>NC_086219.1:6143351-6494400 GCF_035770615.1 Melospiza melodia melodia
CATCTGGAGAACCTGCTCAGGGTGTGGGGAATGGGGCACTCATCTCCAGAGCCCTGGAGACCCCCCTCAGGGATTGGGGAATGGGAAACTCATCTTCAGACACCTGGAGAACCCACTCAGGGATTGGGGAATGGGGCATTCATCTCCAGAAACCTGGAGAACCCACTCAGGGATTGGGGAATGGGGCACTCATTTCCAGGCACCAGGGAAGCAATCCCCATGGGATAAGGCAGCAAACAGGAAGGGGTTAATTCCCTGGAGGTGAGAAATTGAGATCCAGGCCTGGGGAGAGCTGATCCAGACCAGAATTCCCAGCAGGGAGGTGCCAGGGCTGGGGAGAGCTGATCCAGACCACAATTCCCAGCCACCCTGAGCACTGGGAATGGCACAAACACCTGTGCACAGCCAGGGTTTGGGCTATGTGACAAATGGAACCACCAGAGGAACCCCAGGGATTCCCAGCACTGGGAAGAGCAGGAGGAAAAGGGCTGCTGGGACAGGGCAGGGATTCATGGGAGGACTATCCTTTCCCTGAAATCCCCTGTTAAATTAAACCCATATTGGCTTTGGAATATGGTCTTGTCTGCACCTTCACTTGGACAGAGGCATCTTTTACTAACTGGACCCCAAAACTATTCCAGTGTCTCATGAGATTATTCCTGTGTATCCCAGTATTATTCCCATGTATAATAACGTTATTCCCATTTATCATATTGTTAATTCCCATGTATCCCAACATCACTCCTGTCTTATAACACTATTCCCATATATTGTATCATTATTCCCATGTATCCCAACATCACTCCTGTTTTATAACACTATTCCCATATATTGTGTCATTATTCCCATGTATCCCAACATTATTCCCATATATCATAATATTAATCCCATATATCATAAGGTTATTCCCATATATCACAACGTTATTCCCATGTATCCCAACATCATTCCTGTGTATCCCAACATTATTCCCATGTATCCCAACATCATTCCTGTGTATCCCAACATTATTCCCATGTATAATAGCATTATTCCCATATATCATAACATTGTTCCTATCTATCCCAACATATTCCCACACATCCAAACATTACTCTGGTGTCTCATAACATTATTCCCATGTATAATAACATTATTCCCATATATCATAACATTATTCCCATGTATTTTAACATTTTTCCCATATATCATAAGGTTTTTCCCATGTATCCCAACACTATTCCCACACATCCCAAGGTTACTCTGGTATTTCATAACATTATTCCCATGTATAATAACATTATTCCCATATATCAGAACATTAATCCCATATATCATAACATTATTCCCATATATCACAACACTATTCCCACATATCCCAACATTATTCCTGTGTATCCCAACATTATTCCTGTATATCATAACATTATTCCCACGCATCTCAACATTACTCTGGTATTTCATAACATTATTCCCATGTATAATAACATTATTCCCATGTATAATAACATTATTCCCATGCATCCCAACATCACTCTGGTGTCTCATAAAATTATTCCCATGCACAATAACGTTATTCTGGTGAATCCCAATATCATTCCCACCTATCCCAACACCACTTTGGTGCAGAAGCAGGATCCCAAAGGACACATCATCCCAACCATCATCCCAAAAATCCTCCGTCTCACCTCCTCCAGGCCGCTGCACCCGGACCCCCACGGAACATTATTCCCATATATCCCAACATTATTCCCACATATCTCAACATTATTCCCACGTATCTCAACACTATTCCCACACATCCCAACATTACTCTGGCATTTCATAACATTATTCCCATGTATAATAACATTATTCCCATATATCAGAACATTATTCCCATATATCAGAACATTATTCCCATGCATCCCAACATTATTCCCACACATCCCAACATCACTCTGGTGTCTCATAAAATTATTCCCATGTACAATAACGTTATTCTGGTGAATCCCAACATCATTCCCACCTATCCCAACACCACTTTGGCGCAGAAGCAGGATCCCAAAGGACACATCATCCCAACCATCATCCCAAAAATCCTCCCTCTCACCTCCTCCAGGCCGCCGCTCCCGGACCCCCACGGAACATTATTCCCACATATCTCAACATTATTCCCACGTATCTCAACACTATTCCCACACATCCCAACATTACTCTGGTATTTCATAACATTATTCCCATGTATAATAACATTATTCCCATATATCAGAACATTATTCCCATATATCAGAACATTATTCCCATGCATCCCAACATTATTCCCGCGCATCCCAACATCACTCTGGTGTCTCATAAAATTATTCCCATGTACAATAACGTTATTCTGGTGAATCCCAACATCATTCCCACCTATCCCAACACCACTTTGGCGCAGAAGCAGGATCCCAAAGGACACATCATCCCAACCACCATCCCAAAAATCCTCCCTCTCACCTCCTCCAGGCCGCCGCACCCGGACCTCCACGGACATCCTGGCCATGTTCCGCAGCGTGGTGCTTTGCTGGGAGGGAGGCAGTGATCAGAATCCACCCAAAACACAGGGAAACATCCCTAAAAACAGCCTGGGGGGCTCAGAAGCAGGGAGGGAGGGCAGGGAGAGCTGGGAGAGGGCTGTCCCCACCCACCTTGCGCGTCTCGTAGAGGGACAGCCCCAGCGAGAAGGTGGAGATGAGGAAGATGCAGGCGGCGTAGTAGTAATAGGCATCACACACCCACAGCACCATGCTGAGCACTTGGAACAGGTAGAAGGGGTTGAGCACCTGCAACAAGGAGAAAGAACAGCTCTGGGAGCTCACTGGGAGACCTCCTTGGGGTGGGAGAACCTCCTCCAGCCCATCATGGGACTTCCAGGATAGTGGAAATGGGGGAGAGCTTCCCCCAGCCCACTATGGGATTTCCAGGCACCTTGGGGTGGAAGAACCTCCTCCAGCCCATTATGGGATTTCAGGATCCTGGAAATGGGGGAGAGCTTCCCCCAGCCCAGTATGGGATCTCCAGGTTCCATGGAAATGAGGAGAGTTTCCTCCAGCCCAGTAAGGAATCTCCATGCTCCTGGAAATGGGGAGAGCTTCCTCCATCCCATCATGGGACTTCCAGGCTCCTGGAAGTGGGAAAAACTTCCCCCAGCCCAGAATGGGATTTCCAGGTGGGAGAAATTTCTCCAGGCTCCTTGGAGGAAGAAAAGCTTCCTCCAGCCCACCATGAGCCTTCCAGGCTCCTGGATGCAGAGGAGAACCCAGCCCTTCCCTGGGGCTGGCAGCCCCCAAACCCTCCATCTCCCCAGGAATTCCCTATGGATGCTGCTCCCAAGGATGCTCAGCCACCTCCACAACCCCTGGGGGCTGCTCCTGACTGCATACAGAGGGTCAGGAAGGGTCCCCTCATGGCTCTGCCTTCTCCCCAAATCCTCTCCTTCCTTCCCAAAGGCCAGGAAGTGCTTCCAGAGAGGGACAGGGAGCAGGGGAGGGATCTGTCCTGGGGAAATCCACTTGGGAAGCCCAGCCTGGAACCCACCTCCTCCACCAGGAGCCTGGCGTAGGACTTGACGGGCACCTCGATGAGGTTGGGGCCGTAGATCTTCCTCCTGAGGGGGGGAAGAACAGAGAGAGAATGTTATCCTTGGGCAAAGAGAGGGAAGGAGTTTGATGGAAAGGAAAGGGAAAGGAAAGGGAAAGGAAAGGGAAAGGAAAGGGAAAGGAAAGGGAAAGGAAAGGGAAAGGAAAGGGAAAGGAAAGGGAAAGGAAAGGGAAAGGAAAGGGAAAGGAAAGGGAAAGGAAAGGGAAAGGAAAGGGAAAAGTTTGATCCTTGGGAAAGGAGAATTTTATCCTTGGGAAAAGAGGGAAGGAGTTTTAATTTTGGGAGAAGACAATTTTATCCTTGGAAAAAGAGAGGGAAGGAGTTTCCTTGGGAAAGGAGAATTTGATCCTTGTGAAAAGAGAGGGAAGGAATTTCATCCTTGGAAAAGGAAAGGGAAGGAATTTTATCCTTGGGAAAAGAAAGGGAAGGTATTTTATCCTTGGGAAAAGAAAGGGAAGGTATTTTATCCTTGGGAAAAGAGAGGGAAGGAGTTTGATCCTTGGGAAAAGAGAGGGAAGGAGTTCTATCCTTGGGAAAAGAAAGGGAAGGAATTTGATCCTTGGGAAAAGAGGGAAGGAGTTTTACCCTTGGGAAAAGAGAGGGAAGGAGTTTGATCCTTGGGAAAAGAGGGAAGGAATTTCATCCTTGGGAAAAGAGAGGGAAGGAGTTTGATCCTTGGGAAAAGAGGGAAGGAATTTCATCCTTGGGAAAAGAGAGGGAAGGAATTTGATCCTTGGGAAAAGAGGGAAGGAGTTTTACCCTTGGGAAAAGAGAGGGAAGGAGTTTCTCCCCTGGGAAAAGAGGGAAGGAATTTCACCCTTGGGAAAAGAGGGAAGGAGTTTCACCCTTGGGAAAAGCTGCATTTCCAGCCCAAAGGCCCCTTGTGCTGCCCAGACCCCCACGAGGAGCTGGGTTATGTGGAGAAGCCAATCCCAGTAATTCCACCCCACCTGGCACTTTGGGGTCTGAGGCTCTGGGATTCCCTGCTCCCTGGAAAAGCCCCAGGAAGCTGCCAGCCCCCACCTGGCACTGTGCTCCTGCTGGTCCAGCCCGGCCTGGCACAGGTGCAGCTCAGCGCAGCTCCAGCCCTCGTCCAGGATGCTGGGCAGCAAAGGAAAACAGGGAGAGAGTCAGACCCAGCAGGGAGGGAGGAACAAACAGCACGGCCAAAGGCTCGGGACAAACCCACCCCTTTGGAAAGGGAGAGTGCCCTGTTCCTTGGCCTCTCTGCAGCCCACGGCTGCCAAGGGAAGGCAACAAAAGGGGCACAGTCCGAGAGCAAGTCGGGAGCGTCCGGCCCTGCCAAACCGCCCCGGCCGGTTCCCTGTGCCCGGGAGCACCCTGAGGGCACCAGGGATGGTTCCAGAGGCCTGGGAGTGCTCAGGGTGATGCCTCAGGGTTTGAGCCTTTATATTTTCCATGTATTTGTGACCCTGCAGTTCTTTAGTGTAGAACTCCAAACCCCACATGCAGTGCCAGCTGCTGTTCTCCCGTGTGGGGCAGACACAGCAATTCCTCTCCAGGCCTGGAAGTCAAGGACACCTCAGTGCCTCAGGATTTCATATATTCCTTCAATATGTTTTTTATTATTTGTATTTGTAATATATATTTGTAATTTGTAATATATATGTTATTTAATATATATTATAATTCATATTATATATTATTAAATATAATAAATGTACTATAATATAAATATAAATATTAATATTATTGTAATATATATATTATTTAATATGTTTTTTTATTATTTGTATTTGTAATTTGTAATATATCCCTGCAGTTCTTTAGTGTGTAACTCCAAACCCCACACGCAGTGCCAGCTGCTGTTCTCCTGTTTGGGGCAGACACAGCAATTCCTCTCCAGGCCTGGCACTCAAGGAGCCCTCACTGCCTCAGGCCCCCAGAGATTCAACAAAAGGGAGCTGGGGGAGCAAACTTGGGGTAAATGACTTCATTAGCTGAAGCTGTAATTGGAAGATTAACCCCCAATATGCAAGTGGACCAAAGTTATAAAAGTGTGAAAAGCTGTGAGCCATGGTCCATTTTTGGGAGTAGCTCCTGGGGGGCTTTGTCTGCCCGAGGTGCCTTGACTGAAGGCCCTCAAAAAACACAAAAGTGATTTTATTCCCTTAATTTGGCCTGGCCTCTGTTTTTAGGTAGCCCCAAAAAGGGCACCAAGGGACAGGAGATACAGGAGATACAGGGGATGCCAGGGACAGGAGGGTCCTGAGGGAACTCAGGAATGCCAGGATCCAGGAGAGCCCTGAGGGAGCTGGGAATGCCAGATAGGATCCAGGAGGATCCTGAGGGAGCTCAGGGAGCCAAGAATGCCAGGATCCAGGAGGATCCAGGAAGATCCTGAGGGAGCTGGGAATGCCAAGATCCAGGAGGATCCTGA
This sequence comes from Melospiza melodia melodia, assembly GCF_035770615.1. Classification (NCBI taxonomy): domain Eukaryota; kingdom Metazoa; phylum Chordata; class Aves; order Passeriformes; family Passerellidae; genus Melospiza; species Melospiza melodia. The sequence goes on from NC_086219.1 coordinate 6,149,350, forward strand.
GGGAGTTGGGAAGGCCAGGAATGCTGAGACCCAGGAGGGTCCTGAGGGAGCTGTGAATGCCAAGATCCAGGAGGATTGTGAGGGAGCTGAGGGAGCAGGAATGCTGAGATCCAGGAGGGTCCTGAGGGAGCTCAGGGAGCTGGGAATGCCAGGATCCAGGAGGATCCAGGAGGATTCTGAGGGAGCTGGGAATGCCAGGATCCAGGAGGATCCTGAGGGAGCTGAGGGAGTTCAGGAACATTGGGAATGCCAGGATCCAGGAGGATCCTGAGGGAGCTGGGAATGCCAGGATCCAGGAGGATCCTGAGGGAGCTGGGAATGCCAGGATCCAGGAGATCCTGAGGGAGCTGAGGGAGTTCAGGAATGCCAGGAATGCTGGGATCCAGGAGGATCCAGGAGGATCCTGAGGGAGCAGGAACGCCGGGCTCTGGCAGTACCTGACCCTGCAGAAGGCCTGCCGCCGCTCCAGCCACACGTAGCGCATTCCCTGGAACAGGTAATACCTCAGGAGGTTCTTCTGCTGGAAAGGGATGGGAAAACAACACATGAGTGGGGTGTGCAGGGACAGGGAGAGGGCCTGGGGGTGGGGAAGGTGCCGGTTCCACCTCGTCCTTGTCGTGCAGCCGCACGGTGTCCCGGCTCTCGTCCTCGTCCGGCACCACCACGGCCACGCTGCTCCTGCGCTCCGCCTGGGCCCCAGGGTGCTGTTCCAGGCTGGGGGGAAACTGCGCTCAGCCATGGCCTGTCATCCTCCATCAGGGACATCAGGGCTCAGCCATGGCCTGTCATCCTCCATCAGGGACATCAGGGCTCAGCCATGGCCTGTCATCCTCCATCAGGGACATCAGGGCTCAGCCCCCCTCCCTCAGGGGATAATGGGGCTCATCCACCTTCCCTCAGGGACATTAGGGCTCAGCCTGGCCTGCCACCCTCCCTCAGGGACATTGGGGCTCAGCCTGGCCTGCCACCCTCCCTCAGGGGCACCTGGGCTCAGCCATGGCTTGCCATCCTCCATCAGGGATATCCAGGCTCAGCCCGGCCTGTAACCCTCCCTCAGGGACATCAGGGCTCAGCCACCTTCCCTCGGGGACACCCAGGCTCAGCCTGGCCTGTCAGCCCCAGCCTGTCACCCTCCCTCAGGGACACCTGGGCTCAGCCCCCCATCCTCAGGGACATGGCGGCTCAGTCACCCTCCCTCAGGGACACTTGGGCTCAGTCACCCTCCCTTGGGGACACTGGGGCTCAGTCACCCTCTCTCAGGGACACTGGGGCTCAGCCACCCTCCCTCAGGGACACTGGGGCTCAGTCACCCTCTCTCAGGGACACTTGGGCTCAGTCACCCTCCCTTGGGGACACTGGAGCTCAGTCACCCTCTCTCAGGGACATGGCGGCTCAGTCACCCTCCCTCAGGGACACTTGGGCTCAGTCACCCTCCCTTGGGGACACTGGGGCTCAGTCACCCTCTCTCAGGGACACTGGGGCTCAGTCACCCTCCCTCAGGGATATCCAGGCTCAGTCACCCTCCTCTGGGGACACTGGGGCGCAGCCAACCTCCCCATGGCCAGGAGTGGCCCCCGACCCCTCAGGGACAGACCCCGGCTCACCTGGCCTCGCCCAGCGGCTCCGTGAGCACCTTGGTGGTGAAGCACTGCCCAAAACGGTCCTGAAACACAGGGATGGGGGACTGGGAATGCCTGGAGTGTTCCCAGCTCCTTCCAGAACCTGGGAAGGCCCTGGACATCCATCCCAGGTGAGGAATGAGGTTTGGGGACAATGAAGAGAAGTTCCAAGCTGGGCAGGCTGGGGTGGAAGGGGGAAACATGGAGTTATTTTGGGAATAATAATGATTCCTGGAATGGGACAATTATAGGAATTATAATGATAATAAATTCCTGGAATAATCCGGTGCTTGAGGAAAGGAGATGGCAGACACAGGCAGGAGGACAAGGAGAGGGAACATTCACAGGGTCCTGTTGGGAACCTGGGGCAGAGCCCAACCCTGGATCCACAGAATCCACCCCCTGATCCACAGAATCCAGCCCTGGATCTACAGAATCCAACCCTGGATCCACAAAATCTGACCTCAGATCCACAGAGTCCAACTCCCATTTCACAGAATCCACCCCCTGATCCACAGAATCCAACCCCAAGCCCACAGAATCCAATCCCAGACCCACAGAGCCCAACCCCAGATCAACAGAATCCAACTCCCAATCTACAGAGCCCAATCCTGGATCCACAGAGTGCAACCCTGGATCCACAGAATCCAACCCCAGACCCAAGAGAATCCAACCCCAGATTCACAGAATCCAATTCCCAATCCACAGAATCCAACCCCAGACCAAGAGAATACAACCCTGGATCCACAGAATCCAACCCCGGATCCACAGAGCCCAACTCCCAGTCCACAGAATCCAACCATGGGCATACAGAATCCAACCCCAGACCCATGGAATTTAACCCCAGACCCACAGAATCCAACCCCACACCCACAAAATTCAACCTCAGATCCACAGAATCTAACCCCAGACCCACGGCATCCAAACCCACAGAATCCAACTCCCAGTCCACAGAATCCAACCCTGGACCTACAGAATCCAACTCCAGATCCACAAAATCCAACCCCAGACCCACAGAATCAAGCTGGGATCTGCAGAATCCAGTCCCAGACCCACAGAATCCAATTCCCAATCCACAGAATCCAGCCCTAGCCCTACTGAATCCAACCCCAGACCCACAGAATCCAACTTCAGATCCACAGAATCCAACCCCAGACTCAAAGAATTCAACCCTGGATACACAGAGCCCAAATCCAGACCCACAAAACCAAACCATGTATCCACAGAGCCCAAGCCTGGATCCACAGAATCCAACTCCCAATCCACAGAATCCAGCCCTGGATCCACAGAGCCCAAATCCAGACCCACAGAATCCAACCTCAGATCCACAGAATCCAATTCCCAGTCCACAGAATCCAATTCCCAGTCCACAGAATCCAGTCCCAGACCCACAGAACCCCATCCCAGACCCACAGAATCCAATCCAGACTCCCAGAACCCCACCCCAAACCCACAGAACCCTAGACCCACAGAACCCAATCCAGACTCCCAGAACCCCATCCCAGACTCCCAGAACCCCACCCCAGACCCACAGAACCCCACCCCAGACCCACAGAACCCCACCCCAGACCCACAGAACCCCAGCCCAGACCCACAGAACCCCAGCCCAGCCCCACAGAACCCCATCCAGACTCCCAGAACCCCATCCAGACTCCCAGAACCCCATCCCAGACTCCCAGAACCCCACCCCAGACCCACAGAACCCCAGCCCAGACCCACAGAACCCCACCCCAGACCCACAGAACCCCATCCCAAACCCACAGAACCCCACCCCAGACCCACAGAATCCAATCCAGACTCCCAGAACCCCACCCCAGATCCACAGAACCCCACTCCAGACCCACAGAACCCCATTCAGACTCACAGAACCCCAGCCCAGACCCACAGAACCCCATCCAGACTCCCAGAACCCCACCCCAGACCCACAGAACCCCACCCCAGACCCACAGAACCCCACCCCAGACCCACAGAACCCCATTCAGACTCCCAGAACCCCACCCCAGACCCACAGAACCCCATCCCAGACCCACAGAACCCCATCCAGACTCCCAGAACCCCAGCCCAGACTCCCTCCCAGACTCCCAGGCTGGGAACCTCGTCCGGGATCCTGTGGCACTCACCCTGATGATGAGCCAGTCGGCCTGGCCCAGGGCGCAGGGCTGGCACTTGGCCTGCACCTCCAGGCTGGGCTTCCAGTGGAAGAGCAGCAGGAGCAGCCCCGCGCTGAGCACGGAGCCCGCGTGGCACAGCAGCACCCGCCACGCCCGGCGCTGGTAACCCGTCACCTCCTGGGGACAGGGAACGCGGGGATCACTGGGGATTGATCACTGGGGATGGATCACTGGGGATGGATCACTGGGGATGGATCACTGGGGATGGACCACTGGGAATTGATCACTGGGGATCGATCACTGGGGATCGATCACTGGGGATGGATCACTGGGGATGGACCACTGGGAATTGATCACTGGGGATCGATCACTGGGGTTCGATCACTGGGGATGGATCACTGGCGACCACTGGGAATTGATCACTGGGGACTGGTCACTGGGAATGAATCACTAGGAATCACCGAGGATCACTGGGGATCAATCACTGGGCATCAATCACCGGGAATCACTGGGGATCGATCACTGGGAATGAATCACTGGGAATGAATCACTGGGGATCAGTGGGAATTGATCACTGTGGATCACTGGGAATGAATCGCAGGGAATTACTGGGGATTGATCACTGGGGCTCACTGGGAATCACTGAGGATCAATCACTGGGGATCACTGGGAATTAATCATTGGGAATGAATCGCTGGGAATCACTGGGGATCGATCACTGGAAATCACTGCGAATCAATCACTGGGGATCGCTGGTAATGAATCGCTGGGGATCGATCACTGGGGATTACTGGGAATCAATCACTGGGGATTACTGGGAATCAATCACTGGGGATCGCTGGTAATGAATCGCTGGGGATCGATCACTGGAAATCACTGAGAATGAATCACTGGGGATCAATCACTGGGGATCGATCACTGGGGATCGATCACTGGGGATCAGTGGGAATTGATCACAGGGGATCAATCTTTGGGGATCACTGGGGATCAGTCACTGGGGATCAATCACTGGAGATCACCGGGATTGAATAACTGGGAATGAATCACTGGGAATCTCTAGGGATCAATCACTGGGGATCACCAGGAATCAATGACTGGGGATCAACCACTGGAAATCACTGGGAATTGATCACTGGGAATCAATCACTGGGGATCACCAGGAACCAATCACTGGGGATCAATCACTGGGAATAACTGGGAATCAGTCACTGGGAATCAATCACCCACACCCGGCTGCTCAGACATAAAATCAGCTAAAATCCATTACCAACCACTAAACCCTGAACTCCCAAAATCCCAGCGTGACCGAGCCCCAGGCAGGGAAATCCAAGGGGCTGGGAAAGCAGCACCTGGGGGTGTGGGGAGCCCCGGGGTGGGTGTGGGAGACCCCCCAGGCCAGACCTACCATGTGGGCCGGGTCGGAGTCTGGCTGCAGCGTCCCGTAGCCCGGGCGCCGGGCCCCCAGCAGCCGGCTGCTGTCTGCAAATCCACCAGAAACAGGAGCAGGGTCAGCAGAGGGGCTGCTCAGCCCTGGGGCTGTGCTCCCCAGGACGAGGGGGTGGCTCCTGGCCCATGCAGCCGGGATCGCTGCCCCCTCATCCTCCTGGGCACGTGACGGTCACGGGGATGATGCCGGAGCAGCCCCGGGATTTCTGGCGTTATCCCAGAAGCTCAGCGGGCACGGGAAGGGAGCAGGGCTGGGCCGGAGCCAGGCCAGCTCTCCCTGCCACTTTTCCAGCTCGTTTGCTCCTTGTTTGCTCCCTGGGTTTGCTCCTGGCTGCCAAAAAATTGGCATTTCCCAGTTTTAACCATGCTCTAATTCCTGTTGGGCTCTGCTGCACCCCAAAACCCAGCCTTGTAAACTGGGATCAGGGATCATCCCTGAGATCCTCCCAGGTGGGATCTCAACCACAATCCTCCACACCTGAAACTGAACCTGGTCATTCCCTAAATCCAGGATGGATGAGAAATCACTGAACCTGCTCATTCCCTAAATCCAGGATGGATCAGAAATCACTGAACCTGCTCATTCCCTAAATCCAGGATGGATGAGAAATCACTGAGCCTGCTCATTCCCTAAATCCAGGATGGATCAGAAGTCACTGAGACTGCTCATCCCCTAAATCCAGGATGGATCAGAAATCACTGGACCAGCTCATTCCCTAAATCCAGAATGGATCAGAAGTCACTGAGCCTGCTCATTCCCTAAATCCAGGATGGATGAGAAATCACTGAGACTGCTCATTCCCTAAATCCAGGATGGATCAGAAGTCACTGAGACTGCTCATTCCCTAAATCCAGGATGGATCAGAAGTCACTCAGCCTGGTCCTTCCCTAAATCCAGGATGGATCACGAGTCACTGAGCCTGCTCATTCCCTAAATCCAGGATGGATGAGAAATCACTGAGACTGCTCATTCCCTAAATCCAGGATGGATCAGAAGTCACTGAACCTGCTCATTCCCTAAATCCAGGATGGATCAGAAATCACTGGACCTGCTCATTCCCTAAATCCAGGATGGATCAGAAATCACTCAGCCTGGTCCTTCCCTAAATCCAGAATGGATCACAAGTCACTCAGCCTGCTCATTCCCTAAATCCAGGATGGATCACAAGTCACTGAACCTGCTCATTCCCTAAATCCAGGATGGATCATGAGTCACTCAGCCTGGTCCTTCCCTAAATCCAGGATGGATCACGAGTCACTGAACCTGCTCATTCCCTAAATCCAGGATGGATCACGAGTCACTGGATTTTCTCATTCCCCAAATCCAGGACGGATTATGATCACAGCATTCCCAAAGCCGGGATCTCACAGCAGCAGTGGGGAGGCAACACGTGGCACAAGCACGGAGCTGGGAGCTGTTCCCACTCCTGGAACACGTGGATATTTCCTGCCTGAGCCAGGGCTGGGTTTCCAGGAGGGCACAGAGACCAGCTCAAGGATTTACACTGGAAAAACCGCCCCGGCTGCATTCCTGCTGCTCCCTGTCCCCCACAAAGCTCCTCTGCAGGGGAGAGAAGCCGTTCATTAAAACCATTCCCTGGTTTTGGCGATCCCGGTGGGGGAGGGATCCATCTCCAGCTCCCACAGCTGGTGTTGCCACACAGGACAAATCTGGAGGGAGTAATTGGGGGATGAGCCCGAGGGACGGTTCAGTAAAACAAAAGCTGGACAAGGAGCCAAGAAAAGGAAGGGAGGGGTCAGCTGTCCCCAGTGTCAGCCACAAATTCTGCAAAAAGCAGGAATTCCAGCCGCAGGGATACCGGGAGTGCTGCCCTTCCCAAAGGCAGGACAAAGGACAGGGCTGGGGGAGGGCCATGCACAAGGGTTTTCCCAGAATCTGCAGGACTGGGGGAAAGCATCCAAACAACCTGAAACCAGCCCGGTTCCCTTCCCAGAGCCCCTGGGCAATGGGAAGCCCGGCCTGAGTGAAACCATCGCGGCTTTTTTTGATCCTACAGCAACAAATCCTTGGCAGGAACCAAGCGGCTCCGCACAGCCCCGTCCCGTGGGATTCCAACCCTGTTCCGTGAGATTCCCGTCCCGTTCCGGGGGTTCCCAGCCCCGTCCCCGCTGAATTCCTCCCCTCCTGCTCCTATCCTGGTTGTTCCCTAAGCTCGGCAGGTGAGGAAAAGCCCCGGCACAGACTCACCCCGCCTCATCCTGCCGGGAGCGCCCGCGGAGCCACTCCCGACAGGGGTGGGATCGGCCGGGATGGGATCGGTCAGGATGGGATTGGATGGGATAGGATCGGGAAGGGTGGGATCGGTCAGGATGGGATAGGATCGGGAAGGGTGGTATCGGTCAGGATGGGGTCGGATGGGATAGGATCGGGAAGGGATAGGATCGGGAAGGGTGGGATCGGGAAGGGTGGGATCGGGAAGGGTGGGATCAGTCAGGACGGGATCGGTCAGGATGGGATCGGGAAGGGTGGGATCGGTCAGGATGGGATAGGATCGGTCAGGATGGGGTTGGGAAGGGTGGGATCGGGCGGGCTGGGATTGGCCGGAATGGGACCGGGAAGGGTGGGATCGGCCGGGATGGGATCGGCTTGGCTGGGATAGGTCAGGATCGGGTCGGGAAGGGTGAGATCGGTCAGGACGGGATGCGATGTGTCAGGACGGGATCGGTGGGGATGGGACCAGTCGGGCTGGGACCGGCAGCGCCGCCATCCCCGGTGTCCCCGTGGCCGTGGCCGGGCAGATCCCGGGCGGAGCGGCCGCGCTGCCGCCGCAATCCCGGCCCCGAGGCCGCTCCTCCTCGGCAAACACAGCGCGGGGGCTCCTGGATGTCCCTTCCCCGCCCCCGGATCCCGGGAATTCCCCCGGAGCCCTGCACACAGCTCTGCTCTCTGCTCCCCTCTCCGCCGCTAAACCAGGGATCAGGAGGAGGAAAAGAGCCAGGAGAGGCTGGAATCCCGGAGAGGGGTCAGGATGCACCGGCCCGGCTGGTCTGGAAGCCAAGATCCCGCACTGCTGATGGATGAGCACGGCCAAAACCCCACCTGGAGCTCCCTGCAGCTGCCTGGCTCCAAGTCCAGGCCCTGCCCTGTCCTCTCGGTGGAAATTTGGGAAGAGGCTTTTCTGGACGCTTCCACAGCCACTGCACATCCTGGCATGGGGGTGAACCCTCAGACTCTGGAGCACAGAGCCAAAAGCCAGGATGGGATTGAGATCCAAGACTTGGCTGGGGATCAGCTGGGAATGCCAGGTCCTTGTCCCAGGATTTGGATTTGAGTCCCAGCCCCCTCCCCAGCGGAGTGCACATGGAAAACAGACGGATGCTGCTCCTGGAAACTTCTCCATCAGCTTCCCTGGGCAGCCCTGGCCCTTCCCGAGCCCCTTTCAGGAAGCAAACAAACCCCAAGGGGGCCTGGAGACCTCCTGCTGCTCCCATGGTTCCTGCTGCATGGTCCTTGGGCAGCACCATCCATCCATCCATCCATGGATCCATGCCTACATCCATCCATCCATCCATCCATGGATCCATGCCTACATCCATCCATCCATCCATCCATGGATCCATGCCTACATCCATCCATCCATCCATCCATGGATCCATGCCTACATCCATCCATCCATCCATCCATGGATCCATGCCTACATCCATCCATCCATCCATGGATCCATGCCTACATCCATCCATCCATCCATCTGTCCATCCATCCATCCGTCCATGGATCCATGCCTACATCCGTCCATCCATCCATCCGTCCGTCCGTCCGTCCATCCATCCGTCCATCCGTCCGTCCATCCGTCCGTCCATCCGTCCGTCCATCCGTCCGTCCATCCGTCCGTCCATCCGTCCATCCATCCGTCCATCCATCCGTCCATCCGTCCATCCATCCATCCATCCATCCATCCATCCATCCATCCAGGCTGGAAGCTGCACACAGTATCAGGAAGCTCCGTCCAAGGAAGTTTCCGTTCCAGCCACTGAGGCTGATGGGATGGGGTTGGCAAGGCCAACTCGGGGAGATGGGGACACGGAAAATCAGGAAAAGGCAAAATTTGGGAAAGAGAGACCCCATAAGGAAGTGTTTGGGTCATGGAGGTTGAACTGAACCCAGGAGGATCTTCCAGAGCCTTTGGAAGAGAGCAGAGTTGGGCTGAGATCCTGGTGATTCTCCTGCCCTTCCCATGGATCCCACAGGAACCCATCCCAGGCAGAGAGGGACGTGCTGCCCTTCCCATGGATCCCACAGAACTGATCCAAGCCAGCCAGGGACGTGCTGCCCTTCCCATGGATCCCACACACCAAACCCATCTGACCAGGCCGTCAGGTCCTCCCAGAAAAACAGCCCAAGGCTGGAGGAACAAAGGCTGAGACGGGTCTGATGCAAGGTGGGGACGTGGAAAACCAGGATTGAGACTCCCCAGTGCTGGGAAATCCATGCTCAGGCATCAAACCCCTGAGACAGCTGAGGAACAAATTCCTGGGAATTCCCAGCAGCCCTGTCCGCCTGCACCGGTTGTGGTTTGGGATTTTGGAGAGCTCCTCTGTGAGGAGCGGGGCTGTGCCCTGTGCCAGTGAGATCCTGGCATTCCAACCCTTCTGGCACAGGGGGATCCTCCCTGGCACCCAAAGCCAGTCCGGAGGGAAGTGCCAGGAACATCCCAGCTTGGGAAACACCGCAGTGCGAGCGGGGAAAACAGCGGGCTCACACCCCAACCCCACAATTCCCCCAATTCCAGGTAAATGAGGGCTCCTCCTCCCTCAGGAAGAGGGGCTGCACTCCCAACATTCCCGATGGGAAGTGAGGAACTGGGGGGGAACCTCTCCAGCAACCCTTAAATCAGGAACTCAGGGAGAAAAGGGGGAGCTTGGACCCCTGAGTGCTGCTCGGCTGCGGACTGGGATTGGGGTGGGTGAGGGGGATCCCAGGGGATCTGAGCGGGATCACACAGGGATGGAACTCCCAGAGCACCCAGGGATGTCCCCCCTGCCCTGCCCTGCCCTTCCCTGCCTGGAGGAAACATCCCAGCAGGAAAAGGGCAGGAAAGGGGCGAAGGTCGCTCCCTCCCGCATTCCCGGGAATGGGAATCCCAGCCGGGAGCCCTGGAAGGATCCGGAACCCCAGGTGTCCTTTTCCCACCCTGCACCTCATTCTATCGTTCATCCATGAAAAAAAAATCCCTGGGATTGCTCCGGGATGGGATCTGAGAGGTGATGGGTCCTTCCAACCCCAAATCCCAGCCTGTTCTCCATGATCCCCACGGAGAGGGATGGGAGTGTTCCCAAATTCTGGATGGGATCCACCAAGGGAAATGGCTCTGGGAGGGCCAAGGGGATCTGGGGTGGGGTTTGGGGCCTGGGGGAATTGGGGTTTGGAGAGTTTGGGGGGGCTTGGGGTTTGAGGGGTTTGGAGGGTTTTGGGGTTTGGAGGATCTGGATGGTTTGGAGGGGTTTGGAGGGTTTGGACAGTTTGGGGTTTAGAAGGTTTCGGGAGTTTGGGGTTTGAAGGGTTTGGATGATTTGGGGTTTGAGGGGTTTGGGATTTGGACAGCTTGAGGGTTTTGGAGTTTGGGGGTTGGAGAGTTTGGGGTTAGAAGGATTCAGGTGATTTGGGGTTTGGAAGATTTTGGGTGGTTAGGAGGGGTTGAGGGTTTTGGGGTTTCAGGAGTTTGGGGTTTGGAGGACTTTGGGGGGTTAGGAGGGGTTGGGGAGTTTGGGGTTTGGACAGTTTAGGGTTTGAGGGACAGTTTGGGATTTGGAGAGTCTGGGGGTTTTGGGAGTTTGGGGTTTGGAGGATTTGGGGTTTGGAGGGCTTGAGGATTTTGTGGTTTCGGGAGTTTGGGGGGGGGTTTGGGGTTTGAAGGATTCGGATGGTTTGGGGTTTGAGGGGTTTGGAGGATCTGGATAGTTTGGGGTTTGGGGGGTTAGGAGGGGTTGGGAGTTTTGGGGTTTGGAGGCTTTGGAGAGTTTGGAGGCTTTGGGGGTTTTGGGGTTTGGAGGTTCTGGGGTTTGGACAGTTTGGGGTTTGAGAGGTTTGCGATTTGGAGGGTTTGAGGGTTTTGGAGTTCAGAGGGTTTCAGGAATCTGGGGTTTGGAGAGTTTGGGAGTTTGAAGGATTTGGATGATTTGGGGTTTGGAAGATTTTGGAGGGTTAGGAGGGGCTGAGGATTTGGGGGTTTGGATGGTTTAGGGTTTGAGGGGTTTGGGATTCGGAGAGTTTGAGGGTTTTGGGAGTTTGGGGGGTTTGAAGGATTTGGATGATTTGGGGGTTTGGAGGATTTTGGGGAGTTAGGAAGGGTGGGAGGTTTTAGGGTTTGGATGGTTTGGGGTTTGGAGGATTTGGGGTTTGGAAGATTTTGGGGCATTAGGAGGGGTTTGGGATTTGGAGGATTTGAGGGTTTTGGGGAGTTTGGGGTTTGGAGCACCCCACAGCCCTGCCCACATTTCCTTCCCCTCGGATCCAGGAATGTGGAGCCAGGAGGTCCCAGGATGGGAGAGGGGCCGGGAAAGAAATGGGACAAAAATGGGAAAAAAAAGCGAAATAAAATACGGAAATAAAGCCAAATAAAAAGGGAAGTGAAGCGAAACTAAAAAGGGAAGTGGAGCTCAATAAAGCGAAATAAAAGAGAAACGGAACAAAATTAAAAAGCAAAATAAAGTGAAATAAAAGAGAAATGGAATTAAAAAAGCGAAATAAAGCAAAAGACAAAAAGGAAAATGAATTGGAGTAAAAAAAGGAGAAAAATTAAGATGAAAAAACAAAATAAAGGAAAATAATAAAGAAAAGTGAAGTGAAAAAAACAAAGGAAAAAGCAAAATAAAGCACAGTTAAAAAGCAGAAAAAAGTCAGGAAACAAAACTACAGCAAAATAATGATGCCAAATATAAAAATAAAAAGTGAAAGTAAAAAAACAAGACACAAAAGAAAGCAAAGCAAGGAAGCAAGAAAGCAAAATAAAATTAAGTAAAATAAAGCGGAATAATAAAAAGAATTAAAACAAAATAAAACTGCAGAATTAAAAAAAAGGGTAACAAAATAAAGCAAAATTTGAAAAATAAATAAAGCATAATGAGGCAAATTTAAAAAGCAAAATGTCAGAATAAAAGCAAAACAATAAAGCAAAAAAAAAAGGGAATAAGTGGGAATACATGGGAATAAATAGGAATAAACGGGAATAAATGGGAACACATGGGAATAAATGGGGATGAAGGGAAATAAATGGGAATAAATGGGAATAAACGGGAAATAAATGGAAATAAATGGAAATAAATGGGAAATAAATGGGAACACATGGGAATAAAAGGGGAATAAATGGGAACACATGGGAATAAATGGGAACACATGGGCATACATGGGAATAAATGGGGATGAAGGGGAATAAATGGAAATAAATGGGAATAAACGGGAAATAAATGGAAATAAATGGGAATAAATGGGAATAAACGGGAAATAAATGGGAATAAATGGGTAATAAATGGGAACACATGGGAATAAATGGGAACACATAGGAATAAATGGGAATAAACGGCAGTGGAGCTGCGAGGGTCCCGCCCCCCGGGCTGGGCTGGAGCGGCCCCGGGAGCCCCCGGCGGCGCTTTGGGGTCCGGGGGGCTCCGGGCACTCGGGGGGTCCCGGTCCCTGACCCCGACCCCTCATCCCATTCCCGACCCCGATCCCCTTCCCGGATCCCATTCCCGGATCCCGGTCCCGGTGCCGGTTCCTGACCTGAGCTCATGGTGCAGCCCCGCGGCACCGCGCGCCGCCGGAAGGGGCGGGGCCGGAACGGCAAAGGATGCTGGGATTTGGAGTCCATACCCCAGAAACAGGTGTGACACCCAGACAATGCTGGGAAATGGAGTCCGCACCCCAAAACCAGGTGTGGCACCCCGAGGGATGCTAGGAACTGCCCTCTGCACTCCCTAAAACAGGTGTGGCACCCAGGGGATGCTGGGAATTGGAGTCTGCACCCCAAAACAGGTGTGACACCCGGGGCATGCTGGGAATTGGAGTCCGAACCCTAAAAGAGGTGTGGCACCCTGGGGGATGCTGGGAATTGTAGTCACACCCCCAAAAGCAGGTGTGATACCCCAGGAGATGCTGGCCATTGTAGTCCACAGCCCGAGAATAGGGTGTGGCACCCAGATGATGCTGGGAAATGGAGTCCGCACCCCAAAACCAGGTGTGGCACCCCGAGGGATGCTAGGAACTGCACTCTGCACCCCCTAAAACAGATGTGGCACCCCAGGGGATGCTGGGAATTGGAGTCCAGACCACAAAAATGGGGTGTGGCATTCCAGGGGGATGCTGGGAATTGGAGTCCACACAGCAAAACCAGGTGTGAGACCCCGGGGGATGCTGGGAATTGGAGTTCACATCCCAAAACCAGGTGTGAGACCCCAGGGGATGCTGGGAATTGTAGTTCACATCCCAAAACCAGGTGTGAGACCGCAGGGGATGCTGGGAATTGTAGTTCACATCCCAAAACCAGGTGGGGCACCCAGGGGATGCTGGGAATTGGAGTCTGCACCCCAAACCCGAGTGTGGCACCTGGGGGATGCTGGGAATTGTAACTCACACCCCAAAGCCGGGGTGTGACACCCCAGGAGTGTCACATCCCTGTGACCTCGCAGGAGCAGCACCCCATTTCTGGGCAGTTTGAGTGATTCAGACCCAAATCATGAATTCACCAGCAAAGCTGGAGCTGCAGCCCCAGGGGCTGCTCCGAACATTCCACTGGAGAAAGCTGCAGGTAAAAATAGCAGGGAAAAAAAAAGGAAGATCCACCTCTAAAAAATCCCATTTTCCTGGGATTTGGAGAAGAACTCAGGAATACAAACCAGGGTCTCATGGGGTGGGAATAGGACACCTTGCTCCTGGTGGAACTGGGATCTGGAGGTAAAAATATCATTGAGAAGAAAAGGATTCATCCCTAAAAAAATGCCATTTTCCTGGAGGAGAAATCAGCAATACAAACCAGACTTGCCCCTGGTGGATCTGTCCCCATGCTGCCTCCTGGGAGCTCCAAACCCTCAGTTTTGGGATTTCAGGCTCAGGATCCCTCACCCATTCCCTGTTCCCAGCCAAGCCCAGGATCCCCAGAGCCTCCCAGCTGCTCCCAGGGCTGGCAAAACACTCCATGAAGAGAATTAATGAATGAATAATAAATGAATAATAAATGAATAATAAAGGATGGAGCCTGAGCTGTTCTTTACAGCCTTTATTGGAGGTGCACAGGTAACCCTGGCACAGGTGTGAGGGTCACTCTGGGGTCACTCTGGGGTCACTCTGGGACACTCCAGGGTCACTCAGCCCTCAGGCAGTCGCTGCCTTCTGCTTGTAGGTCGCCATCATCTTCTTGATCTCAGCGATGGCTTTGCCAGGGTTCAGCCCCTGTGGGAGGGGCTGGTCAGAGCCTGGGGGGGCTGCAGCACCTTCCCTTCCCTTCCCTTCTCTTCCCTTCCCTTCCCTTCCCTTCCCTTCCCTTCCCTTCCCTTCCCTTCCCTTCCCTTCCCTTCCCTTCCCTTCCCTTCCCTTCCCTTCCCTTCCCTTCCCTTCCCTTCCCTTCCCTTCCCTTCCCTTCCCTTCCCTTCCCTTCCCTTCCCTTCCCTTCCCCCTGTGCCAGCCCACACCCTGTGTCCCCTGTGTCTCTCCATGTCCCCCCGTGTCCCCTACATGCCAGGCCATGTCCCTGTGTGCCCCTGTGCCAGCCCATGCCCTGTGTCCCCCATGTCCCCTGTGTGCCCCCATGCCAGCCCATGTCTCCCCACGTCCCCTGTGCCCCGTGTCCCTCCATGTCCCCCCCATGTCCCCCCTGTGTCCCCGTGTCCCCATGTCCCCCCCGTGTCCCGCGTCCCCCCCTGCCAGCCCATGTCTCCCCATGTCCCCTGTGCCCCGTGTCCCCGCCATGTCCTGTGTCCCTCCATGTCCCCCCCATGTCCCCCGTGTGCCCAGTGTCCCCCATGTCCCCCTGTGTCCCGCGTCCCCCCCTGCCTGCCTGTGTCCCCCATGTCCCCCCCCCGTGCCCCGTGTCCCCGCCATGTCCCGTGTCCCTCCATGTCCCCCCCATGTCCCCCGTGTGCCCAGTGTCCCCATGTCCCCCGTGTGCCCAGTGTCCCCCCCGTGTCCCCGTGTCCCGGTACCTTGGGGCAGGTGCGGGTGCAGTTCATGATGGTGTGGCAGCGGTACAGCGAGAATGGGTCCTGCAGCTGCGCCAGGCGCTCCTCCGTGAAATCATCCCGGGAATCGATCATCCAGCGGTACGCCTGGGGACAGGGACACTGCTGGGACACTGCTGGGACAGGGACATTGCTGGGGACACTGCTGGGGACAGGGACACTGCTGGGACACTGCTGGGGACAGGGACACTGCTGGGACAGGGACACTGCTGGGACATTGACACTGCTGGGACACTGCTGGGGACACTGCTGGGACACTGCTGGGGACATTGCTGGGGACAGGGACACTGCTGGGGACAGGGACACTGCTGGGACAGGGACACTGCTGGGGACATTGCTGGGGACATTGCTGGGACAGGGACACTGCTGGGACACTGCTGGAACATGGACACTGCTGGGGACAGGGACACTGACACTGCTGGGACAGGGACAGCGCTCCTCAGTGAAATCATCCCGGGAATCGATCATCCAGCGGTACGCCTGGGGACAGGGACACTGCTGGGGACATTGCTGGGGACATTGCTGGGGACAGGGATACTGCTGGGGACAGGGACACTTCTGGGGACAGGGACACTGCTGGGACAGGGACACAGCTGGGGACAGGGACATTGCTGGGACACCGCTGGGGACACTGCTGGGGATAGGGACACTGCTGGGACACCGCTGGGGACAGGGTCACTGCTGGGACAGGGACACAGCTGGGGACAGGGACACTGCTGGGACACCGCTGGGGACACTGCTGGGGACAGGGACACTGCTGGGACACCGCTGGGGACAGGGTCACTGCTGGGGACATTGCTGGGACACCACAAACACCTCTGGGGACACTACGGGGGACTCACATGCACACTGCTAGGGACACCACAAACACTGCTGGGGACATGGACACTGCTGGGGACACCACAAACACCACTGGGGACACCGCTGGGGACTCGCACACCGCTGGAAACACAGATACTGCTGGCACCAGCTGGGGACCCCACAGTGACACCCACCCAGCAGTGCCAGGCCAGGCTGGTGACACTGCTGCCTGAGGATTTTACACTCTGCATTTTTCAGATCCTGTGCTGCATTAGTGCCTAACTCTAAACTCCATAGTGCCAGCTGCTGCTCTCCCGTTCTGCTCACACACAACAATTGCTCTGGGCCTGAAACTCCAGGACACCCTCCAGCTTTAGTGCTCAAAAAGTATAAACAAAATGAGCTGGGGGGCAGCAAACTTGGGGTAAATACTTCATCACCTGAAGGAGGATTAACCCATGATATGTAAATGGGGTTAAAAATTTATAATAGTCTGAAAAACTCGTGCCCATTGTCCATTCTGGGTGTGGCCTCAGAGGCTTCTGAGTGCCCAAGGTGTGCCCACTGAAGCCTTTAATAAACACTCCCTTCATCCTCTTAACCCTGTCTGGCCTCTCTAGGCAGCCACTCCAAGGCACCAACACCAGCCAGGTGACACTGGCACTGGCAGGTGACACTGACACTGGCAGGTGACACTGGCAGGTGCCACTGGCAGGTGACACTGACACTGGCAGGTGCCACTGGCAGGTGACACAGTGTCTGTCCTCACCTGCATGAGCACGGCAGGGCCCAGGTACTTGTCCCCATTCCACCAGTAGCTGGGACAGCTGGTGCTGCAGCAGGCACACAGGATGCACTCGTAGAGCCCGTCCTGCCAGGGAGGGGACACAGCACGCTGTCACCACGGGGCTGGTGACACAGGGGATCCACCCCTGTCCCCACGGAGCAGCTCCGGTGTGAGGCAGCAATTCCTGAGGGGAACAATCCCAACCCTCCCAGACCGGGGCCAGGAGCTGCCCATCATGGTCCTTGTGGTCCCCTCCAATGTCCTTGTGGTCCCCTCCATTGTCCTTGTGTCCCCCCAGAGTCCTTGTGGTCCCTCCACGGTCCTTGTGACCCCCGCCATGGTCCTTGTGGGCCCCCCAGGCTCCTTGTCTCCTCCCATGGTCCTTGTGGTCTCCCCAGGATCCTCATGATCCCCCCAGGGTCCTCATGGCTTCCCCCAGGGTCCTCGTGGCCCCTCCATGGCCCTCGTGGTCCCCACAAGGTCCTCGTGGCCACCCCCAGGTTTTTGTGGTCCCCCCCATTGTCCTTGTGGTCCCCCCATGGTCCTTGTGCCCCCCCAGGGTCCTCGTGGCCCCCTCAGGGTCCTTGTGACCCCCTATGGTCCTTGTGGTCCCCAAAATGTCCTTGTGGCCCCCCTCCATGGTCCTTGTGGCCCCCTCAGGGTCCTTGTGACCCCCTATGGTCCTTGTGGTCCCCCAAAATGTCCTTGTGGCCCCTCCATGGTCCTTGTGGCCCCCTTCCAGCTCAGGGTATTCATTCCATGATTCCAGGAGCCACACAATGAACCAGGGTCTGGGGCATCAGGGGAAGGGCAGGGCCTGGAGAGGAAAGGGGGAGCTGCTGGGTTCTCCTGCACCCCTGCCTTGGGCTCCTGCACTCCCACCTCAGGTTCCTGCACCATCTTGGGTTCCTGCACTCCCACCTTGGTTCTCCTGCACTCCCACCTTGGGCTCTCCCACCTTGGGCTCCTGCACTCCCATTTTGGGCTCTCCTGCATTCCCAGCTCAGGTTCCTGCACTCCCACCTTGTGTCACACACATCTTTTATGAAAAATCCTTTCCTTAGGATTTTTCTTCCTGAGAAGCTGAGAGGCTTCAGGAACAACATGTAAACAATGATTATCTGCTGCTGTGGAATGCAACAGGTGCATCTGGGATTGGTCTCATGTGGTTGTTTCTAATTAATGGCCAATCACAGAGAGTCTGAGCCACAAGCCTTTGTTATCATTCTTTCCTATTCTATTCTTAGCCAGCCTTCTGAGGAAATCCTTTCTTCTATTCTTTTAGTACAGTTTTAATATAATATGTATCATAAAATAATAAATCAGCCTTCTGAAACACGGAGTCAGATCCTCATCTCCTCCCTCACCCTCCATGTGAACACCATCACAGCTCTGCCCAGCCTCCCTTCCTGCTGTTCACATCCACCTCTGCCTCCCAAAATGGGACTTGGTGCCTCCCCAGTGGAGCAGGGCCAGGCTGAGCTCGGAATGCTGCAACGATGGATCCATCCTGGCAGCTCACAGGAAAAACCCCAAATCCCTGTGGCAGCCATGAAATCCACCCCAAACCTTGGCCACACCTTGTAAGGAGCTGTTCCTCATCCACCCTCACAAAACTCCCCTCAAATCCCCCCTGCTCAACACAGACACCCCAAATCTTGCACTTGAGCTTTTCCCAGGAGCTTTCCAAGCTGTAAAACCCCAGTGAGGTGTGAGCACAGCCAGACACCCTCTGCCCACTGGAGCCTGCAGAGAGCTCCCAGCAGCAGGAATTCCACAGGGGAATGGGATGGGATGGGGATGGGAATGGAAATGGGGATGGGATGGGGATGGGATGGGGATGGGATGGGATGGGATGGGATGGGATGGGATGGGATGGGATGGGATGGGATGGGATGGGATGGGAATGGAAATGGGGATGGGATGAGGATGGGATGGGATGGGATGGGATGGGATGGGATGGGATGGGATGGGATGGGGATGGGATGGGGATGGGAATGGAAATGGGGATGGGATGGGATGGGATGGGGATGGGATGGGATGGGATGGGATGGGATGGGATGGGATGGGATGGGATGGGATGGGATGGGATGGGATGGGATGGGATGGGGATGGGATGGGGATGGGATGGGGATGGGATAGGATGGGATGGGATGGGGAGCAATGGGGTCAGAGCCCCCCTGGCAAGCCCAGCTCCCTGTGCTGAGCTGTGGGGCTGTGTCCCACACTGCGGGACTGGGAGGGGGCTGAGGGCTCAGCTGTGACCCTGAGCTGCTCTGGGAGGGTTTCAGCACTGAAGTTGAAGCTCTGACCAGTTTCTGGCGATCCTCTATGGACTGCAGGTACTGCTGCTTGCCCTCCTTGGACTCGTCCTTCTTCTTCAGGTAGGGCTCGATGGATTTGTACTGGGCATAGAAGTTACTCAGGTCCTGGGGCAGGAAAAGCACAGGGATCTGGTTATGGGGCTGAGAAGAATCAGGGAACATCTCCATCCTCAAATCCCACCCAAATCCCACCCTGCTGTTCTGGGGCAGGAGAAGCACAGGGATCTGGTTATGGGGCTGAGAAGAATCAGGGAACATCTCCATCCTCAAATCCCACCCCAAATCCCACCCTGCTGTTCTGGGGCAGGAAAAGCACAGGGATCTGGTTATGGGGCTGAGGAGAATCAAGGAACATCCCCATCCCCAAATCCCAGCCCTGCTGTCCTGGGGCAGGAAAAGCACAGGGATCTGGTTATGGGACTTAGGAGAATCAGGGAACATCTCCATCCTCAAATCCCACCCAGCTGGGTACACCCCAAATCCCACTCCTGCTGTCCACCCCAAATCCTATTCCTGCTATCCTGGGGACAGGAACAGCACAGGGACCTGGTTATGGGGCTGAGGAGAATTAGGGAACATCTCCATCCTCAAATCCCACCCTGCTGTTCTGGGGCAGAAGAAGCACAGGGACCTGGTTATGGGGCTGAGGAGAATTAGGGAACATCCCCATCCTCAAATCCCAGCCCTGTTGTCCACCCTAAATCCCACCCCTGCTGTTCTGGGGCAGGAAAAACACAGGGACCTGGTTATGGGGCTGAGGAGAATCAGGGAACATCCCCAGCTGGATACACCCCAAATCCCACCCCTGCTGTCCACCCCAAATCCTATTCCTGCTGTCCTGGGGCAGGAAAAGCACAGGGACCTGGTTATGGGGCTGAGGAGAATCAGGGAACATCTCCATCCTCAAATCCCACCCTGCTGTTCTGGGGCAGGAAAAGCACAGGGATCTGGTTATGGGGCTGAGGAGAACCAGGGAACATCCCCATCCTCAAATCCCAGCCCTGCTGTCCACCCTAAATCCCACCCCTGCTGTTCTGGGGCAGGAAAAGCACAGGGACCTGGTTATGGGGCTCAGGAGAACCAGGGAACATCCCCATCCCCAAATCCCAGCCCTGCTGTCCAGGGGCAGGAAAAACACAGGGACCTGGTTATGGGGCAGAGGAGAACCAGGGAACATCTCCATCCCCAAATCCCAGCCCTGCTGTCCACGCTGACAGCAGGGGTGGGATTTGGGGATGGGGATGTTCCTGACCCTTCCCTTCAGCCCCACCCCTGGGGGCTCAGCCTCTTCCCAAAATCCCCAAATCCCACCTAAATCCCACCTAAATCCCTTCCTGGCACAGCCTCACCCCAAATCCACACCTGAGCACCTGAGCAGGAGGTGCCATCCCCTCCCCAGAGCTGCCACATTCCAGGCCAGCACACCTCGACTCACTGGGACCCACCCAAGTGACACCTGGCCCTGGTGGCAGCTGCCACTCCCTGTCCCAGCCCTGGCTGTCCCCTGGCCCTGCACTCACCGGGACCAGGTCCTTCACCACGTACATGTGGGGCAGGGGGTAGATTTTGGTGACTTTGCTGAGGTCACTGTCGATTTTTTTGATGCAGGCCAGGGTGTTGCCCCCGGCGATGTTCATGGCGCAGGAGCCGCAGATCCCTGAGGGGGAAAAGCAGAGCCAAGGGTGGCATTGTCACTGCTGGCCCCAAAAATCCACCTGGCTTGTGCTGGGGAATCTCTGCTTGGCCCTTCCAAACCCACCACGACCCAAAAAAAAAACTCTTCCCAACCTGAAGGGTTTTGGGAAACCACTTTGAACCCACCAGGGTCTTCACCTGTCCCAGAAAACCTCCTGGAAAGGCTCTTCTGGGATCCTCACTTGCTCCAAAAAATCTCTTCTCACCACACCAAGGTCTTCACTTAACCCAGAAAACTTCCTGGGAAGGCTCTTCCCAACCTTCTGGGATCCACAATAACCCAAAGAAATCTCTTCTCATCATACCAGGTGAGTCTGATCTGTTTCCTGTCCCAGAAAACCTCCTGGAAAGGCTCTTCTGGGATCCTCACTTACCCCGAAAAATCTCTTCTCACCACGCCAAGGTCTTCACTTATCTCAGACAACTTCCTGGAAAGGCTCTTCCCAACCTTCTGGGATCCTCACTCACCCCAAAAAAATCTCTTTTCACCATACCAGGTGAGTCTGATCTGTTTCCTGTCCCAGAAAACCTCCTGGGAAGGCTTTTCCCAACCTTCTGGGATCCTCATTTACCCCCAAAAATCTCATTTCAGTACACCAGGGTCCTCAACCATCCTAGAAAACCTCCTGGAAAGGCTCTTCCCAACCTTCTGGGATCCTCACTTGCTCCAAAAAATCTCTTCTCACCACGCCAAGGTCTTCACTTATCCCAGAAAACTTCCTGGAAAGGCTCTTCCCAACCTTCTGGGATCCACAATAACCCCAAGAAATCTCTTCTCACCATACCAGGTGAGTCTGATCTGTTTCCTGTCCCAGAAAACTTCCTGGGAAGGCTCTTCCCAACCTTCTGGGATCCTCGCTCACCCCAAAAAAATCTCTTCTCACCATACCAGGGTCTTCACTTGTCCCAAAAAACCTTGTCACAGGTTCTGGAAAAGCCTCTTGCCAATCCCCTAGAGGCCTCACCCATCCCCAAAAAACCCTTTGTGTTCTATCAGTGTCCTCACCTGTCCCAGAAAACCTCCTGGAAAGGCTCTTCCCAACCTGCTGGGATCCACATAAACCCAAAAAAAATCTTCTCATTACACCAAGGTCCTCACCCATCCCAAAAAAAACTGGTCACAGGTTCTGGATAAGGCTCCTGTTGTTCCTCACCCATCCCCAAAACCCCTTTCTTGTTCTATCAGTGTCCTCACCTGTCCTGTAAAACCTCTTCCCAACCCGCCAGGGTCCCAAAAAAAAAACCAAAAAAAACCTCTTCCCAATCCCCCAGATTCCCAAAACACTCCTCCCACTCCACCAGGGTCTTCATCCATCCCACAAACGCCCCAAAAGACAGGAAGGTCAGAATTGCCCAGTGGGGCTGAAAGATTTTTAACTTCAGCAGGGATCAAACACAGCAGCTGCTTCCAGCAGCACCAAAACCCCTTTGCCATGGGGCAGCTCCTCCCCCAGCAGCAAATGAGGGGGTCTGGGTGAGATGTGGGGAGGGGACAACATCCAGCTCTGCTCTCAGGTTTGGGACATGAGGTGGGGGATGAGAGAGGAATAAAATAAATACAAAAAATTTAAAAAACACAACAAAAAATGGTATTAAAATGTGGGGAGAAAGAACCCCAGGGCTGGCAGGGAACCATCCAAACCTGGAGAAGGTGGCACTGGAATGTGTCCAGGGGGTTTGGGACCTCCCTGGGCTCTGCCCAACCTTTTTTACCCCTAAAATCCCCAGCTGAGCCTGGTTTTGTCCCTCCTTTCTGTGCTGGGAGGTCACAGGATGGACCCAAACAACAGCAAACTCACAAACCTCACTTGACCCTTTTTCCCTCTAAAGCTGGAGCTGAATTCCACTCCAGGAAAATAACTTTTTTTTTTTTTTCCCCAAAGGTTCAGCAGGAATTTTGGTGTTTTAATGGAATTTTTATGTTTTAATGGAATTTTTGTGCTTTAATTTCTGGCTGCTGCTCCTTGTCCTCTCTCTGGGGGTCACTGGGAAGGGTCTGGCACCACCCCCTGGAAATATTTCTAGGGATTGATGGGATCTCCTCTCAGCCTCCCCATCTCTGGAACAAGCAGGGAATAAAATGCCCCAAATCATCCCTGAAATTCAGGACTGTAATTCAGGAGCAGCCCCCTCCCCTCGTGTCCATTCCCAGGGCACAAACTGCCCTCCCAAAGGTGACAGAGGGACAAAAATAGCCCCACAAAGGGATGGAATGACCCCTGTGAGGTTCCTCCCACTGCAGAAAGGCTCCCAGGCATTCTGCAGGCAGCTGGGAGGGGAGCAGGGCCTGCAGCAGGAATGTGGGACTGGGGGAGCCTCAGAGGGGCAGGATGGAACCAGCCCGGCCTGAAAACCCGTCCTGAGCAGGGAAAATATTCAGGGAAAATATTCAGGGCAGGAGTTGGGGCTGTCTGGGAGCCCCAGTCTGTGTGGAATTATTGCAGATTCCAGGGGAAAAGGTGCCTCAGGAGTGCTGCTTTCCATTCCCACCCAGACAAAACATCCACAGGCACTGCCTGCCCTGAGACTGCCCTGCCTGAGGACCCAGCTGGTAATGCAGAGTCACTGCAGCCTGGAATGCACTCACACAGCTCAGCACAGCCTGAGATCCAGAGTCACTGCAGCCAGGAATGCAACCCCACTGCTCAGCAGCTCAGCAGGACCCTAAGTGCAGAGTCATTGCAGCCAGGAATGCACTCACACAGGTCAGCACAGCCTGAAATCCAGAGTCATTGCAGCCTGGAATGCACTCACACAGGTCAGCACAGCCTGAAATCCAGGGTCCTTCCAGCCTGGAATGAACTCACACAGGTCAGCACAGCCTGAAATCCAGGGTCCTTCCAGCCTGGAATGAACTCACACAGCCCAGCAGGATCCTAAATCCAGAGTCATTGCAACCTGGAATGCACTCCCACAGCCCAGCACGACCCTAAATGCAGAGTCACTGCAGCCTGGAATTCACTCACACAGCTCAGCAGGACCCTAAATCCAGAGTCATTGCAGCCTGGAATGCAACCCCACAGCCCAGGAGCCCAGCAGGACCCCAAATCCAGAGCCATTCTAGCCTGGAATGCACTCACACAGCCCAGCAGGACCCTTAATCCAGTCATTCCTGCCTGGAATGCAACCCCACAGTCCAGGAGCCCAGCAGGACCCTAAATGCAGAGTCATTGCAGCCAGGAATGCACTCACACAGTTCAGCAGGACCCTAAATCCAGAGTCCTTCCAGCCTGGAATTCACTCACACAGCCCAGCAGGACCCTAAATCCAGTCATTCCAGCCTGGAATGCAACCCCAGAGTCCAGGAGCCCAGCAGGACCCCAAATCCAGAGCCATTCTAGCCTGGAATGCACTCACACAGCCCAGCAGGACCCTAAATCCAGAGTCATTCCAACCTGGAATGCAACCCCACAGCTCAGCAGGACCCTAAATCCAGAGCCATTCCAACCTGGAATTCACTCACACAGCCCAGCAGGACCCTAAATTCAGAGTCACTGCAGCCAGGAATGCACTCACACAGGTCAGCACTACCTGAAATCCAGAGTCCTTCCAGCCTGGAATGAACTCACACAGCTCAGCAGGACCCTAAATCCAGAGTCATTCCAGCCTGGAATGCAACCCCACAGTCCAGGAGCCCAGCAGGACCCCAAATCCAGAGCCATTCCAGCCTGGAATGCACTCCTACACCTCAGCAGGACCCTAAATGCAGAGGGCCATTCCAGCCTGGAAGGCAATGCCACAGCCCAGCAGGACCCTAATGCAGAGTCATTCCAGTGAGGAATGCAACCCCACTGCTCAGCACTACCCGAAATCCAGAGCCATTGCAGCCAGAAATGCACTCTCACAACTCAGCAGCTCAGCAGGACCCTAACCCAGAGTCACTCCTGCCAGGAATGCAACCCAGAGCCCAGTAAAGCCCCTAAATGCAGAGCCATTGCAGCCAGAACTGCACTCCCACGGCCCAGCAGCTCAGCACAACCCTAACCCAGAGAGCCATTCCAGGCAGGAATGCACTCCCACAGCCCAGGAGCCCAGCAGGACCCTAAATCCAGAGTCACTCCAGCCTGGAATGTACTCCTACACCTCAGCAGGACCCAAATCCAGAGCCCTTCTAGCCTGGAATGCACTCCCACAGCCCAGTGTGACCCCAAATCCAGAGCCATTCCAGCCTGGAATGCACTCACACAGACCAGCATAACCTTAAATCCAGACTTATTCCAGCCAGGAATGCACTCCCACAGCCCAGTCTGACCCTAAATCCAGAGCCCTTCCAGCCTGGAATGCACTCCCACAGCCCAGTGTGACCCCAAATCCAGAGCCATTCCAGCCTGGAATGCACTCTCAGAGCTCAGCAGGACCCCAGATTTAGTCACTGCAGCCAGGAATGCAACCCCACAGCTCAGCACAACCCGAAATCCAGAGCCATTCCAGCCTGGAATTCACTCACACAGCCCAGCAGGACCCTAAATCCAGAGTCATTGCAACCTGGAATGCAGCCCCACAGCTCAGCAGGACCCCAAATCCAGAGCCATTGCAGCCAGGAATGCACTCACACAGCTCAGCACAACCTGAACTCGAGTCACTCCAGCCTGGAATGTACTCCTACACCTCAGCAGGACCCAAATCCAGAGCCATTCCAGCCTGGAATGCACTCCCACAGACCAGCATAACCTTAAATCCAGACTCATTCCAGCCAGGAATGCACTCCCACAGCCCAGTGTGACCCCAAATCCAGAGCCATTCCAGCCTGGAATGCACTCCCACAGCCCAGTGTGACCCTAAATCCAGAGCCATTGCAGCCTGGAATGCACTCACACAGCTCAGCAGGACCCCAGATTTAGTCACTGCAGCCAGGAATGCAACCCCACAGCTCAGCACAACCCGAAATCCAGAGCCATTCCAGCCTAGAATGCAAACCCACAGTCCAGGGTGACCCTAAATCCAGAGGGCCATTCCAGCCTGGAATGCACTCCCACAACTCAGCAGCTCAGCAGGACCCTAATGCAGAGTCATTGCAGCCAGGAGTGCACTCCCACAGCTCAGTATAACCCAAAATCCAGAGTCATTCCAGTCAGGAATGCACTCACACAGCTCAGCACAACCCAAAATCCAGAGAGCCATTCCAGCCTGGAATGCAACCCCACAACTCAGCAGCTCAGCACGACCCCAAATGCAGAGTCATTCCAGCCTGGAATGCACTCCCACAGCCCAGCATGACCCTAAATCCAGTTATTCCAGCCTGGAATGCACTCCTACACCTCAGCATGACCCTAATGCAGAGTCATTCCAGCCTGGAATGCACTCCCACAGCCCAGCCTGACCTGTGACTCAGGAGTTTTTCCCAGGGGAAGTCTGGGAGCAGCCCCAAACCAGATCTGGGAGCAGCCACAACCCCAACCCAGCAGTGCCCTATTCCCCAACCCAGCAGTGCCACAACCCCAACCCAGCAGTGCCCTTTGCCCCAACCCAGCAGTGCCACAACCCCAACCCAGCAGTGCCCTTTGCCCCAACCCAGCAGTGCCACAACCCCAACCCAGCAGTGCCCTATTCCCCAACCCAGCAGTGCCACAACCCCAGCCCAGCAGTGCCCTTTTCCCCACTCCAGCAGTGCCCTTTTCCCCAGCCCAGCAGTGCCCTTTTCCCCACTCCAGCAGTGCCCTTTTCCCCAACCCAGCAGTGCCCTTTTCCCCACTCCAGCAGTGCCCTTTTCCCCAACCCAGCAGTGCCCTTTTCCCCACTCCAGCAGTGCCCTTTTCCCCAGCCCAGCAGTGCCCTTTTCCCCAGCCCACCAGTGCCACAACCCCAACCCAGCAGTG
Source organism: Melospiza melodia melodia (assembly GCF_035770615.1). Taxonomy (NCBI): domain Eukaryota; kingdom Metazoa; phylum Chordata; class Aves; order Passeriformes; family Passerellidae; genus Melospiza; species Melospiza melodia. Next base: position 6,176,137 of record NC_086219.1, read on the forward strand.
CCCTTTTCCCCAAGCCAGCAGTGCCACAACCCCAACCCAGCAGTGCCCTTTGCCCCAACCCAGCAGTGCCACAACCCCAACCCAGCAGTGCCCTTTGCCCCAACCCAGCAGTGCCCTTTTCCCCAAACCAGCAGTGCCCTTTTCCCCAAACCAGCAGTGCCCTTTTCCCCACTCCAGCAGTGCCCTTTTCCCCAGCCCAGCAGTGCCCTTTTCCCCAGCCCAGCAGTGCCACAACCCCAAACCCTTTTCCCCAAACCAGCAGTGCCACAACCCCAAACCATCAGTGCCACAACCCCAACCCAGCAGTGCCCTTTTCCCCAGCCCAGCAGTGCCCTTTTCCCCACTCCAGCCCTGCCCTCAGCCCAAGGGCCAAGGAGGAGATTCCTGGAGCTGTTCCTCGAAGTGCTGAGTGCTCTCTCCCAGCTCACCCAGGGTGATTCCCACAGCAGCACTGGCACAGCCCCCACTGCTCCCCCCCCAGCCCCACTGCTGGAATCCTGATCTCCCCCCACACACTGGGAGGAGGTAGAGGAACCAGACTGGGAGAGAAACTGGAACAACTGGGAGCTGTGGAAGGAATTACTGGAGCTGGCAGCTCACAACTGTGTCATTACACCCTGGGAGCACCAACTCCTGCTTTACTCCCTGGTTCATTTGGGTGCTTTATCCCCATGGGTGGAGGAGAGTTTTACTCTTTGGGTCACTCAGGTGTTTCATCCCCAGAGATGGGAGGAGAAGGGTTCTGAGGAGTTTTACTCCTTGGGTCACTCGGATGTTTTATCCCCACAAGTGAGAGGAGGGGTTCTGAGCAGTTTTATCCTTGGTATTTTATCCCCAGAAGTGAAAGGAGAGGGGTTCTGAGCAGTTTAACTCCTTGGGTCACTTGGGTGTTTTATCCCACAGTGGGAGAAGAGAGATTCTGAGCAGTTTTACTCCCTGGTTCATTTGGGTGTTTTATCCCCAAAAATGAGAGGAGAGGGGTTCTGAGCAGTTTTACTTCCTGGTTCATTTGGGTGTTTTATACCCAGGGATGTGAGAGGAGAGGTTTTGAGGAGTTTTACTCTTTGGTGTTTTATCCCCAGAGATGAGAGGAGAGGGGTTCTGAGCAGTTTTACTCCTTAGGTCACTCAGGTGTTTTATCCCCAGGGATGTGAGAGGAGAGGGGAGTTTTACTCCCTGGTTCATTTGGGTGTTTTATCCTCAAAAGTGAGAGGAGAGGGGTTCTGAGCAGTTTTACTCCTTAGTTCACTTGGTTTTATCCCCATGGGTGGAGGAGACTTTTACTCCTTCTTTCAACTCGGGTGTTTTATCCCCAGGGATGTGTGAGTTTTACTCCTTGGTGTTTTATCCCCATGGGTGGAGGAGTTCTGAGCAGTTTTACTCCTTGGGTTACTTGGGTGTTTCATCCCCAGGTACGTGAGAGGAGGGGTTCTGAGGAGTGTTACTCCTTGGTGTTTTATCCCCATGGGTGGGAGGAGAGGGATTCTGAGCAGTTTTACTCCTTAGTTCACTTAAAACACTCATGTTTTATCTCCATGAGTGGAGGAGAGTTTTACTCCTTGGGTCACTCAAGGTGTTTTATCCCCATGAGTGGGAGGAGAGGGGTTCTGAGCACTTTCACTCCCTGGCTCACTCGGGTGTTTTATCCCCAGGGACGTGAGAGGGGGGTTCTGAGCTCCTTGGGGCTCCCACAGCCAGCACAAAGCATTCCAGGGCTCCCACACAGCACTCCAGGGCCATTCCAGGTGGGAATGTGCTGTCCCCCTAAGCACACACAGCATTCCAGGGCCATTCCAGGTGGGAATGTGCTGTCCCTAAGCACACACAGCACACCAGGGCCATTCCAGGTGGGAATGTGCTGTCCCTAAGCACACACAGCACTCCAGGGCCATTCCAGGTGGGAATGTGCTGTCCTTTAAGCACACACAGCACTCCAGGGCCATTCCAGGTGGGAATGTGCTGTCCTTTAAGCACACACAGCACTCCAGGGTCACTCCAGGTGGGAATGTGCTGTCCCCCTAAGCACACACAGCATTTCAGGGCCACTCCAGGTGGGAATGTGCTGTCCCTGAGCACACACAGAATTCCAGGGCCACTCCAGGTGGGAATGTGCTGTCCCTAAGCACACACAGCACTCCAGGTGGGACTGTTCTGTCCTTACCCTCCCTGCAGGACCTGCGGAAGGTCAGCGTGGAGTCCATCTCGTTCTTGATCTTGATCAGGGCATCGAGCACCATGGGCCCACACCTGTGGCACAAACCCCAAATCAGAGCCCCCACATGCAGGGTGCGACCCCTTCACCCGCCCTCAGCAGCACCTAAAGGGGTTTTTAACAATTCCCATGAATTCTGTGGGAATCCCAGGGATCCCACAGGGATCTCTGAGCAGCAGGGCAGCCCTGGGGCAGGGTGGGTCAGACTCCTGTGACCACTGAGGGCTTGGCCAAGCCAAACCCCAGTGAGCTGTGCTGGCCCCTTTTCCCCTTTTGGGGTCAGGCTGTGACAGCCCTGCCTGGCCCTGTGAGTCACAAGGGACACGGGACAAACACTCGGGGACAATTTCTGTCATTTTACACCCAGGGCACCACCCAGGGATTGTTCACTGGGGCAAAGCCACCCCAAAACCGGAGCTGTGGCTCCTGTGGGGTTTGAGTAGGGCTGGGTGGGAGCAGGAGCTCCTGGAAGGGTTTGGGGTGGGTTCCTCTGGAAGGGTTTGGGGTGGGTTCCTCTGGAAGGGTTTGGGGTGGATCCCTCTGGAAGGGTTTGGGGTGGGTTCCACTGGAGGAGCTACTGGGAAGGGTCTGGGGTGGATTGCTCTGGAGGAGATACTGGGAAGGGTTTGGGGTGGATCCCTTGGGAAGGGTTTGGGGTGGATTCCTCTGGAGGAGCTCTTGGAAAGATTTGGGGTGGATTCCACTGGAGGAGCCCTTGGAAAGAGTTTGGGATGGATCCCTCTGGAGGAGCTACTGGGAAGGTTTTGGGATGGATCCCTCTGGAGGAGCTACTGGGAAGGTTTTGGGGTGGATCCCTTGGGACGGGTTTGGGATGGATTCCTCTGGAAGAGCCCTTGGGAAGATTTGGGGTGGATTCCACTGGAGGAGCCCTTGGAAAGAGTTTGGGATGGATCCCTTGGGACGGGTTTGGGATGGATTCCTCTGGAAGAGCCCTTGGGAAGGTTTTGGGGTGGATTCCTCTGGAGGAGCTACTGGGAAGGTTTTGGGGTGGATCCCTTGGGAAGGGTTTGGGGTGGACTCCTTTGGAGGAGATACTGGGAAGGGTTTGGGGTGGATTCCACTGGAGGAGCTACTTGGAAGGATTTGGGGTGGATCCCTCCGGAGGAGCCCTTGGGAAGGTTTTGGGGTGGATCCCTTGGGAAGGTTTTGGGGTGGATCCCTTGGGAAGGGTTTGGGGTGGATTCCTCTGGAGAAGCTCCTGGGAAGGGTTTGGGATGGGTTCCTCAGAATGAGCTGTGCCCACAACGAGCTGCTCTGTGCCAGAGGTGAGCAGCCCCTTTCCAGCCACTCCTTGGAGCTGGGATTGCCCCCCAGCCCCATTCCCAAGGGACACCCACTTGTTCAGGTCCACCTCGTAGGTCTGCATGCGGGGTTTGTCCCCGGCCTTGTCGGGGTCCCATCTGTAGATGGCGAATTTCTTCAGGCGCGGAGCCGCCGCCGCTGTCTGCGCCTGCCGGAGCACCTGGAGCCGGGAAAAACAGCCTCAGATCCGGGGAAAAACAGCCTCAGATCCATGGAAAACCAGCCTCAGATCTGGGGAAAAACAGCCTCAGATCCCCCCCTGGATCCAGGGAAAAACAGCCTCAGATCTGGGGAAAAGCAGCCTCAGATCCCATCCCAGATCCAGGGAAAAACAGCCTCAGATCCGGGGAAAAACAACAGCCTCAGATCCCACCCTGGATCCAGGGAAAAACAGCCACAGATCCCAAGGAAAAACAGCCTCAGATCCTATCCTGGATCCGGGAAAAACAGCCTCAGATCCCACCCCAGGTCCAGGGAAAACCAGCCTCAGATCCGGGGAAATACAGCTTCAGATCCAGGGGAAAACAGCCTCAGATCCAGGGAAAAAACAGCCTCAGATCACATCCTAGATCCAAGATAAAACAGCCTCAGATCCAGGGAAAAACAGCCTCAGATCCAGGGAAAAACAGCCTCAGATCCAGGGAAAAACAGCCTCAGATCCGGGGAAAAACAGCCTCAGATCCGGGGAAAAACAGCCTCAGATCCGGGGAAAAACAGCCTCAGATCCGGGGAAAAACAGCCTCAGATCCGGGGAAAATCAGCCTCAGATCCCAGGGAAAAAACAGCCTCAGATCCCAGGGAAAAACAGCCTCAGATCCCAGGGAAAAACAGCCTCAGATCCCACCCTGGATCCGGGAAAAACAGCCTCAGATCCCACCCTGGATCCAGGGAGAAACAGGCTCAGGTCCCACCCCAGGTCCATGGAAAACCAGCCTCAGATCCAGGGAAAAACGGCCTCAGATGCAGGGGAAAACGGCCTCAGATCCCATCCCAGATCCAGGGAAAAACAGCCTCAGATCCAGGGAAAACAGCCTCAGATCCCAAGGAAAAACAGCCTCAGATCCCACCCTGGATCCAGGGAAAACCAGCCTCAGATCCCACCCCAGGTCCAGGGAAAACCAGCCTCAGATCCAGGGAAAAACCAGCCTCAGATCTAGGGGAAAACCAGCCTCAGATCCAGGGAAAAACAGCCTCAGATCCGGGGAAAACCAGCCTCAGATCCAGGGAAAAACAGCCTCAGATCCCAGGAAAAACAGCCTCAGATCCCACCCTGGATCCAGGGAAAATCAGCCTCAGATCCCAGGGAAAACAGCCTCAGATCCCAGGGAAAAGCAGCCTCAGATCCATCCCAGATCCAGGGAAAAACAGCCTCAGATCCCAGGAAAACAGCCTCAGGTCCCACCCTGGATCCAGGGAAAAACAGCCTCAGATCCGGGGAAAAACAGCCTCAGATCCAGGAAAAAACAGCCTCAGATCCCATCCTGGATCCAAGGAAAAACAGCCTCAGATCCAGGGAAAAACAGCCTCAGATCACATCCAGATCCAGGGAAAAACAGCCTCAGATCCCAAGGAAAACAGCCTCAGATCCCACCAGGAGGGATCCAGGAGGAGATACAGAGATGGATATGTGTGTATATATTACAAAAAAATTAAATATACATATACACCTATATAAAAAAGATTTAAAAAGATAACAACTACGTATATATTTACACACACCTATATATATATATATAAAATGTATATGTTTGGAATTACACGTGAATATATATGTGTACATTGTATGCTGCATGTATTCACGTTGCTATTATTATACTGTATGTATTTATATATTATATATTGCATTGCATAGATTATATACACATTGTATAAAATATATTTATATATATAGATAAATATACAGGCACAAACATGCATATATATATAAATGTATATATAAATGTATACAGGCACAAACATACGTGCACACACATATGCACATTGTTTATGGAGTATTTTATTTGTAAATTATATGTATGTGTTTATAAATTATATGTATGCATTTGTATATTCCACTGACTGTCACTATAATGACATAATTACATGTTTACTTTATTTATATATTGTGTTTAAAATGATAGTCTATGTATTTATATAATTCTAGATATAAATATATATTCTATTATATTTAAGCAGTGTATATTAAACATTATATTTATATATTTTATATATAAATATATTCTATTCATACAGTGTATATTACACATTATATAGAACACATCATATTTATATATACATATACACATATATATGTACATATAAGTATACAATGCATTTTATATGGAAGAAATTAATATATTCTATGTATGTCTATAAATTACACATATTTATAGATGTGTTTGTAAATTGTATTGGTATATTGTGTTGTATGTGTAATTACAATAATATAAATATATTTTACATCTATTAATCTTTACGCACATGTTTTATATACATTACTTATATATAAGTATTTTGTATATAATGTCTGTAGATAAATGCATATACACACATTAATATATCTATATTTATAGATAATATAAAATAATAAAAATTACAAATACATACATTTACATATAGATCTTTTAAATATTTACATATTTATATATATAGATAAATGAGACGCATTTTTATATCAATTTTTAAAGTTTTATATAAATATATCCTGGGGCTCCCCCTGCTAGGATCCAGACTGATATTCCTGAAATTCTGACCCTGTTTCTGGATCCATCAAATCCCAGAACTCCCAAGCACATCCTGCTCTTGCTGGGATCACCCTTGGCCCTGTTCTCCCTGCTCTTCCCAACCTTTTTCTGGAGTTTCTCCTGCTCTTCCCAACCTTTTCCTGGAATGCTCCAAATGCTCTTCTCAACTTTCTCCAGGAATGTTCCCCCTGCTCTTTTCCCAGCCTTTTCCTGGAATATTCCACTTCTTTTCCCAACCCTTTCCTGGAGTGTTCCCACTGCTCTTCCAGCCTTTTCCAGGGCTCCACTTCCCTCCCCTGCTCCCCTCTCCCAGGATCACTCCGCACTCCTGTTCCCACTGCTCTTCCCAACCTTTTCCCGAACCACTCTCCAAATTTCCTGCTGTCCTTTACCTCCCCCAAACCCTTCCCATTCCAGCTGCCCTCTGCCCTCAGCCCCTCCCTTTCCCCGCCATTCTTCCCTATTTCACTTCCTCCTGGATCTCTGCTGTCCCCTCCCTCCATCCCTTCTCCTCCCCTCTCCCAAATCCCACAGACCCCTTCCAGCCCCTCTGCCACTGACCCTATTCCTTCCCAAATCCCATAGATTCCTCCAGCCCTTCTCCCACTGACCCTATTCCTTCCAAACCCCCCCACCCCCTCTGCCACTGACCTTACTCCCAAATCCCACAAACCCCATTCCCTCGCACCCCACCCCATTTTCCCATCCACTCTTCCCAGATTTTACCGCATCCCAGTCCTCCTCCAGCCCCCCAAGCCCTCTGAAACTGTTCCCCCTGCACACCCCAATTCCTGCACAGCCCCTTCCAGACGCCACAGACCCTCTCTCTCACCCTTTCCCTCATGTCCATCCCCAATTCCCCCTTCCAGACCCCACAGACCTCTCCCACCACTTTTTCCTCCCCAATTCCCCTTCCAAACCCCACAGACCCTCTCTCCCACCATTTTCCTCCCCAATCCCCCCTTCCAGACCCCACAGACCTTCTCTCCCACCCTTTCCCTCCTCAATTCCCCCTTCCAAACCCCACAGACCCTCTCTCCCACCCTTTCCCTCCCAATTCCCCCTTCCAGACCCCACACACCCTCTCTCCCACCCTGTCCCTCCCAATTCCCCCTTCCAAACCCACACACCCTCTCTCCCACCCTTTCCCTCCCCAATTCCCCCTTCCAGACCCCACACACCCTCTCTCCCACCCTGTCCCTCCCCAATTCCCCCTTCCAAACCCCACACACCCTCTCTCCCACCCTTTCCCTCCCCAATTCCCCCTTCCAAACCCACAGACCCTCTCTCCCACCCTTTCCCTCCCCAATTCCCCCTTCCAGACCCCACACACCCTCTCTCCCACCCTGTCCCTCCCCAATTCCCCTTCCAAACCCCACACACCCTCTCTCTCCCACCCTTTCCCTCCCCAATTCCCTCTTCCAGACCCCACAGACCCTCTCCAGCCCCCTCCCCACAACTCCTTCCCCCCTTTTACCTCACCTCCTCCGGCCCCCAGCCCCTTCCAAGCCCTGCCATCCCTCATTCCCTCACAATCCCCCTCCAGACCCCTCACTCCAATTCCGGACCCCACACTCAAATTCCAGCTCCCTCTCCACAGCTCTCTCTCCCCCTGAGCCCACCGCCCTTCTCTTCCACCGCCATCCCGGACCCCTGCAGCCCCCGGCCGCCTCTGCCCCGCCTCTCCCCGCTCCATTGCCAGCCCCTGCGGCCTCCCCGGTCCCTCACCGTCCGCGGCCCGGCCCGCAAGAGTCGTGCGGGGACTCCGCTCCTCAAGGAGACTCCGACCGCGGCCGCCGCCATCTTGGCGATGCGCAGTTCCGACTGCCCCGGAAGCGCTCGCGCCGCCGCCATCTTGCTGCGCTGACGGGAAGGGGCGCCCGCCATTTTGAGTGTGGCGGCGCCCTCAGGAGAGGCGCCATGTTGGGTGTGGCGCGCCCTGTGGGAGAGGAGCAGACGCCCAAAATCCCCTTTTTCTTTCCCAAATTTCCCTTTTTCTTTCCTAAATCTCCCTTGTTTTCTCTCCGTTGATTCTTAGCATCATTGTTTTGCATGGAGGTACCTGTGCTGCTACCCCCCGCCTCAGGGGACTTGCCTCAACACCAATGGGGCAAATGGTGGGTGCTGGGGAGCAAAGAGTCCCAGAGATATTAAGGTAGAAAAAGCTCTCCAAGATCCCTCCAGGGTTTTCAAGTCCAAGCTGGGCTGATCCCACCTTGTCCCCAGAGCACTGAGTACCATGTTCAGGCTTTCCTTGGTCACCTCCAGGATGGACACTCCAAACCTCCCTGGGCAGCCCATGACAAAAAAATGCCCCTGTTGAAATAATGTAACTTTCTTAATTAGTTTTTAATTAATTGTTATAATTACTTGTAAGCAGTGCCCACTTTTAGCCGGCACAATTTAAAACTTCTTCACAGGCTCATACTTCTGTTTTGATCATTAAATCACTGAAACCTTGAGTTTGTTAAAGGTAACTCTGACAAACTTCAATAAAGCCAAAGGGATTTGAAGACTGGACATCTGGGATCTCAAATTTATGGACCTTTAAGGACATTGGAGGATGAAGAAGACACAGAGGAGATTGAATCCTGAAAAGCTGGGGATTGCCAATTGAAAAAGACAAGAAAAGGATGATTAAAGAACTGAAGAATGTGGCCCAGCTTATCATGAAGAGTGAGAAATCAGTAACCAATAGTGGACAGAATGAAGAGTGTTATTAGAACCCATGACCACTGATTTCCTTGTTAAAGATGTGTAGATAAATGAAAGCATTTTGTATTGATGTGGAGGCTGGAGCTCAACGTGGAGCCACGCACAAACCCTGGCTGAATTTAAATAAAGTGATGCCTGACTCACCAATACCACAAAAACAGTGGTAGAGACAATTTTGGAAGATTTTAGTAACTCCCCCACCCCTCTGAGTGCTCCCTCTTTCCCTCCCAGTTATTCCCAACAGAATTATTAATTAAGAATTAATTATTAATTATTTGGTTATTTAATTCCCCAACTTTTTCCTCACAGCAAAATCATTTATTAAGGGAATTTCAAACAACACACGCTGGGTGCAAAGGTGGAGGGAGAAGGAAGAGGATGAAGAGGATGAAGAAGATGAAGAGGATGAAGAAGAGGCCTGGCTACGGCGCGAAGTGCCACCACTGGAAGGCGAAGGGCCGGCGCTGGACGTTGGTGCCGCAGCGCACCTCGCCCAGGCTGCCGTGGTACGAGGACACGTCTTCCAGGAAGCGGCAGCACAGCCCCAGCGGCTCCAGCAGTGCGCGGATCCGCCGCTCCAGGCAGCACTCGCCGCCCGCCACCGGCCCAAACGGCTTGGGGATGCCCAGGTCCCTGGCCAGCACGATCATGGTGACCTGTGGAGTGACACCAGGGGACATTGGCATCAGAATGGGTGACACTGAAGGGCTTGGCGATGCCCGGGTCCCTGGCCAGCACGATCATGGTGACCTGCGGGGTGACACCAGCGGACAGTGGTGTCAGAATGGATGATGCCCAAGGGCTAGGGGATGCCCAGATCTCTGGCCAGGACAGTCATGGTGACCTGCAGGTGACACCAATGGCACATCAGTATCAGAATGGGTGACACTGAAGGGCTTGGTGATGCCCAGGTCCCTGGCCAGCACGATCATGGTGACCTGCGGGGTGACACCAAGGTCACATCAGTATCAGAATGGGTGACACTGAAGGGCTTGGTGATGCCCAGGTCCCTGGCCAGCACGATCATGGTGACCTGTGGGGTAACACCAGGGGACAGTGGCATCAGAATGGGTGATGCCAAAGGGCTTGGAGATGCCCAGGTCGATCATGGTGACCTGTGGGTGACACCAGAGGATGTTGGCATCAGAACGGGTGATGCCCAAGGGCTTGGGGGTGCCCAGATCCCTGGCCAGGATGATCATGGTGACCTGAAGGCTGACACCAGCAGTGTCGGGAGGGATGAAGCCAAAGGAAAGACGCTGATCACCCTCCTCCACCCTCCTCAGCACCATTCTTGCAGCTGCCCTTCCTCAGGACTCCAAATCCAACAGAATTACCCCTTTTTTATCATTAAAACATGCCTCACCACTTGCAATTTCACCACTTTTTTAAAAATCCCCACTGCAAGCACCACAAAGCCACCAAGCTGTGTTACACCTATGTTTATCCATGCCTGCCTGGATATATTTCCTTTTGCTAGACAGCTGGGGTTTTTTTGGGGGAAAACTTTGGGGAAAATGTGCCTCTCACCTTGCAATTTCACTGCTTTGAAAGGGTTTTTGCCTCAAAACCCCAAAACCACCAAGCTGTGTTAGACCTGTATTTATCCTGGAGATATTTCCCTTTTCTAGACAGCTGATTTTTCTTTTTCAGGAAAACTTTGGGGACCCATCCTGGCTGGCAGAGCTGTTTTTTGGGGAGGAGCCAAGGGTGGGAACCCTCCTTACCGTGTTGGGGAAGTAGGGAACAGCTTTTCCCTGCTTGTCCAGCTTGAAGAGGGCCGGCAGGTCGATGATGTCCTCCTCCAGCAAGCCCAGCTCCTTCTTGAGGATATCCCTGTTCCAGTCGATGCAGCGCTGCAGGGGACGGAGCAGAGCAGAGAGGGGCCCAAATTCCACCACTCCCTGCGGGGTTGGTGCCACACCAGGGCGGTCCCTGCCAGAAATGGGGGCTGTGACCCGGAGTGTGGGGATTACCTGCACGTACTGGTTCTGCTGTGCCAGGACGTCGTTGGACAGCACCTTGTTGATGGTCATGCGCTTGGTGTCTGTCCCTGAGTACCCTAAACACGCAAAACGCCCTCAAAATGAAGCAGTGATGGCAGGAGCCTGGCTTGAGGTGAGGTATAGAGATTGAGAAAGCCCAAAAGGCCCCCCAAAAAGCCCCAAAAGCCCCAAATCCCAATTTCCTGAGACTGGGGTGAAAGCTTGGGAAGCTGACAGAAGGAAATCTCTGCCTGTTGGAAAGAACATTTGAAAAGTCCTGTCATGCATCCTCCTGCCCAGGGGAATCTGCTGGATTTCTTCAGTATCCCCTTCCACGGGGTCACCCCTGGTCTGGGGACAGCTGGGCTCCCACCAGAGGAACCCCTGGAGATGTGGAGACCTTCTCCCAGCCCTGTCAGGGATCAAAACCACAATGAAAGGGAAAAAACCTGGATCTAATCAAGGGCAACATGAGAGCTGCCCGTTGTTCTGCTCCATGCTGGAGCTCCATATCCTTGGAGATATGGAGACTTCCTCCCAACCCCATCAGAGATCATAATCACAATGAAATGGAAAAAATCCATTTCTAATTTGGACAGGAGAGCTGCCAGTTGTCCTGCTCGTGCTGGAGCTCCATATCCTTGGAGATACGGAGACCTTCTCCCATCCCCGTCAGGGATCAAAATCACAATGCTGCTAATCTGGGGGCACACAAGAGCTGCCAGTTGTCCTGCTCCGTGCTGGAGCTCCGCTGGCATTTCCAGAGGCTCCATCCCTGGCAGCAAACATCCCCTCTACGCGGAGGCCCTTATCCCTCTCATCCCACTCGCTTTCCCGAAATAGGGCCGGAGGAGGCTGGGGGCGGCGGGCAGGCATCCTGCTGAAGGACACCCAGCAGGGAAATGTCCCCGCGTGGCCCTGGCTGTGCCACCGAGCGCTGTCCCCTTGCCTTTGAACATGGTGGCTTCTCCCTGTCCCTCCTTCTGCTTCTCACGGAAGAGCCGGTAGCAGGCGGCCGGGCTGGCCAGCAGCATCCGGAATCTCTGCAGGAACACAGCAGGGTCAGCCCTGCAGCACCCCAGGACTCGCTTCTGCAAAAACCAGAGCTGAAACTCTTAAAATCGAGAGTCTTTGCTGTTATCTAGTGCCTCGTTTAACCCATGGAGTGTTTATGTGCTTAAATATTCCTTTTTTGAACCATTCAGGTCAAAGCTTGGTTTCCCTGCGGTAAAAATTTATGTGAGAAGCAGCCAAAGCCATGATAGAGTGAAGAGAAATGATCTGAGGACATGTGGGCATAAATATTCCTCTTTTTTTTGAGCCATCCTGGTCAAGGCTTGATTTCCCTGAGGGAAAAATTTATGGGAGAAGCAAGGAAAACCATGATAGAGGGAAGAGAAGTGTTCTGAAAACATGTGGGCATAAATATTCCTTTTGGTTTTTGGAACCATCCTGGTCAAGGCTCGGTTTCCCTGAGGGAAAAATCCATGTCAGAGGCAGGAAAAGCCACAAGAGAGGGAAGAGAAATGTTCTGAAAACCTTTGGGAGACGCTGAGCTGCTGCAAACCCCCGGGAATCTTAAGACTGGAATTACTTGGATACCTTTGCAGGCATCTTTTCCCTTCTCTTTGCATTCATTAATAGCCCAGCAAATCACTCTTTTTTTGTGCTCAAAAAAGAGTGGGGAATGAAACCCAAGCAAACACTGGCTGGGGGTGCCAAAGGAAGGAGCTCTGGGGTTTTCCCAGTGGGATTGGTGTCCTGGAGGAGGAACCCTGGGGCAGTCTGGGGGTACCTTTTTGTCAGAGCTGGGGACAAAGTTGACAAACTCGTTGACATTGCCTACAGCCAGCCAGTCGGAGTAGAGCTCCACGGGGGCCTGGACGCGCTGGGCGTAGAGGAAATCCCGCACCAGCCGGGTCATCCTGCGGCCCGCGGATCTGGGGGAGAATTCCCTTCAACATCTGCCTGGATCATTGGACTGGGGGAGAAGTCCCATCAACATCTGCCTGGATCATTGGACTGGGGGAGAAGTCCCATCAACATCTGCCTGGACGCTCAGATTGGGGGGATATTCCCATCAACATCTGCTTGGACACTTGGACTGGGGGGTATTTCCATCAACATCTACCTGGACACTCAGATTGAGGGGATATTTCCATCAACATCTGCCTGGACACTCAGATTGAGGGGATATTTCCATCAACATCTACCTGGAAACTTGGACTGGAGGGACAGTCCCATCAACATCTGCCTGGATATAAATTGCCTCTGAGGTGTCCCCACCCTGCTCAGGCAGTGTCTGATTGACCCAATTACCCCGATTTTGGTGGTATTTCAGGGCTCTTGTTGAGGCTCTGCTCCCAAACCCGTGTTTCTCCCAAATCTGCGTTTTCCGCTCTCTTACGCGGGGAAGCTGCTGCCGATGAGGATCCTTCCCAAGGGATACTCCTTGCCAGCCACAGACACGGGCGGGCTGACCTCCACGTTCCCAAAGGAGTCCAGGCTGGCCGTGGCCTCGAAGAGGGGCTCCTTGTGCACGTAGCCAAAATCGGGGCCCTGGGAAAAAGGAAATGCCCTGAGTCCCCGCTGCTCCCATGGTGTTATCCTCCTGTGGGGAGGGTGAGGGGACAGCAAAGGGGACAGGAAAGGGGACAGGAAAAAGGTCTCAGGATCATGGAGCTGCAGGAATAATTGGGACAATTATTGGAACAACTGGGAGCAGAGCCCAGGCCTGGAGCCAGGGCCAGATCTCCTCTCATCCCACAGCCAAGGTTTAAATGTCCACATTAAGCAGGACCAGATCTCCTCTGTTCTCTCACAATCAAGGTTTAAATGTCCACCTTAAGCCAAGGTTTAACTGTCCACATTGAGCAGGACCAGATCTCCTCTGTTCTCTCACAGACAAGGTTTAAATGTCCACATTAAGCCAAGGTTTAATTGTCCACATTGAGCAGGACCAGATCTCCTCTATTCTCTCACAGCCAAGGTTTAACTGTCCACATTGAGCAGGACCAGATCTCCTCTGTTCTCTCTAGCCAAGGTTTAAATGTCCACATTGAGCAGGACCAGATCTCCTCTGTTCTCTCACAGCCAAGGTTCAATTGTCCACATTAAGCAGGACCAGATCTCCTCTGTTCTCCCCAGCCAAGGTTTAAGTGTCTACATTAAGCCAAGGTTTGTGTCCACATTGAGCAGGACCAGATCTCCTCTGTTCTCTCACAACCAAGGTTTAAGTGTCCACATTAAGCAGGACCAGATCTCCTCTGCTCTCCCCAGCCGAGTTTTAAGTGTCTACATTAAGCCAGGCTAGATCTCCTCTGTTCTGTCTAGCCCAGGTTTAAATGTTCACACTAAGCCAAGGTTTAAGTGTCCACATTAAGCTAATTAAGCAGCCCTGAGCCAAGTTCCTGGCTGGCTCTGGAGGGAGGTGAACTCCAGCCCCTGAGGGTGACTCTTCCCTGGGCTAAGAGCTGCCCCAAGGGCTGCAGGCACTTAAATCCCACTTAAGGCTGATTTCCAGGATTTACCCTATCTGGGGTTGGAGGAGCTGTGCTTGCAGGGGTAATTAGCGCTGGGCTCTGTGTGCCAAAGCCTGAGGGAGCGTTAAAAACAGGGCAAAACCTGCAGGGATGGGACCAAATCCCACTTTGCCCGCTTGACGTGGGCCTGGAGCGCATGGCAACTCCGGGGATGAGATCAGGTGTCTGTGAGGTTTGAGTTAAACCCCAGTCACTTATCAGGGCTGGGTTTCCATGGGGATAACCCAAATACACAGCTCAGGAAAAGTGAGCAGGGAGAGCTGGGGGTGCTTCCCCTCAGAAATTCCCTTTTTAAACCCAGGGTGTTTGCAGACGCTGGGGTAGAGGGAGCACAACTTTCCTTGAGCCTCCCTGTGTGGTTTTGGGGTGCATTTTTGGGGGATGGCCGGGATCAGATCCCCTTTTCTCTGGGTTCTGAGGGAGAGCCTGAGCACCAACCACCTGCTCCTGACTAATTTCAGTTTAATAAAACCACGGAGCCCGCCTGGTTTCAACTGTCAGGGCTCTGGTTCATCCCAGGTTTGCGGGTCACATCCAAGTCCTATCAGTTCCACGCTGATTTTGAGGGGATAATTCCCTCCCGTCTCCTTTTTCCCTGGCATGGGCTTCCAGGGGCTCAGGGCTTGACCCGTGCCCGTAGTGTCGGGCTAAGTATTCCTAGCTGGAAAATGAGATTGGAAAGGTCGGGCTGGGGATTAGGGCAGGCTTCAAAGCAGAAATTGGAGGATAATGCATTAGCAGCTCCCAAGGCTTAAATTGCTGCCCTAAAATATGAGGCAGAGCAATTCCTAAAGAGGGCAGATCACCGCGGCCGCCCGGCGGATTCGCTGGATGAATCCGGGACTGGATGTTCCCATGCCAGGCATGAGAAACGATGGATTTCAGTGCTCCCCAAAGCCCCCAGCCTTCTCCAAAGGGACAAAAGCTGGGATTTGTCCTTGTCTCCTTCTCCTGCCAGGGCTGAGGCTGCTCCAGCAGCCTCAGAGCCACAGAGTTGGGGACAGCGACTCTGTGGCTGCCTGGGGTGTCCTGCCCTTTCCCCATGGGATATCTCCAAGGGATCGCCCAATCCATGCTAGGCTCTCCCAAAACGCCCCATCCCAGACTTGCTCTGGCCCTTTTCCTCAGCCAAGGGGCCCACAGGGATGTTCCTGGTGCTGGCTGAATCCCCTTCTCCTCCGAGGAAGTAAACTGACCCTCTCCTGCTTCCCTTCCCTCTCCTGCTCGGAAGGTGCCGGATATTCCCAGGCACGGAGGAGGAAAGGAAAGAGCAGCCTGTCCTGGGATGCTCGAGGGGCAGAAATCCCATCCCAGAGCTTGGCTGGAGCCTTTCACTCCCAGAGGCACCTCCTCCTCCTTTCCCCCTGGATCAGAGGTTTCCCAGAGGGCTGGAATTGGATGAGGCCGGGGGAGGGATGAGGGGGTGAGGCTGGAGCTGGGTGGGAGGGAATCTCCATGTGGAGCTGCTCTGCTCACATTTTCCAGGCAATTCCATGCACGGAGCCAAGGGCAAGGAAAATGGGAACGTGGGCTGGGCATGATCCTGGGAGCTGCTCCACAGGGAACGCCAGGAACAGAGGGAACCTTCTCTCACCAGCAGCTCCTTGACAGGGAGTTGCTCCATCCCTCTCTCCCGAGGGGAGTCCAGCACCACTGGGAAGCTCTTGTGGGGAGCCTGGGTGTAGCCGAGCTCGATCTCATCCTGAGGAAAGAAGGAAGGAATTCCCACCTGGGGCACCGGCAGGGAAGGGCTTTTCTGGTTTTTGGAGCCCCCCTACCTGCATCCAGCGGTCGCCGCGGTTGATGTAGCCGAAGCAAACCTTCAGCTTGCAGCCGGCCTTGGCCACCAGGCTCTGGATCTCCTTGGTGAACAGGTAGTTGTCCTTCATGCTGGAGGAAAGGAGGGATGGAAAGGATGGAAAGGATGGAAAAGATGGAAAAGATGGAAAATATGGAAAATTTGGAAAATATGGAAAGGATGGAAAAGATGGAAAGGATGGAATGGATGGAAAGGATGGAATGGATGGAATGAATGGAAATTCCCTGTTCCCAGCCCGGCCCCAGGGCCGGTGGGGCTGGGGAAGCACCGTCTGTACCTGAACACCAAGAGGTTCACCGGGGCCAGGGTGTTGGGGGTCATGATCCACGGTGCCACCCGGAACACCACGGTGTCCGTGAAGATCGGCGAGTGGGGGATGCCCTGAGGGAGCCAAGCAGAAATCAGGGACACTCCCCACACCATTCCCCCCAAACACCCTCCCCTGAGGCCATTTTTGGGATCGGTTAATGGGATCACCCTCCGTTCTGGCACCATCCCAATCCGCTGGGTGCAGCCTCCTGTCTGCCCCATTCCCAGGAGTTCCCGGCGTTCCCAACCTCAGTCAG
Source organism: Melospiza melodia melodia (assembly GCF_035770615.1). NCBI lineage: Eukaryota > Metazoa > Chordata > Aves > Passeriformes > Passerellidae > Melospiza > Melospiza melodia. Next base: position 6,193,022 of record NC_086219.1, read on the forward strand.
TGCTCCAGGAGGCTGACGTGGATGGACACCAGCCCGGAGAAGGTCTCGTCGGGGAAGCGCAGCCCCTCACGAAGAAGTGGAGCTCGGCGGCCCCGCCGGGGTAGGGCACGGCGTGGAACAGCTTCCTGCGGCCCAGCACCTGCACGTAGCGCTGCCCGAAGAACGGATCTGAGGGAAAATGGGAAAGCCATGGGTTGATCGGGATTCCCACCTATTTCCTCAGGATTCCCGCCTGTTTCCTCAGGATTCCCGCCTCTTTGTTTCTTCAGGATTCCCGCCTGTTTGTTTCCTCAGGATTCCTGCCTGTTTGTTTCCTCAGGATTCCTGCCTCTTTCCTTGGGATTCTCGCCTCTTTCCTTGGGATTCCTGCCTGTTTGTTTCCTAGGAATTCCTGCCTGATTCCTCAGGATTCTTGCCTGTTTTCTCAGGATTCCTGTCTCTTTCTTTGGGATTCCAAGCCTCGTTCCTCAGGATTCCTGTCTCTTTCCTCGGAATTCCCGCCTGATTTTCCTCCGGATTCCAGCTTATTTCCTCAGGATTCCTGCCTCTTTCCTCAGGATTCCCACGTGTTTGTTTCCTAGGGATTCCTGCCTGTTTCCTCGGGATTCCTGTCTCTTTCTTTGGGATTCCTGCCTCTTTCCTGAGGATTCCTGCCTCTTTCCTTGGGATTCAAGCCTCTTTCCTTGGTATTCTCGCCTGTTTGTTTCCTCCGGATTTCAGTTTATTTCCTCGGGACTCCTGCCACTTTCCTTGGGATTCCTGCCTGTTTGTTTCCTCAGGATTCCTGCCTGTTTGTTTCCTCAGGATTCCTGCCTTTTTCCTCAGAATTTCTGTCTCTTTCTTTGGGATTCAAGCCTCTTTCCTCGGGATTCCCACCTGTTTGTTTCCTCCGGGTTCCAGTTTATTCCTTGGCTGGAGCTGCCTGGGCAGGGACCGCCTCACATCCCTTGGCTCTCTTGGGAGCCGGGAGATGGAGCTGAGTTCACCCAGTGGAGGAAAATGAGCCAAAAGCAGCTTCTCTTTCACCATTTTCACTTCCCAACTCCTGCAGCTGAGGATTTCGGTTTTCAGAGAGGCAAACAAACGTTATTTATATTTAAATCCTCATTTTCTGAAAACCACACTGGCTGCTTGCTGCCACCCCCTTTGCTGCATGGCTTTGTGTCCCCCTCCCTCTACTTGTCCATCTCCAGAGTTTTCCACAGGATGGAAAGAGGGGAAATAGGGGGAAAATGTGAGGAAAATGGGGAAGGGGTGCTGGGGGCATGGTCTGAGGAGCGTGGAGAGGACAAGGTCACAGATGGGAAGGGAAGGGCTTGTGGGGACCTCAAAATCATCAGGGAGGAGGAGGAAAGGGAAGACAAAGGAGGGAAAAGGAGGAAGAGGAGGAAAGGAAGGAAGAGGAAGGGGAAGAGGGGAAGAGGAAGAAGGGGAAAAGGAGAAGAGGAGAAAAAAAAGAAAAAAAGGAGGAAAAAAAGGAGAAAAAAAGGAGAAAAAAAGGAGAAAAAAAGGAGAAAAAAAGGAGAAAGGAAGATGGGGTAGAGGAGGAAGGGGCAGAAAAGGAAGGAGGAGAGAAAGAAGGGGAAGAGGAGAAAGAGGAAGAGGAAGAAGAGGGAAAGGAGAAAGGGGAACGGGAAGAAGGGGGAGAGGAAGGGGCAGAGCAGGAGGTGAGGAAGGCCTTACTCTGCACATGGAAGACCCCAACTTTGTCGGCGTCACTGACAGAAATGGAGAGGACGATTTCATAGCCCCGGGGCAGGCGCTGGGGCCCCTCTGTCCTCAGCACCATCTGAGCCATGTCCAGCAAATCTGGGGAAAAGGAAGAAAATCGGGCGGGGCTCTCCATGTTCCCTCCTGGGGTTTGGATCTCCTTCCCGAGACACCTGCTCTTCCCTCGCCACCAGCCCAGGCACGCTGGCAAACCAGAGCTGGTGCCCCGTGGGCCGTGACCCAAATGCCCTTTTCCCATCCCTTGTCCCTGCCCTCCCTGGCACGGCTGGGCCGTGACCTCGGAGCGCCACCGGGCCTGGCTCCGCGTGGGTTGGGTTTTCCAGGAACGGGTGGGTGGATTCCTGGCTGCCGGCCCCGCGCCTCACCCCGCGCTCCTCTCACCTGTGCGGAGCATCCCCGGCCCGCGCCGTGCCAGCCCTGCAACCTCAGCCCTTCCCCGGGCCGGCCGCCGTGCCCTGCCCGGCTCCAGTGGGTTGGCGTGGCGTTAATTCCACAGAAATTCCCACGTGGGAAGCTTGCTCAGCAGCTGGTGGGAGCAGCTGGGTCCTGGGCTGGGTTCCTCTCAGGAAAGGTCACAGAGAGGGGACAATGGGGATTTTGGGGACAGGGCGTTTGGGGAGCCGTTACCTTCCCTGTTGAACACCTGCTCGCTGTCGCAGTCGGAGGGCGGGATGAAGGGGAGCTCCTTGTCACAGCTGACCAGCAGGATGGCCCCGTGTCCCTCTGGTCCCCAGCCCAGCTCGCCTAAAGCACCCCTGGGGCTCAGCGGGCTCGGGACCCACCGGAGCCCGTGGATTTTCCGTGGGTGCGGAAGCTGGGTACCTTGTTGGGGCTGTTCTTTTCCACCACTCCATCCCGATCTGCATCCACATCCAGGGAGATCCCTGTGGGGACAGAGCCACCTCATCCCTGGGCACCAGAGCCAGCAGACCCCTAGAGCCAGGAGACCTGGGTTTGCTGTCCCCATCCCTGCCCTCCTCCAGGCATGAGGGGACAGGGATGGATTAATGGAGTTCCAGACTCACCAACACCAGTGAGGAACACCCCGGCTTGGTTGATGGGCTTCCCTCCCTCTGCGTAAAAGCTGACGGTGACCTGCAAACCCCAAACCCCGCATTGAGGAGGATGTTCTCTCTCCATGAAGATCCCACTCCTAGGATCCCACTCCTCACCTTGTTGTCGTTGACCTCGGAGCTGGCCCGGCTCATGCTGAACCTCAGCACCGTCCCCTCCTCCAGCGGCCACCGCGCTCCGGTGCCGGCACGGCCTCGGGCTCGGCGCGGCCATGAACAGCACGTCCACGCTGACCCCCTCCGTGTGCTTCACGCCAAAGGCCACGGCCCCGGCGGGGGCCGCCCTGCCAGAAACACCCGGAATTCTCAGGAGTGTGCAGGGCCAGCGCGGCGTTCCCACCGGGATTCATTCCACTGCCCCGAGCGCGGCCAAGACCGGGCACACCGGCGTCTCCACGCTCACCACCGGCACCTTCCTGCCCTGCTCCTGCCTGGGAACTGGAATTTACCCAGGTTTAGGCCTGGCTTAGCCCCGTGAGGGTTTGCAGCCATTGCTGCAGATAAGGATCTCTAATAATCCCGACCAACCTGGGTTCTCACTTCCATGGAGAAATCCCGGTTCATTTTCCAGCATGGTGTTTAACAGCTCCTCAAAACACAGCGGCCATCCCCTGAGAGGCTTTTCCATGGGAAACTCTCATTTTGGGGGATTTTATCCAGTCCCAAAGCTGCCAGTGCTGCCTGCTCCCAGTCCGATGTGCCCTTGCTCTTCCCCTCTCCTTTTCCTGAATTTCCCTGCCTTTCCAGGTCATTATTTCTGGGCTCTTTGCCCCGACACCCGAGCCCTGGTGTTGATCAGGTTTCTCGAATGCCGCCGGTCCCACCAAACCCTCACCCGTGGTGAGGGGGGAGGAAATCTGAGCGCTCCTGTGCTCCCGCCTGGGTGTTCCTTAAATCCTTCAATTGCTTTTAATTACACATGGAAAAACTGGTTTGGTTTCCTGGTTTCTTGGATCTGGGGATCCCGCTGGGAAGGGATTTGGCCTGGAGAGGTGCCAGGGGAGCTGGAGCTGCACTGCGTGGCTTGAATATGGAGGCTGGGATTTGCAACAGCAGCAGAGACCAGAATTGAGCCTGGAATGAGATTTTCACCCTCTTTTTCCTTTGTGGGGAACAATTACCCCAAAGTTCAGTGCTGGGTTTGTTTTAGGGAAGCGGGGTTGGAGCTGTGGGGATTTCCCGCTTTCCCAAGGTTTTGGTCAAGAGGTTTTGTGTTCTTCCCTTACTTTGCAGTCCCTCCCCGGGCTCCTGCTCATCTCTCTGCTCTCCTCACCTCCCTGAGGTGCCCCTGGATCTGCTGAGCCCAGTGGGTCACACCCGCCCTGGGCTGGGGTAAATACAGGGGTGCTCAAAGCTTTCCAGGGATTCGTGCAGCTCTGCAAAGCCCAGGGAGGGTTTTGCCCACAAATTGCATCAAAACGGTGTCTGGGCTGTGGGGTTTGGGAAAGCAGGAGGAAAAACGAAGAGCAGGGATTCCCAGAGGGATAAACAGGAGGGAAAGGTGAGGGTGGAGGAGGAGAGGAAGTTTTGGGGGTCCCACTCATCTGTGGACATCGCTGAGGCTGCCCAGCAGCTGTGGAGTTTGGGAAAACAGGAGGAAAAAGGAGGAGCAGGGATTTGTAGATGGGAAAATGAGGAGCAGGGATTTGCAGAAGGAAAAACGGGGAGCAGGGATTTGCAGAGGGATAAACGGGAAAAGGAAGGAGAAAGGTGGAGGAGGAAAAGAAATTTTGGGGGTAACCTCTCATCTATGGACATCGACATGGATGTGGCTGCCCAGCAGCTGTGGGGTTTGGGGAAGCAGGAGGAAAAAGGAGGAGCAGGGATTTGTAGGAGGGAAGATGAGGAGCAGGGATTCTCAGAAGGGAAAATGAGGAGCAGGGATTTGCAGAAGGAAAAACAGGGAGCAGGGATTCCCAGAGGAAAAAAACAGGGGAAAAACAAGGAGAAAGGTGGAAGAGAAGAGGAAGTTTTGGGGGTCCTACTCAACTATGGACATCAGTGTGGCTGCTCAGCAGCTGTGGGGTTTGGGAAAACAGGAGGAAAAAGAAGGAGCAGGGATTTGTAGGAGGGAAAATGAGGAGCAGGGATTCCCAGAGGGAAAAACAGAGTTGAAAGGTGAGCAGAAAGGTGGAGGAGGAAAGGAGGTTTTATGGGGGTCCCTCTCACCATGGACATCGATGTGGAGGTGGCCACCCAGCAGCTCTGGGGCTTGGGAAAGAAGAGGAGAAATGAGGAGCAGGGAATTTTAGGAGGGAAAACCAGGAGCAGGGATTTGCAGAAGGAAAAACGGGGAGCAGGGATTCCCAGAGGAAAAACAGGGTTGAAAGGTGAGCAGAAAGGCGAAGGAGAAAGGTGGAGGAAAGGAGGTTTTATGGGGTCCCTCTCACCATGGACATCGATGTGGAGGTGGCCACCCAGCAGTTCTGGGGCTTGGGAAAACAGGAGGAGAAACGAGGAGCAGGGAATTTTAGGAGGGAAAACCAGGAGCAGGGATTCCCAGAGAGAAAAACAGGGTTGAAAGGTGAGCAGAAAGGTGGAGAAGGAGGAAAGGAGGTTTTGTGGGGGTCCCTCTCACCATGGACATCGGGGCAGCTCTGGGGCATGGGAAAGAAGAGGAGAAATGAGGAGCAGGGAATTTTAGGAGGGAAAACGAGGAGCAGGGATTTGCAGAAGGAAAAACGGGGAGCAGGGATTCCCAGAGGAAAAACAGGGTTGAAAGGTGAGCAGAAAGGTGAAGGAGAAAGGTGGAGGAAAGGAGTTTTTATGGGGTCCCTCTCACCATGGACATCAATGTGGAGGTGGCCACCCAGCAGTTCTGGGGCTTGGAAAAACAGGAGGAGAAACGAGGAGCAGGGAATTTTAGGAGGGAAAACCAGGAGCAGGGATTCCCAGAGAGAAAAACAGGGTTGAAAGGTGAGCAGAAAGGTGGAGAAGGAGGAAAGGAGGTTTTGTGGGGGTCCCTCTCACCATGGACATCGGGGCAGCTCTGGGGCATGGGAAAGAGGAGGAGAAACAAGGAGCAGGGAATTTTAGGAGGGAAAATGAGGAGCAGGGATTTGCAGAAGGAAAAGCAGGGGGGAAGGTGGAGCAGGAGCAGGAGGGAGGGAAGTTTTGGGGTCCCTCTCACCCGAAGACGTCGGCGCGGACGTGGCCGCCCAGCACGCACAGGGCCTCGATGCGGTTCCCGTGCTGCAGCCGCAGCGTGCGGGGCTCCCCCGGCATCTCCCCGGCCATGGGCACCGGCACCGGCCCCGGAGCTGCCCCGGAGCTGCCCCACAGAGCCCTGGCGGCCGCTGCTGCTGCTCCTTCCCCCGGCCCGGCCGCCCTCCTCCTCCTCCTCCTCCTCCTGGCTGGGCTGGGATGGCAATGGGAGCGAGGGGGCGGCTGGGCTGGACCTGTGAGACCTCTGAAAGTGATCCGGGGAGGGAGGGACAGGGATGGACAGGGAGGGACGGTGATGGACCTGTGAGACCTCTGAAAGTGATCCGGGGGAGGGAGGGACTGGGATGGACAGGGAGGGAGGGCAGGGATGGACAGAGATGGACAGAGATGGACAGGGAGGGATGGACAGGGAGGGCTGGACAGAGAGGGACGGGGAGGGAGGGATGGACAGGGTGGGAGGGTAGGGATAGACAGAGATCGACAGAGATGGACAGGGAGGGATGGACAGGGAGGGATGGACAGAGATAGACAGAGATGGACGGGGAGGGATGGACAGAGATGGACAGAGATGGACAGGGAGGGAGGGATGGACGGAGATGGACGGGGAGGGAGGGATGGACAGAGATCGACAGAGATCGACAGAGATGGACAGGGAGGGAGGGATGGACAGGGAAGGATGGACAGAGATGGACGGGGAGGGAGGGATGGACAGGGAGGGATGGACAGAGATGGACGGGGAGGGAGGGATGGACAGGGTGGGAGGGCAGGGATGGACAGAGATGGACGGGGAGGGATGGACAGCATTAGAGGGAGGGCAGCTGTCCCCAGCCCTGAGCAAGGAGCTCCCCCAGCTGTGCCCAGCTCCCGCTCCCTCCTCGCCTCGCTGACCCCAGCCTGGCATCCCCAGCGCCGATTTGCGGCGTTTTGGGACCTGGCCGCATCCCTGGGGTGCGCTCCACCCTCTCCTGCTGCTCTCTAGGGAAAATCCCTGCGTGCTCCCGCTTTCCCAGCCCCGAAGCAAGAGCAGAACTCTCCTTTTTTTTTTTACCCCTGCTCATTTTCAAAGGGAAGCTGGGGAGCAGTGGCTGCTAAGGGAGCTCGGAGCTGGTTTTGTCCCCCCGGGCCGCTCGGAGCGCGTCAGGAGCGGTTCCCTCCCACGCGGGGTTTGCATCGTTTATGAACACCCAGCTAAATATTCATTTTCCAGCCCAAACTGCTGCCCCAGATTCTGGAAGCCACAAGCAATTAGCGAGCAGCAGCAGAGCTCGGGAGGATGTTGCTTCTTTCCGTCCCTCTCGGGCTTCCCTTTTCCAGCCCCGGCTTCCCTCCGTGGGGATGGAGTCCCTGGGATTTAGAGGGATCGTCTCCATGCTGCCATTCCCCCATGGAAAGAGAGGGAAATGGGGTGGGATGTAAAGCCCTTCCAATAATTAATAATAAATGATTCTGGGATTTTGCTGGGGAATATCCTGGATGGGATATTCAGGCCAGGAGCTGGGACATTCAGGGCTAGCTCCACGTGGGAATCTGATCTAAATCGGGATAACTTCCATTGGAATTGGGATAATTTCCACTGGAATTGGGATAATTTCATTGGAATTGGGATCATTTCCATTGGAATTGGGATAGTTTCCTTTTGAACTGAGGGGTGGGAAGGGCTGGGGGATAGATATTCCTGGATTTTGTAGCGATCATCCTCCCCCTGGAACCCCCCCATGGAAAGAGGGGGAATGGGATGGGATTTAAAACTCTTCCAGCCCAAATCATTCCGGGATTGTGCTGAGGAATATCCAGGCCAGGAGCTGGGACGTTCAGGGCTAGTTCCACATGGGAATCTGATCTAAATTGGGATCATTTCCACTGGAATTGGGATAATTTCATTGGAATTGGGATCATTTCCATTGGAATTGAGAGGTGGGAAGGGCTGGGGGGTGGATATTCCTGGATTTCTTAGGGATCATCCTCCCCTTAGAATCCTCCCATGGAAAGAGGGGGAATGGGGTGGGATTTAAAGCCCTTCCAATAATAAATAATTCCAGGATTTTGCTGGGGAATATCCTGGATGGATATTCAGGCCAGGAGCTGGGACCTTCAAGGCTAGATCCATGCGGGAATCTGATCTAAACTGAGATAATGATCACTGGAATTGGGATCATTTCCACAGGAATTGAGGGGTGGGAAGGGCTGAGGGGTGGATATTCCTGGACTTTTTAGGGATCATCCTCCCCCTGGCATCCCCCCATGGAATGAGGTGGAATGGGGTGGGATTTAAAGCCCTTCCAGCCCAAATATTTCCAGGCTTGCGCTACAGAATATCCCGGATGAGCATCCGGGAAGTTCAGGGCTGGGAAAACAAGGAATCTGAGTTAACCGGAACCATTTCCACTGGATTTGGGATCATTTCATTGGAATTCGGTTTTTCCATGGATCTGTCCCGCGGCTGCGCCGGGACCCGGAGGGATCCCGGTTTATCCCTGGATCTGCCTCGCGGTTTCCCGGTGAATCCGAACCGCTCCGACCATTCCCGGGGGTTTTTAACTCCCAGACCGGACGGGAGCTTCTCTGCCCGAACCTCCCTCTGCCCGCCCGAATTCCCAAGCCCGGAGCTCGGGAGCAGCCCCCGCGCTCCATTCCCGAGGTTTTCCCGGATCTCGGGGGTTTGCTCTCCCCGGGTGCCCGCTCGGAGCTCCGGGGGTCGTTCGGGCTCCGCGCTGCAGGCTCGGAATGCCGGGGGCGGGAGGGGAATGTTCCCCCGAGGGCTCCGGGCTGACCTTTCGCCGTCGGGAGGTGCCAACAGGTGCCCGTGCCCGGCCGGGATTCGGGAATTCGGGATGGAGGCGCTGGGGCAGAGCCGGGGCAGAACGGGAGATGTGTGGGGCAGAGCTGGGGCAGAGCTGGGGCCCGGTTCCAGCCGCAGGGAAAATCGCTGTTCTGCTTTTCCTGGACTCTTCCCTCTGGGATCAGCAGCACCGGAGCCTCCCTGCGGGCAGCCGCCTTTCTTTGGGGCACAGAGAGGGTCGGAGGGGTTTTGGGGTGCTTGGGCAGTCCGGGTCTTTTCCACGCTCCACACCAACCCAAATTCTGGTTTTTCCCAGAATTTTTTCCCACCCCGAACCTGCCTGCTGCTCTTTTTCCCTGGATCCCAAGTGGGATGGGGGATGCGAGTCTTCCCTGCCTGCCTGGGATGCTTCAGCCAAAAAAACCCCTAAAGAAATCTAAAGAAAACCTAAAAAAACCCTAAAAAAATCTAAAAAAATCTAAAAAAAAATCTAAAAAAATCTAAAGAAAACCGAAAGAAACCCTTCAGGAGCCCCAAGCCCTGCCGAGCCCGGCGGGGTTTGATAACTGGTTCGATGTCTCGCCCTGCTCGGGTAATTAGGCTGACACGGCTCGTAAAGGTTCCTTCCTGCCTGCAATTCTGCATGCGGGGTAATTAACCAGCTGTAATTAACAAGCTGTAATTATCGGCTTAGGGAGATTATCGAACTTTCCTCGGCAGAGTGGTGCTGCAGGATGGGCGAGGAGCAACGCCCCGGAGGGATCCGGCTGTTCCTGGGGTTCCCGGGGGTGTTTGGGATGGATTGGGATTGGGGAAAAGGGGATTGGGGAAAAGGGGCTGGGATTGGGGAAAAGGAGATTGGGGAAAAGGGGCTGGGATTGGGGAAAAGGAGATTGGGGAAAGGGGGCTGGGATTGGGGAAGGAAAGAGGCTGGTCTTGGGGAAAAGAGGCTGGGATTGGGGGAAAATTGGAATTGGGGAAAGAAAGAGTCTGGGATTGGGGAAGGGAAGAGGCTGGGATTGGGGAAAGGGGCTGGGATTGGGGAAGGAAAAAGGTTGGGATTGGGAAAAAGGGGCTGGGATTGGTGGAAAACTGGAATTGGGGCAAGAGAGAGTCTGGGATTGGGGAAAATAGTCTGGGATTGGGGAAAAGGCATTTGGGGAAAAGGGGCTGGGATTGGGAGAAAACTAGAATTGGGGCAAGAAAGAGTCTGGGATTGGGGAAAAGGGTCTGGGATTGGGGAAAAGGGTCTGGGATTGGGGAAGCAAAGAGGCTGGGATTGGGGAAAAGTGGCTGGGATTGGGGAAGGAAAGAATCTGGAATTGGGGGAAAGCCAAAGGCACCCCCAGAGCAGGCTGCCCAAGCTCCCTCATGTGACGGACAGGTGGAATCTGTCTGTCATGTGCCACTTTCCCAGGACAGGCTGTAATTAGGGAGAAGCGCTGAGCTCCGGCTGGGCTGAGTGACTCCAAACCCTCCTGTCCCCGAGCACGGCCGGGCCGGGTGGCTCCAAACCCTCCTGTCCCCGTCAGAGCCGGTGGCAGCTGCAGGAGGAAGAGGAGGGAGCGCAGGGTCGGCCCAAACCCTGCCGGTGCTTGGGGCTGGGTGAGAACGGGCTGGGACTGAGCTGCAAAACCCACCCGGCCCTGGAAGGTTTGGGCTCTCCGTGCCCAGGGGTGGATTTTGGGGAGCACTGAGGCCCCAGCTCCTGCTGAGCTCCTTTCCCTGAAGTTCACAGAGCGCCCCAATCCCACTGTCCCAGCCCCGGGTGTGCTCCTGTCCCACCCCCAGGTGTGCTCCCGTCCCACCCCCAGGTGTGTTTTTGTCCATCCCTCGGCCCAAACCAGCCGAGCAGGCTCAGAGCACGGCCCCAGCCCCTGCCCAGTACAAACCAGTGCAACCAGCATCCTCCAGTGGGGAGCCCGGCCCTCTGGGGCCACTCCACCACTCCAGCTCCCAGCCCGGGGATCCACCAGGGTTTGTGCTTCCAGGAAGGCCTGGAGAGCCAACGCCATTCCCAGCAGGAGTTTGGGTGGTGCTGGGCTGTGGAAAATGGGTTCTTATCCAAAATCTCCAGCGAGGGAGGCCTGGCAGAGCCTGGAAACGCCACCAGCATTCCCTGCTGGAGCCTCCTGGCTGCTCCTCTGGGCTCCTTTAATTCCTGAAGCTTTTCTGGGGTACGAGACACAGAGCTGGGGGTGGTGGCTGCAATCAAAGTGGGAGGGAGCCCTTTCCCAGAGCCCTTTCCTGGAGCCCTTTCCAGATCCCTTTCCCAGAGCCCTTTCCTGGAGAATCGTCCTGGAGCCCAGCTGGGCTCATCCCAGCAGTTTGATCCCACAGGGAATTCCCTGCTCTGGCAGCTGAGGACGTCCAGCTCGGTGCAGTGCTGGCTCTGGTTCCTCTGAGCCCTGCCTGGCTCTCCTGGGCCCTTTCCTGCTGCTCCCTACAGGGGTTTGGCCCTTCCCAGCCCTCTCCTTTCCATTCCCTGTCCCAAACACATCCCATCCTTCCCATTCCCTGTTCCCAAACACATCCCATCCTTCCCATTCCCTGTCCCAAACACATCCCATCCTTCCCATTCCCTGTCCTGAGCACATCCTGCCCTTCCCATTCCCTGTTCCCAAACACATCCCATCCATCCTGAACACATCCCATCCTTCCCATTCCCTGTTCCCAGTACAGCCCATCCTTCCCATTCCCTGTCCTGAGCACATCCCACCCCATTCCCTGAGGATGAGCCGTTGGAATTCTAGATGCTGAGAACTTCAAACTTTTGTACTGCAACCTCTAACTCAAGAAAACACTGCATTCAACCTAAAGCCATAAAGAAAGCTTCCGAAATTTATTAATAACGCTAAGATTGCGAGTGTGTAGTTAATTAGAAGTGAATAATAACACAGAGTAGGAAACGTAAAATTTAGAGTTTTAAAATGTAGTAATAGATATAAAATAAAATAAAATAAAATAAAATAAAATAAAATAAAATAAAATAAATAAAATAAAATAAAATAAAATAAAATAAAATAAAATAAAATAAAATAAAATAAAATGGACCCTGTGGAGCTGCTCCCTCCATCCCCACAGGCAGGGCTCCCTCCCTCCCGCTCCAGCCAGGTTTCCCTGCTCCCAGGCAGGCAAATCCTCCAGGATGGGATGGCCTGGAGAGCGATGGATATCTGCAGTACAGCTTCCAGCAAAGGGGATCCTTCCCGTGGGATCTCAGCCTGGAAACCTCCATTCCCCTGGAGCTCGGGGTCCAAGTGAGACCCAGAGGAGGCTGAGTTTCCTGGGGAAGCCTCTGCTTGTTGGCTGTTGGTGTTTTCCCCTTCCCCGCCTGCCCCATAACCAGTTCTCCCTGCCTGTCCCTCCCGTCCTTGGGATGGTTGGGATGGGAAGGACCGGCCTGAGCAAACATTTCCTTTTGTTCAGCTGTACTCAGGCATGGCCCTGCTGCTGCAGCTGGGGCTGTGACTCACCCGGCCCAGAGAGGCCGGCTGGAAAATTTGGGGTGTTTTAAAGAAAATGCCCGGTTTTAATGACAGCACTGTAATAACCCCAAACAACCACCCTGCGCTGCCGGGGGACTGGGAATGTTTAATGCATGAGCTGCAGGGCTTGAGATGGAGCTGGGGAGGAACAAAAAGAGAGGAATAAACCCAAACCCCCGCTGAGGAGCATCCAGCAGGCCTGGCTGTCACCTGCTGTTCCCCCTGGAGCCGCCCCAGGGCTGCCCTATCAGCTCCATCTCGGGATGGAGGTGGATCCAGGGTCCCCCGGCCGAACCCCGTCATCCAGGGAAGGAGGAGTTTCCTTCCCGAGCCTTTTAATCCAGTCCTGCTGGTTTCCCGGCACAGCCGGCGGAGCTCCCTGCCCATGCGGCCGTGCCCGGCTCGCCATGGCCCCGCGTCACGTCGTGCCCATGTCCACCAGCCACGCCGCCCGCGGCGTCTGCGTGCTGGGCACCGAGGTCTTCCTGGACACGCGCCGGTAGGGCCGGGCACGGGGCAGCCTGGTGTGATCCATGGAGCTGCTGGGATCTGGGATGGGTTTGGGCTGGGATTTGGGATGGGTTTGATGGGGTTTGGGGCATCCCGGGCTGGGATTTGGGATGGGTTTGATGGGGTTTGGGGCATCTTGGGCTGGGATTTGGGATGGGTTTGATGGGGTTTGGGGCATCCCGGGCTGGGATTTGGGATGGGTTTGATCAGGATTGGAGCATCTTGGGCTGGGATTTGGGATGGGTTTGGTCAACGTGGGGCAGTCCAGCTAGGGGTTTGGGATGGGTTTGATGGGGATTGGAGCATCTTGGGCTGGGATTTGGGATGGGTTTGATGGGGTTTGGGACATCCCGGGCTGGGATTTGGGATGGGTTTGATCAGGATTGGGGAATTCCAGCCAGTTTTGGAAGGGTTTGATGAGGATTGGGGTATTCCGGGCCAGGGATTTGGGACGGGTTTGATGGGGACTGGAGCATCCAGGGCATGGATTTGGGATGGGTTTGACCAGGATTAGGGCATCCTGGACTGGGATTTGGGATGGGTTTGATCAGCATGGGGTATCCCAGCCAGGGATTTGGGATGGATTTGATCAGGACTGGAGCATCCAGGGCTAAGGATTTGGGATGGGTTTGCTCCAAATTGGGGCAGTCCAGGCTGGCATTTGGAATGGGTTTGATGGGGATTGGGGCATCCTGGGCTAAGGATTTGGGATGGGTTTGATCAGGGTGGGGGCATCCCAGGCCAGGGATTTGGGATGGGTTTGATCAGCATTGGCGTATTCTCGGCCAGGGATTTGGGATGGGTTTGCCCAGCATCAGAGCATCCTGACATGTTCCATGGAGCTGCAGGGCTTTGAGATGGGTTTGGAGGAGGAACGGGTGGTGAGGGACTCAGAGCTCGTCAGGAGTTCACCCAAGGGTTTGAAGGGACAGGTCCCTCCAGAGCTGGGTGTGCTTTGGGGGATGATGTCCATGGGGAGCTCATCCAAGGGTGTGATGTCCCATAGGGACTCCACCCAAAACTCTGGTTTTGTGGATGATGTCCCACAGGGAGCTCATTTTTGGGGATGATGTCCCACAAGGAACTCATTTTTGGGGATGATATCCCACAGGGAGTTCATTTTTGGGTACAATATCCCACAGGGAGCTCATCCAAAGCTGGAATGTTGGCTCAGGGCATTGCAGTGGAGCCGGGCCAGGATGGTTTGGAGGCAAAGCCCAATCACACCCCGGCTAAGCCCGGGTCTATTTCTGGCTCTAAGAACATTGGGCAAGAGCAATTTAAGATGTGCAACTCGGAGCTAAAACGGGAGGAGGAATAAAATGTGTGGCTCAGGCAGAAAAAATTTAGCAGCGGCCATGCACGGGCAGCGTCAGGAAAAGGGATTTTTGCAGAATTAAGTATGGGGTGGCTTTATTGGGCAGATAGGCAGCTGTCCCTGCCCTGCTGCCACAGTGTCATTATTTAATAAATCACATTTATAATGACAGAGAACGCAGACCCAGCCGGTCAGCATCGCATCCGGGCAATTATTGGGATGGAGCGCTGGAGCCAGGCCAGGATGTGCCACCGTCCCCTCAGAGAGCTCTGGCTGCCCTAAAACAGCCTCGTTTCCCCCTCTCATGCAGACGGGAATGTAGAAAACCCATTACCTGCAATTTTTTGTCCTGCTTTTGGACTCAGAGCTCTGTCAGTCCTATTTAAACCTATGGAGCCGTAATGGGGTAATTTGGCTTCTTGGTAACAAATTTGAGCCATGGTCCCAAACAGCAGATGGTGGAAGCTCTTCCAGCTGAAAAATGGGATAATTTTATTCATGGGGAGCACTGGCTGGGGGGGAATTTAGGGATGGATGCATCAATTTGGGTTTCTTGGGGCAGAACTTTGGAGCTCGTTGGGAATTGGGTGGTGCTGCTGAGGTGGGAGGGCCACAAATCCACGGCAAAGAGCCCCAAATCTGTGGATCCACAGCTTTGCGGGGTGTTGGGATGGGATACAGCAACCCTCTGGATCCACAGCTTTGTGGGGTGTTGGGATGGGATACAGCAACCCTCTGGATCCACAGCTTTGTGAGGTATTGGGGTGGGATCCAGCATTTCCCCAGATTCATGGCTTCACGGAGTGTTCTGGATGGGATCCAACATCCCTCTGGATCCACAACTTTGTGGAGTGTTGGGATGGGATCCAGCATTTCCTGGATCCATATCTTCATGGGGTGTTTTTGACGGGGATGCCAAGCCCATGGAATGCCTTAATCTCCTCACAATCTGCTGGAGGCACCGGGAACGCTGTGCCAAGAACAACACCGGGGATAAATCCCTGCCGTGGCGCGCGGGGTTTTGGTGTTGTGGTTTTTATGTTCTCGCTGCCCAAGTTTCCACCCGGCTCCCCCTGGGCCGCAGCCAGGGGAGCGGGAGCAGGTCAGGGCTGCCGGGATGGAGCGGCCGGGGCTGTAATGAGCAGGGAGCAGCACTTCAAAGGCTCCCCAGGATGTCACGGAGCTGCGTGCCCGGATCCAGGCTCTGCTCCAGCCCCAGCATCCCTCAGGTCACGGGATGGTCCCACAACACCCAGCTCCATGCGTGGTTGGCATGAAAATCATCCTGGCTCTTCCCCGGTTGGGGTTTTGTCACAGGACACTGAAATTCAGGGAATTTCTCATGGTTGCAGAGGGAGGTTGGATGTGGGATAAACCATGGCCGGACGTGCCGGAGCTGCAGTGGGAGCCGGGCTTGCCCAACGCCGCCACAGAGGTCCCACGTGTGGAACTCCAGGGACCATTTCATCACCCAGGGATGGTCTCGGGGCCCCTCCCGCCCACTCATGGCTGGGTTTAATTCCAGGTTTGGGGACTTGGCTCCCGTGGTCTCTGACCCGAGGTTGCTCCATTCCAGGTCCACCCCGAGAGGTGCCGCGTCCTTTGACGTGCACGCCACGCCGGCGGTGACGGTGCACATGATCCACAGCCCCGCCACAAAGCCCAGCCTGGACGCCCGGTGGCCCCTGGATCCCGACATCGAGGTAGTGGTGACCATCGATGTCACCAGCAGGACCGTCGATGACAACCAGGTCAGGTTGTCCTACGTGCTGTTCATGTGGCCAAACTGCGGGAAATAAGTGACATTTCCTAGGAAAACTCAAGGATTTATAAGTAACGCTGACACCAGGGTGGTTTGTCATGGGGAAAGCTCGAGAAGAGTTGTGTAATTGGCACTGACAAGAAATGAAACCCAGAAGGAGAAGGTCCCACTTGGTGCCTCAAAAATGACATCACAGGGGTTGCAAAAGTCGGTGCCAGGCAGCAAAAAAATACGCCAAGTCTGATGTTTTCTGTGCCCGATTTTGTGCTGAAGATGGCACGGAGGCTTCCAATGAATTGTGATTAATGAAGAATGGCTGGGATGGACCTCCCAGGGCCTGGATGTGTGGGCAGGCAGGAGTTGGAGTGGTGATCCTTGTGGGGCCCTTCCCAGCTCATTCCATGGTCCTGGGAGGGCAGAGATCCCACCAGCCTGGTGGGATGTGGGTCACAGTGTGAGAATGGAGATCTTGCTAGCTTGGCGGGGTGTCGGGATGGAGATCCCACCAGCACAGTGGGATGTGGGTCACAATGTGGAGATGGAGATCCCGCTGGCCTAGTGGGGTATAGGTCACAGTGTGGAGATGGAGATCCCACCAGCCAGAAGGGGTGTGGGTCACGGTGTGGGGACAGAGATCTTGCCAGCCCGGTGGGGTGTGGGTCACGGTGTGGAGATGGAGATCCCACCAGCACAGTGGGATGTGGGTCACAGTGTGGGGATGGAGATCCCACCAGCCCGGTGGGGTGTGGGTCACGGTGTGGAGATGGAAATCCTGCCAGCCCGGTGGGATGTGGGTCACAATGTGGGGACAGAGATCTTCCCAGCCCAATGGGGTGTGCGGATGGAGATCCCACCAGCCTGGTGAGATGTGGGTCACGGTGTGGGGATGGAGATCCCAACAGCCCGGTGGGGTGTGGGTCACAGTGTGGGGATGGAGATCCTGCTGGCCCAGCGGGGTGTGGGTCACAGTATGGGGATGGAGATCCCACCAGCCTGGTGGGATGTGTGTCACAGTGTGGGGATGGAGATCCCACCAGCCTGGTGAGATGTGGGTCACAGTGTGGGGATGGAGATCCTGCTGGCCCAGCGGGGTGTGGGGTCATGGTGTGGGGATGGAGATCCCATGAGCTTGGTGAGATGTGGGTCACAGTGTGAGGATGGAGATCCCACCAGCCTGGTGAGATGTGGGTCACGGTGTTGGGATGGAGATCCCACCAACCCAGTGGGATGTGGGTCACAGTGTGGGGATGGAGATCCCACCAACCCAGTGGGATGTGGGTCACAGTGTGGGGATGGAGATCCCACCAGCCCGGTGGGGTGTGGGTCACAGTGTGGGGATGGAGATCCTGCTGGCCCAGCGGGGTGTGGGGTCATGGTGTGGGGATGGAGATCCCATGAGCTTGGTGAGATGTGGGTCACAGTGTGAGGATGGAGATCCCATCAGCCTGGTGAGATGTGGGTCACGGTGTTGGGATGGAGATCCCACCAACCCAGTGGGATGTGGGTCACAGTGTGGGGATGGAGATCCCACCAACCCAGTGGGATGTGGGTCACAGTGTGGGGATGGAGATCCCACCAGCCCGGTGGGGTGTGGGTCACAGTGTGGGGATGGAGATCCTGCTGGCCCAGCGGGGTGTGGGGTCATGGTGTGGGGATGGAGATCCCATGAGCCTGGTGGTGTGTGGGTCACTCACGGTGTGGGGATGTCTTGGCAGGTGAAGATCTCCTACTACGACCGCGAGGGCCGCGAGCTGGCGGTGGCCTGGCTGTACCTCACCTGTGTCGGTAGGTGCCCACCAAGGCTCAGGGAATTCCTGGTCTCTTGGGATCTGGCTGGATCCACGAGGCCAGAATTCCTTGGGGGCCACAGGCAATAAAGGTTTGGGTGTTCACCGATGCTGACGAGCAAGAGGGAAATAATTAAACCATGATTAATAAAACACTGCCTTATATGGTGTGGGAGAGACGGAGGCTGGGCCGTGTCCCCACCCAGGAGCATCCTCCTGTGCTGAGGTGGTTCCTCGGGAGAAGAGGATCCATGGGAGATCTCCTCACCCAGCTCCAGCCAGCACCAGGGGAGAGGGATCGGCACCGAAGCGGTGCCTGACCTATTTCAGGAGTTTAGGGTGAGGTGAATCATCCCCTCCAAATGCCTGCTCTCCCCTGCTGACTACAAAGGGAGTCTAGACAACCAGTCTGGGTGCAGAAGTCTCCACTTGGATGGATTAATTACCCTAAATTTGGGATTTTCTGAAGCGTTCACATGACAGTCTGACCTGTGTCCTCAAATCATGCCTACGCCTCCCAAAATTGCCCCTGGAGAGTCTGAAGGTTTCCCATGTCCCATGGCCCTCACTGGAGCCAACTGGGGCCACCACTGGCCACAGGGATTTTGCCTTCCAAATGTTCTTCTCTTGCTTGGATTTAGAGCTTCCCTCCTGGCTTTTCCACGTCGTCCTCCGTGCCCCAAGGAGAACAATGTCTGATTCAATCCCTGTGCTTTCCACACTTTGTGTGTCCCATCTGGAGGAGTTTTTGGGTTAGGATTGCGATGGGGTTTGGCTGAAGTCTCCAAATCTCTGCAACAGAGGCAGAAATTTGGGGCAAGAAGAGCCCTATGAGGAAATGGTCAGGTTTCCTAGAAATTATTTGGGTGTTTGCTCAACCACAGTGAAAACACATTTTTGTGCCTCCACCGTGTTTTGGCTTCGTGGAAAACAGGACAGTCAATAGGAAATGGGTGAAAACGTAAAAAAATGCAATGGAAACATAAAATCTGCTGTGAAAACATAAAATCTGCCATGAGCACATTGGAAAATGGCAGTAAAACAAAATCTGCCATGAAAAAATGCTTTGAAAACGTAAAATCTGCCACGAAAACATAAAATCTGCCATGAAAACATAAAAAATGCTGTGAAAAAATAAAATCTGCCATGAAGTGGGGATGTCCCTGCTGGGGGGAACCAAAATGAGAGGAGATGAAAGAGGGAAAGCCATGGCAAAGCTGTTGGGTTGGATTTTCTTCTCCTGTTCTGTTGGGTCTGGAGCAGCTTCGGGGGGATGAAGTGGGGTTGGTGTGGAGGTCATGGTGCCAAGGAGAGCCCAAAATGTCCCCAAGATCTCGTCCCCTGCCCATGGCTTCCTTCCCTCTTGCTGTTCCAGAGGTGTCCCTGGATGTGGACTGGAGCCGGAGCGGCCGAGTGAGGAGCAAGGGCAAGGACAAGGACAAGGACAAGGTGAGTGAGGAGAGCGTCCTGGGAGGGCGGATCCATCACCGGCCTCTTACTGGAAAATCTCCAGGGGGCACAGGGACCTGGGTGGTGTCTCTGTGAGGGCAAACAGCCCGGCAGATCCTCAGCCTACTAATTGAGCAGGAAAAGGATTGATTTTACTATTCCACACCAGAACCACCTGCAGCTACAGCCTGGCCCTGAGGATCCTGTAGGAGAAAACTCTCGGCTTCTTCCTCCCTTTTTCCTCCCTTCTTTCCCCCTTCTTTCTCCATTTTTTCTCCCTTTTTCCTCCATTTCTCTTCCCTTTTTCCTCCCTTTCTCTTCCACCTCCGTTCTCTTTTTCTTTACCTTTTTGGGCCCCAAATCTGCCGTTGAACGAGTTGAGCAAGCAGCAGGAGATTTCCCCCTTTGGCCACACATCTCCCTCTGCCCAGGCCCTCAAGCCAGGCTAATTAACCACAGATCAGCCGGGCTGATTAACCACAGCCTGATCAGCGGCGTAAATTGGTATCAAGATGGGCTCAGCTTCCAGAAGTGCTTCAGCCGTGTCCAGGCAAGGCTGGAGGTACTTCCAGCCTGGCTGGGAGATAAAATCTTGGAGCAGTCGGTGCAGGCCCTGCTGGAGCTGCCGTTGGGATGGGGCCGTTTGAGTGGCGCTGATGTTTCCTCAAAGTGTGGTTGGGTTCTCCTCCAAGCCTGCGGCTTTCCTTGGCTCAGGATGGGGGAAATCCTTCTCCTGGGTGCTTTCCTCAGCCCAGGATGGTGGAAATCCTGCTCCTGTCCCCTCTCGATGCTTCTCCTCCAGGCCAAGTGGACGTGGGGCCCGGACGGACAAGGGGCCGTGCTGTTGGTCAACTGTGACCGCGACAGCCCCGGCGCGGGGGGCACGGACAGCGGCCAGGCGGACATACGGACACCGGCAGGTGGGCTGTGACCCTGAGGGGCTCCCTGGGGGTTTCCCCCACTGCCATCCTCTCCCTCGGTGTCCCCTGTGTCCCCCAGACCTGCAGGACATGTCGGTGATGCTGCTGCGGACCGAGGGCCCCAGCGCCATCTTCGCCGAGTACCCGGTGGTGCTGCACGTCCCCGAGAGCGACGCGGACAAAGTGCGGGTGTTCCACGCCGTCCGTGAGTGCCTCTGCCTCCCCCAGCAGCCCTGTGGGACCCCAAAGCCAGCCAGCCCCACAGGTTTTCCTCATTTGCTGTAGTCACACTTTTACCCCAAAGCGCTTCTGCTGTCGCACACAGTGGTCTATATAGGAAAAACCAAGGGGGAGAAGGCTCCAAAGAGGCTTTTCCCAATGAGGGCTGGAATTTTGACATTCCCATGGTGCGGGAAGCCCCACGTGGCTCCCAGCACTGTTTTGGCTTGGGCAGGGAGCCAAGCAGCCAAGCAGCCCGTCCTGTTGGGCAGCGCCCTTCGCCTTTGAACGGTTGGATCCCCGGCAGCTCCGCGCCGAAAATCAGGTCCGGGGAGCCAAGGGTGTCATTAGAGATCCTCAGCCAGAGCCATGCTCCTTGAAAGGGCTGGACCCCAGGGGACGGAGCCCTCTTTGTCCCGGGAAGATCAAGCGTGTTCCCCAGGGAGGAGGAGGAGGAGGAGGAAGAGGAGGAGGAAGCCCTTCTGCCACCCTTGGGCACCAGCCTCCTCCTCCTCCTGCTGGCGTGTCCCCCTGTGGGCAGGCTCTGGGAATTTGGGGTTCTCCAGGCTGAGTTCAGGGTGGGAATTTGGGGCTCTCCAGGCAGTTGAGTTTGGGGTGGCAATCTGAGATTCTCCAAGCTGAGCTTGGGGTGGGAATCCAGGGTTCTCCAGGCTGAGTTTGGGGTGGGAATCTGGGGTTCTCCAAGCTGAGTTTGGGGTGGGAATCCAGGGTTCTCCAGCTGCTGAACTTGGGGTGAGGATCTAGGTTTTTCCAGGCTGCTGAACTCGGAGTGGGAATTCAGGGTTCTCCAGGCTGCTGAGTTTGGGGTGGGAATCTGGGGTTCTCCAGGCTGCTGGGTTTGGGGTTCTCCAGGCTGCTGAGTTTGGGGTGGGAATCTGGGGTTCTCCAGGCTGCTGCGTTTGGGGTTCCCCAGGTGGTGATGCCTACCCGCTCTACAAGCCTGTGCTGGGCCCGGACAAGCTCTCCTACGTGCTGGAGCACGCTGGCCACGGGGACAGCACCTTCTACGTGGAGGGGCTGGAGTTCCCCGACCGGGGCTTCAGTGGCCTCGTGTCCTTCAGCGCCAGCCTGCTGGAGGTGCCCCATAAGGTACAGGGGGGATCAGCCCCACCCCTCCCCCAGCAAAACCCCCGTGGTTGGAGGTCCCAGACTCTGTTTTGGCTCCACCAGGACTCGCCGGGCACGCCGATCTTCACGGACACCGTGGTGTTCCGCGTGGCGCCCTGGATCATGACACCCAACACGCAGCAGCCCCTGGAGGTGTTTGTCTGCAGGTAGGAGGGGTGTCCCCGCTGTGGACAGGGGTGTCCCCTGCCTAGGGGCACTCACCAGGGAGGAGTTCCCGACCCTTCCTGGCTGTGTGTGAGCCAGGCTTAGGCATTCCTGACTGGGAATGGTTGGGAAGGGAGCCAGCTGCTGCCGTGGGAGTCATTTCCATCCCAAGGAGAAGGGCTGGAGTTCCCTCTCCAGGTCCATTCCCATGCAGGAATGTTGCCCAGGGCATTTAAATCTCAAGGAGAAATGCGGGAAGAACACCTCCAGGTCCAATTCCATGCAGGAATGCTGCCTGGGGTGTTTAAATTCCAGGGAGAAAGGCTGGAGTTCCCTCTCCAGCTCCAACGCTACAAAGTCTGGAGTTCCCTCTCCAGAACCAATCCCACCAAGGCTCAGATTCCCTCTTCAGTTCCAATCCCACAAAGGCTGAGGACCCTCTCCAGTTCCAATCCCACAAAGGCTGGAGTTCCCTCTCCAGTTCCAATCCCAAAAAGGCTGGAGTTCCCTTTCCAGCTCCATTCCACAAAGGCTGTAGTTCCTTCTCCAGTTCCAATCCCACCAAGGCTCAGATTCCCTCTTCAGTTCCAATCCCACAAAGGCTGAGGACCCTCTCCACATCCAAGCCCATAAAGGCTGGAATTTCTTCTCCAGCTCCAATCCCACAAAGGCTGGAGTTCCCTCTCTACTCCAAACCCACAAAGGTGGGAGTTCCTTCTCCAGCTCCATTCCCACATGGAAATGCTGCCTGGGGTGCTCAGGATTGAGGAACGAGCTGTGGGGTCGGGGTTTTGGGGGTTCCCCGTGATCTCCCTCACAGCCCTGGTCCCTCAATGTCCCCCCAGCATCAAGCAGGGCTCGGATTCCAACGAGGCCTTCCTGGAGGGGCTGCGGGAGCTGCTGCGCAAAGCCAACTGCAAACTGACCGTGTGCTCGGAGCTGGACTCGCGCAGCGACCGCTGGATCCAGGTCAGCTCACCCGGGAACAGGAGAGCCCCGCTGTGGCTTGGGCAGACCCTGGAATGCCAGGGCATGGACACTGAGGCACAGGGAATGCTGCCAGGGTGGCACAGACGGGGACAATGGCCTGGGAGCCCTGGCTGGCACCAGGGACACAGAGGGGCACCGGGACAGGGACCCAGTGGGCTGTGCAGGAGGGGCCCGACTGCAGTGGGGACCCTGTGGGGACATTGCAAAGGTGACCCCATGGGACATTGCAAAAGGGACCCTATTGCAAAAGGGACGCCGTGGAGCTTTTGAAGGTGATCCCATTGCAAGAAGGACCCCATGGGACACTGCAAAGGGGACCCCATTGTAGAAGGGCCCCCATGGGACACTGCAAGCAGGACCCCATTGCAAGAAAGACCTCATGGGACATTACAAAGGGTCCCTGCTGCAAAAGAGACCCCGTGGGGCTTTTGAAGGTGACCCCATTGCAAGAAGGACCCCATGGGACATTGCAAAGGGGACCCCATTGTAAGAAGGACCTCATGGGACATCACAGGGGGTCGCTGCTGCAAAAGGGACCCTGTGGGACATTGCAAAGGGGTCCCTTTTGCAGAAGTGTCCCTGTGGTGCTTTGGAAGAGGAACCCAAGGGACACCTCCAGAGTGACCTCATTGTACAAGGGCACCCCATTGCAAGTGTCACCCCGTGGGGCTGTGCAGGAGGGTCCCAGTGCCAGAGGGACCCCAAGAGGACACCGTGGTTGCGGTGTCACCCCGTGGGGTTGTGCAGGAGTGCCCCAGTGCCAGGGGACCCCAGCAGGACACTGTGGCTGTGGTGTCACCCCAGGAGGGCTGGGCAGGAGCTTCCCAATGTTTTAGGCTGGGCTCTGCCAGGCTCGCCCCATTTCCTGCCCCACCCTCCCCACATCCCTGCTGGAGATTCCTATCACCCCCGGGAGCCTTCCTCCTCCTCCTCTTCCTCGTCTCCTTCCCACAGGATGAGCTGGAGTTTGGCTACGTGGAGGCTCCACACAAAACCTTCCCCGTGGTCTTCGACTCTCCCAGGAACAGAGGCCTGAAGGATTTCGCTTTTAAGAAGATCCTGGTGTGTCCTTGCATTGAAATCCCCCTTTTTCCACCCCAAATCCACACAACTGGAGATCCTTGGCACCTCTTCCCTCTTTCCCAGGGCCCGGATTTTGGCTACGTGACCCGGGAGCCTCCTGGGAAGAGCGTGACCAGCCTGGATTCCTTCGGGAACCTGGACGTGAGCCCGCCGGTGACGGTGCGGGGCAAGGAGTACCCGCTGGGGCGGATCCTCATCGGCAGCCCCCTGCCCTGGTGAGCACCTGCCCTCCTCAGGACACCCCAAAACCCTCCCAGGGACATCACAAAACCCTCACTCGAACCTCTTGGAGAAAAGACCTGGTCCTGATGCCCATAAAATCCCAGATTTTACAGGCAAGCACCACGGCTGCTCCTCTGATCCTCACAAAACCCGGCTGCCCTTTTCCCGTTTTCCCCTTTTCCCTTTCCCATTTCCCATTTCCCCTTTCCCCCTTTAACCCTTTTCCCATTTTTTTTCCCATTTTCACCCCTTTTTCCCCAACCCCACACACCCGGACTGGGTTTGCTCTTTGGAAGAGGAGCAGGGGAGCCCAGGACAGGGTGAAATCCCGAATAACCAGGGGTTGTTGTTCCCATGGAATCCCGAATAACCGGGGGTTGTTGTGCCCATGAAATCCCGAATAACTGGGGATTGTTGTTCCCATGGAATCCCAAATAACCGGGGGTTGTTGTGCCCATAAAATCCCGAATAACCGGGATTGTTGTTCCCCTGAAATCCCAAATAACCGGGGATTGTTGTTCCCATGGAATTCCAAATAACCAAGGGTTGTTGTGACCATAAAATCCTGAACAACCGGGGGTTGTTGTTCCCCTGAAATCCCGAATAACCGGGGGTTGTTGTGACCATAAAATCCCGAATAACCGAGGGTTGTTGTTCCCCTGAAATCCCAAATAACCGGGGATTGTTGTGCCCATGAAATCCCGAATAACCGAGGGTTGTTGTGACCATAAAATCCTGAACAACCGGGGGTTGTTGTTCCCCTGAAATCCCGAATAACCAGGGGTAGTTGAGCCCATGAAATCCCCAATAACCAGGGGTAGTTGAGCCCATGAAATCCCGGACAACTGGGGATTGATGTTCCCATAAAATCCCAAATAACCAGGGTTGTTGTGCCCATGAAATCCCGAATAACCAGGGGTAGCTGAGCCCATGAAATCCCGGACAACTGGGGATTGATGTTCCCATGAAATCCCGAATAACCAGGGTTGTTGTGCCCAGGCCAGGCAGTGCTCGGCAGTGAACAAAGCTCCCTGCCAAACCTCCACAAAGGAGGGCATTTTCTGGGCAAAACAACACCCGCTCCTGATCCCATCCCAAAAAACCCATGGGACGCTCCTGTCCCAGCCCGGGGCTTGCAGTGCTTCCAGAGGAAAGAAAATGCAGGGAAATGTGATTTTCCCAGCCCCACTGAGGCCCCAATTGTCCCTCATTACTGGAAATTTAATTAACATCTTCCCAACCCGTTCTATTAAAGAAAACTTGGCCCTCACACCGAAGCGAGGTAGGATTTGGGAATTTCAGGGATGGGAAAAACTCATCCCAGAGGTGCCCGAGCAGAACTGGGCATGGAATGATTTCATCTGTATGGATAGATCCAGCCTGGAGATGTGTTTATGGAAAATGTGGGGATATATCCATGTATTTATCCAAGATGCAGGCAGACACACTGATATATTTATGGAATATTAGGGATCTAGTCATATATATTTGTACTGATATATTTATATCCATAAATATATAAAAATATATATATTTAGCAATATATATTTATATAACATATACATTTACACACTTTATAGGGATATATCGATGTATTTATCCAAAATACAGGGAGATATGCTGATATATTTATGTAATATTAGGGATCTAATAGTATATATTTCTACTGACACATTTATAGAGATTTAGCAATATATATTTATATAACATATACATTTACACCCTTTATATATAATATAGGGATATATCAATGTATTTATCTAAAAATACAGCAAGACACATTGATATATTTAAGTAATATTAGGGATCTAGTAATATATAAGATAGGGATTTAGTAATATATATTTATATATTATAGGAATTTAGCAATATATATATTTAAATAATATAGGGATTTAGCAGTGTATATTTATATAAGATATTATTAACACTATATAATATAGGAATATATTGATGTATTTATCTAAAACACAGAGAGTTATGTTGATATATTTATATAAGATAGGGATCTAGTAATACATATTTATATTGATATGTTTATACAATATGGTGATTTTAGCAACATATATTTATATAACATTTATTATTACCTCACTTTATAAATAACACAGGATTATATTAATATATAACAGATATAATTATACATAATTGGGCCATCAGGCAGATAAATCTGTATTAAAGCAGAACAATCTATAATTTATTTCATTACATGTATTTAAATACGTGCATGTCTGTAATGTAGCTTGGGCCATTTTCCCTGAAAAACAGGATAAAAATGATCCCTGGGGTGATCGGGGGGAGGTTTGGGGAGTGGATTTTGGGGAGGGGGTTTCGGGGAGGGGATTTTGGGGTGGAGAATGGGTTTTGGAGGGGATTTTGGGGTGGAGAATGGGTTTTGGAGAGTTTTAGGGAGCGGAGTGAGTTTTGGGGCGGAGAGTGGGTTTTGGGGCAGGGGTTTTGAGGCAGGGAGAAGGTTTTGGGGACAGGAGCAGGATTTGGGAAGCAGAGGGGTTTTGGAGTGGCAGTTTTGGGGCAGGGAGTGAGTTTTGGGGAGGGGGTTATGGGGCTGGGAGGGGGTTTTGGGAAGGGGAACAGGTTTTGGGGTGGAGAGAGGGTTTTGGGGCAGGGCGTGGGTTTTAGGGTGGGGAGCAGGTTTTGGCGAGGGGCTTTTGGGGCAGTGGGTTTTGGGGAGGGAGCACGGTTTGGGGCAGGGCTTTTGGGATGGAGAGTGGGTTTTGGGGAGGGTGTTTTGGGGCGGGAAGCAGGTTTTGGGGAGTGGGTTTTGGGGAAGGAGCAGGTTTTGGGGAGGGGGTTTTGGGGTAAGGGTTTTGAGGCAAAGAGCGAGTTTCAGGGAGGGAGTTTTGGGTTAGGGGAGGGGATTTTGGGGTGGTGGTTTTGGTGGGGGAGCAGGTTTTGGGGTGGGGAGCAGGCTTTGGGGTGGGGTTTTGGTGTGGGGAGCAGGTTTTGGGGCGGGGATTTTGAGGAGGGAGCAGGTTTTGGGGCTGGGGTTTTGGGGTGGGGTGCAGGTTTTGGAGTGGGGGTTTTGGGGCCGGGGTTTTGGTGAGGGAGCAGTTTTTGGGGTGGGGTTTTGGGGCAGGAGTGGTGCCCACCCCAGCTGTCCCGCAGGATGGCCGGGCGCAGGATGTGCCGCGCCGTGCGGGATTTCCTCTTCGCGCAGAAGGTGCAGGCGCCGCTCGAGGTCTACTCGGAGTGGCTCAGCGTGGGCCACGTGGATGAGTTCCTCACCTTCGTCCCTGCCCTGGACAGGAAGGTGCCGACCCCAGAGCCTGCCCAGGGCTCTTCACAGCACCCCAAAAATCCCCTTTGACAGCTGTTTGTCCTTCCGGGGGCTCTGGGGGATGGAGCCCCTTTGGGGTTACCCAGGGGAATGGATTTGGGATTGGCATGAGCATCTCACGGCCCAGGGGTGGATTTGGGATTGGCATGGGCATCTCATAGTCCCAGGGATGGGTTTGGGATCTCCATGGGAACCTCATGGCCCAGGGATGGATTTGGGATTGGCATGGGCATCTCATGGCCCAGGGATGGGTTTGGGATCTCCATGGGCACCTCATAGCCCAGGGATGGATTTGGGATTGGCATGGGCATCTCATGGCCCAGGGATGGGTTTGGGATCTCCATGGGCACCTCATAGCCCAGGGATGGATTTGGGATTGGCATGGGCATCTCATAGCCCCAGGGATGGATTTGAAACCTCCATGAGCATCTCATAGCCCCAGGGATGGGTTTGGGATCTCCATGGCCATCCCATGGCCCCAGGGCTGGCTTTGGGAATCTCCATGAGCATCTCATAGCCCCAGGGATGGGTTTGAGATCTCCATGGCCATCCCATGGCCCCAGGGCTGGGTTTGGGATGGCTGTGGTGCCTCCCAGCCGGACTCTGGGGTGTTTTGTCCCCCACACCAGGGGTGACCCCCGGGCTCTGTCCCGCAGGGATTCCGGCTGCTCCTGGCCAGTCCCAACGCCTGCTACAAACTCTTCAAGGAGAAGCAGCAGCAGGGCCACGGGGAGGCCACGCAGTTCATCGGTGAGGGCTGAGGCCATCCCTAGGGAACGGCATTCCTGCTGCCCCTTCCTGCTGTCCCTTCCAAGTATCCATTCCCAGTGTCCTTCCCTCTGTCCATCCCGCTGTCCATCCCTCTGTCCATTCCCAATGTCCATCCTGCTGTCCATTCCCACTGTCCATCCCAGTGTCCATCCCAGTGTCCATCCCACTGTTCGTCCTGCTGTTTATCCCACTGCCCATTCCCAATGTCCATCCCTCTGTCTATCCCGCTTTCCACCCCACTTTTTATCC
Source organism: Melospiza melodia melodia (assembly GCF_035770615.1). NCBI lineage: Eukaryota > Metazoa > Chordata > Aves > Passeriformes > Passerellidae > Melospiza > Melospiza melodia. Next base: position 6,221,129 of record NC_086219.1, read on the forward strand.
CTCTGTCCATCCCTGTGTCCATCCCAGTGCCCATCCCTCTGTCCATCCCACTGTCTGTCCCTGTGTCCGTCCCTGTGTCCATCCCACTGTCCATCCCTCCATTCATCCCTGTGTCCGTCCCTGTGTCCATCCTGCTGTCCATCCCTCTGCCCATTCCCAGTGTCCATCCCAGTGTCCATTCCGCCGCCCATCCCCCTGTCCATCCCAGTGTCCGTCCCTCTGTCCGTCCCTCTGTCCCTGAGCACTCCCTCGCCCCAGGGCTGAAGGGCACTGAGAAGAAGAGCATCGACGAGATCCTGGCGGACGAGTCCCTGCGCAGCGACAACCGCCACGTGCAGGTGGGACCTGGGGGGTTCCTCCTCCTCATTCCAGGGGCGTTCCGGGGTGCAGGGATGGGATTTGGGGTCCTGGGGAATGGCCGGAGGGGCTGGAGAGGGTGAGGAGAGGGAGATGAGCCGAGGGACATGGAGAGGATGGGATGGGATGGGATGGGATGGGATGGGATGGGATGGGATGGGATGGGATGGGATGGGATGGGATGGGATGGGATGGGATGGGATGGGATGGGATGGGATGGGATGGAAGGTTGGGATGGGGATGGGATGAGACAGGATGGGGATACGATGGGGATGGGATGGTGGGATGAGATGGGGATGGGGATGGGATGGAGATGAGATGGGATGGGCTGGGGAAGGGATGGGGATGGGATGGGATGGGATGGGGATGGGGATGGGGATGGGGATGGGGATGGGATGGGAGGGGGATGGGGATGGGATGGGGATGGAAATGGGGATGGGATGGGATGGGATGGGGATGGGGATGGGGATGGGATGGGATGGGATGGGATGGGATGGGATGGGGATGGGATGGGATGGGATGGGATGGGATGGGATGGGATGGGATGGGATGGGATGGGATGGGATGGGATGGGATGGGATGGGATGGGATGGGGATGGGGATGGGGATGGGATGGGATGGGATGGGGATGGGATGGGGATGGGATGAGACAGGATGGAGATACGATGGGGATGGGATGGTGGGATGAGATGGGGATGGGGATGGGATGGAGATGAGATGGGATGGGCTGGGCTGGGGAAGGGATGGGGATGGGATGTGGATGGGGTGGGAGGTTGTGCGCAGGGATGGGGTGGGATCCAGCGGGGTCCGTGGGTGGGATGTGGAGGGCTGGGATGGCAGTTCCGGATCCTTCCCGCAGCGCTGCATCGACTGGAACCGCAACCTGCTGAAGCAGGAGCTGGGGCTGAGCGAGCAGGACATTGTGGACATCCCGCAGCTCTTCATCCTGACCAACTCCCGCGCCGACGCGCTCTTCCCGGACATGGTGAGACCCCGACCCCACAACCCTGCCCCAATCCCAATCCCCCAGATCAATCCCTGCTGCACTCCCCGCTCTGCCCCAGGTGAACATGCTGGTGCTGGGCCGGCACCTGGGCATCCCCAAACCCTTCGGGCCCGTGGTGGGCGGGCGCTGCTGCCTGGAGCAGCGCGTGCGGGAGCTGCTGGAGCCGCTGGGCCTCTCCTGCACCTTCATCGACGACTTCTTCTCCTACCACGTCCTGTCGGGGGATGTTCACTGCGGCACCAACGTGCGCCGCAAGCCCTTCGCCTTCAAGTGGTGGCACGTGGTGCCCTGAGCCCCCTGGGCCGGGTCCTGCAGGGAAAAGTGCATTTCCTGCAGCCCAGGGAAGGTGTGCATTTCCTGCAGCCCAAGGGGAAGGTGCATTTCCTGCAGCCCAGGGAAGATGTGCATCTCCTGCAGCCCAGGGGGAAGGTGCATTTCCTGCAGCCCAGGGAAGATGTGCATCTCCTGCAGCCCAGGGAAGGTGTGCATCTCCTGCAGCCCAGGGGGAAGGTGCATTTCCTGTGCCGGAAAAGCACCGACAGCTCGGGTTTGGCCAATAAAGCTTCACGGACACTGAGGGGGCAGCATTTCCCCGTTTCTTCTCCTTCCTTTCTCTGCTCCCGGTGTGAAGATGTCCTTTGGAGCCTGGTTTTGGGCACGGGGGTTTGGTTTGGGGCTGGTGGGGACAGCGGGGGTGGGGAGGCTGCTCTGGGGGGTGCGGGCCCCATCCCACGTCCGTGGGGTCACTGAGTCCGCGCCCGCGGCTTTGCAGCTGATGGCACCCCCAAAATTCCCTGTTTTGGCCAAAAAATCGCTTCCTGCTGAGGAACCTGGTTCTCAGGTGCAGGAACCCCTCCTGCCCTCCTCGGGACCTTTTCACGCCTTTCCAAGAGGGAATTTCCTCCGCTCTTCGTCTCCACCGGAGCGCGACACTTCCCCGTGCCTGCCTGGCACCGCCTGGCACCGCCTGGCACCGCCCCGGGAACCGAAACCCGCCCAGAGCCCCGGGCACGGCTCGGCCCTGCGCAGCCCCGCTGCCGTTCTGGGGCCGGACACGCTGATTTCGGGCAATTCGCTCTCCTGGCAGCGTTTGTGAGGTGCGGCTGCACCTGCGGCTCGAAGAGAACCCGCGAGGGGATGCTCCCACATATCCCCCTCCCCCTCCCCTTTTGCCCCAAAAGCGAGTTTCTAACCCCATTTCCGACCCCATTCCCACCCCCATTCCCCGGGGCTGTGTCCCGGCCGATATTCCCGAGCCCCGAGGAGCGACATTAAACCCGGGCCGCGCGTGATGGCGGGGAGGGGGTTTGGGAACAGCTGCGGGACAAAGCGCTCCGGGCTCCCACGCGCAGCCGGGGCTTTAATTAAAACCAAGGTGATTAACGCCGCCGGGGGTCCGCTGTCCCCAGCGCTGTCCCCATCCCGCGGAGCGCCCTGCCCGCCCCGAGGGAGAATTCCAGCGCTTTGTCCCGGCCGAACAAACGCAGCCTTTCAGCACAAGGAGAAATCAAACCCGGCCGTGCCCGGCGCTGGCGCGGGCCCAGCCCGGCTCGGGTGTCGCGGTGAATATTTCACGGCGTGGGCAGGACGGGGAGCGCTCCCCCCGCGTCCCTCGGGGCTGGCCGGAGCCCGGACCGCCCCCCGGACCCCCCGAACATCCCGTGGGCGTCCCGGGCCGCTTCTCCCCGCTCGGACCCGCGCACACCCAGCCCGGGGGTGGGATTAGGCCGGGCTTTGGCCGATCCCCTCCCCGCAGCCCGGCTTTATAAATCCCCCGCGGCGGCGGGCGCGGCACCCGCGGGTGCGATGGCGCAGCAGCGCCGTGTCCCGCTGTCCACGCAGCGCCCCGGCAGCGCCGTGTGCGTGCTGGGCACCGAGCTGGCCCTGGACGTGTGCGGGTGAGCGCGGGGCACAAATCCGCTTTTCCCCCTTGATCCCATTAAGCAAAGCCCGAAAATAGCGCGCGGTGGGGCGGGGGCGGCGCTGCTGCTGCTGCGGGGGCTTTTCCCGGGGGATGCTGTCCCGGGACGGGGCAGGGGTGAGGGGTGAGGGGTGGGGTCCCGGTGCCCCTTCCCGGTGTCCATCCCCACTGTCCCTTCCCGCTGTCCATCCCTACTGTCCCTTGCCAGGGTCCTCTCCCAGGGTCCATCTCTACTGTCCATTCCCTCTGTCCATCCCAGTGTCCACCCCTCTGTCTATCCCACAGTCCATCCCTCTGTCCATCCCCGTTGTCCATCCCTCTGTCCATTCCTCTGTCCATCCCTGTATCCATCCGTGTCCATCCCCGTTATCCATCCCAGTGTCCACCCCTCTGTCCCTCCCACAGTCCATCCCTCTGTCCATCCCTGTTGTCCATCCCTACTGTCCATCCCTCTATCCATTTGCTCATCCCTCTGTCCATCCCTCTGTCCATCCTGCTGTCCATCCCTCTGTCCATCTCCATTGTCCATCCCTCTGTCCATCCCTCTGTCCATTCCTCTGTCCATCTGTCCATTCCTCTGTCCATCCCCGTTGTCCATCACTGTGTCCATCCCTCTGTCCATCCCTCTGTCTGTCCCACAGTCCATCCCTCTGTCCATCCCACTGTCCATCCTCCATCCCTCTGTCCATCCCTCTGTCCCTCACAGACACTCCAAACATCCCCTCAACAACGGGACCGCAACATTCCCATCGGGATTTTCCCACTTTTAGGGTGCCCCAAGCCCTTTTTGGGGTTTTAACCCGGCGGGATGAGATAAGAAACATTTCCCGTTTTCGGGGCCAGGCAGAGAGCGAACCCCCGGCCCAGCCCTGGCTCTCGCCCCGGGGTTTTTCTCCCCTCTCCCCTCTCCGGCCGGGGCTCGCTGCCCGTCCCGTTCCCTGCGCTGCCCCGGGCTGGGATTTTCCCATTCCCGGGCACCGAGCCGCGTTTCCTTCTCCCGGATCCGCTCCGGGCCCGGCGCCCGCGGCCTCCCGAGCGGGGCGGGGCGGGACGGGCTCCGGCCTGTCCGGCAGCGCTGGAAACGCCGATGCGGGGAGACCCGTGCCCCGATGGGAAAGGCGGATTTTGGGGAGACCCGTGCCCCGATCCGATTTTGGGGAGATCCGTGCCCCAGTCGGAAATGCCGATTTTGGGGAGATCCCCCAATCGGAAGTGCCGATTTTGGGGAGATCCGTGCCCCGATCAGAAATGCCGATTTTGGGGAGATCCGTGCCCCGATCCGATTTTGGGGAGATCCGTGCCCCGATGGGAAATGCCGATTTTGGGATGATCCCCCAGTCGGAAATGCCGATTTTGGGGAGATCCGTGCCCCGATGGGAAATGCCGATTTTGGGGAGATCCGTGCCCCAATCTGATTTTGGTGAGATCCGTGCCCCGATCCGATTTTGGGGAGATCCGTGTCCCGATGGGAAATGCCGATTTTGAGGAGATCCGTGCCTCGATGGGAAATGCCGATTTTGGGGAGATCCGTGCCCCGATCTGATTTTGGGGAGATCCGTGCCCCGATGGGAAATGCCGATTTTGGGGAGATCCGTGCCCCAATCCGATTTTGGGGGGATCCGTGCCCGAACCACCCCGGGCAGCGCCGGCATCGATGGCATCGCGGCCCGGTCCCGTCCCCGCTGCCCTCGGGATGTTTGCGGGTTTTATTCCAGGATTTTGGGCGTTTCGGAGCGATTCCGGGGGTTATTTTAGTGGGATTTATTCTCGTTTATTCCCGTTTCCCACGGCGGGACGGGGCGTGCTTTGCACCAGGGATATCCCCGGATTTGGGTTTTTTAGGAATTCCTGCGGTTCTTTCCATGGGATTCATTCTTTCCTATTCCCGTTTATTCCCAGGCACGCTTTGCATCCTAAATACCCCCGGATTTAGGGCTTTTTAAAGGATTCCTGAGGTTCTTTTTGCGGACTTCATTCCCACCTAGTCCCCTTTATTCCCAGGCGCGCTTTGCACCCGGAATATCCCCGGATTTGGGGTTTTTTTAGGGATTCCCGTGGTTCTTTCCCTGGGGCTCATTCCATCCTCTTCCCGTTTATTCCCAGGCACGCTTTGCACCCGGAATATCCCCGGATTTGGGGTTTTTTTAGGGATTCCTACCGTGAGGTTGGCGCCGCCGCCTTGCCCCGGGTTCGCAGCCTCGGGCGGGATTTGCTTTAATCGCCTTTGGGGATTTGAGGGAATCGCCTCTTCCAGGAGCCGCTGCCCTCACGTTCTGGGGGATTTGTGCCTATCCAGGGAATCCACGCAATCCCAGGCTGCAGGATTTGTTCATGTCCAGGGAATTGATGCAATTCCAGGTTTCAGGATTTGTGCATATCCAGGGAATCCATGCAATTCCAGGTTGCAGGATTTGTTCATGTCCAGGGAATCGATGCAATCCCAGGATTTGTGCACATTTAGGGAATCACTGCAATCCCAGGTTGCAGATTTGTTCATATCCAGGGAATCCATGCAATTCCAGGATTTGTGCAAATTTAGGGAATTTATACAATTTCAGGTTGCAGGATTTGTGCATATCCAGGAAATCCATGCAATTCCAGGATTTGCGCAAATTTAGGGAATTTACACAATTTCAGGTTGCAGGATTTGTTCATATCCAGGGAATCCATGCAAGTCCAGGATTTGTGCAAATTTAGGGAATTTATGCAATTTCAGGTTGCAGGATTTGTGCATATCCAGGGAATCAATGCAATTCCAGGATTTGTGCAAATTTAGGGAATTTACACAATTTCAGGTTGCAGGATTTGTTCATATCCAGGGAGTACATGCAATTCCATGTTGTAGGATTTGTTCATATCTCGGGAATCCATTCGATTCCAGGATTTGTGCAAATTTAGGGAATTTACACAATTTCAGGTTGCAGGATTTGTTCATATCTCGGGAATCCATGCAATTCCAGGATTTGTGCAAATTTAGGGAATTTATACAATTCCAGGTTTCAGGATTTGTGCATATCCAGGGAATCGATGCAATCCCAGGATTTGTGCACATTTAAGGAATCACTGCAATCCCAGGATTTGTTCATATCCAGGGAATCCATGCAATTCCAGGATTTGTGCGCATCCAGGGAATCGATGCAATTCCACTTTGCAGGATTTCCTATGGCATTTGTTCCACTCTGAATTATTTATCCCCATTCCATCTTGCAGCCCTCGCTGCAGTTGCATTTTTCGGGATTAATTCCATTTTTTCAGGACCTGTTGCTGTTCTGAATTTCGGGGTTTGTTTTATTAAAGGATTTCTCGGGGATTCACATCTCGGCGCTTGTTGCCTTCACGTTTTCCAGGATTATTCGCATTTTCAGTGATTTGTTGCTGTTCTAAATGGCAGGATTTTTCCCCACTGAAGGATTTATCCCAATTTGATATCCCAACCCTTGTAGAAATCGCATTTTCCAGGAATATTTGAATTTTCCATGATTTGTTGATACTCCAAGCCCCAGGATTCATTCCCCATTGAAGGATTTACCCTAATTCCACATTGCAGCCCTTGTTGAAACTGCATTTCATTTGAAATCACATTTTTTGAGATTTGTTGCATTTTGCCCCACCAGTTGATATTCCAAATTGCAGGAATTTTTTCACATTGAAGGTTTTATCACAATTCCACATCCCAGCCCTTGCTGGGCTTGCTTTTCCCATGAATATTTGAATTTTCCATGAATATTTGAATTTTCCATGACTTGCTGATATTCCAAACCCCAGGATTTGTTCCCTTTGGAAGGTTTTACCCCAATTCCACATCCCAGACCTTGCTGGGCTCGCTTTTCCCATGAATATTTGAATTTTCCAGGAATATTTGAATTTTCCATGACTTGCTGATATTCCAAACCCCAGGATTTGTTCCCTTTGGAAGGTTTTACCCCATTTCCACATCCCAGCCCTTGCTGAGGTTGCATTTTCCAGGAATATTTGAATTTTCTGGGAGTATTTAAATTTTCCAGGAATATCTGAATTTCCCAGGAATATCTGAATTTCCCATGACTCATTGATATTCCAAACCCTGGGATTTATTCCCATTTGAAGATTTTACCTAAATTCCACATTGCAGCCCTTGCTGAGATTGCATTTCCCAGGAATATCTGAATTTCCCATGACTCATTGATATTCCAAACCCCGAGAGTTGTTCCCTTTGGAAGCTTTCACCCCAATTCCACATCCCAGCCCTGGCATTTCCCAGGAATGTTTGAGTTTTATTCCACATCCCAGCCCTTGCTGAGGTGGCGTTTTCTGGGGCTATTTGAATTTTCCAGGAATATTTGAATTTGCCATGACTCTCTGATATTTCAAACCCTGGGATTTGTTACCTTTGGAATTGTTCCCTTGGGAAGGTTTCACACCAATTCCACATCCCAGCCCTTGCTGAGGTCACGTTTCCTGAGAATACTTGAATTTCCCATGACTCATTGATATTCCAAATCCTGGGATTCGTTCCCTTTGAAAGGTTTTACCCCAATTTCACATCCCAGCCCTTGCTGAGGTCATGTTTCCTGGGAATGTTTGAGTTTCATTCCTCATCCCAGCCCTCACTGAGGTGGCATTTCCCAGGAATGTTTGAGTTTTATTCCACATCCCAGCCCTCACTGAGGTGGCGTTTCCCAGGAATGTTTGAGTTTTATTCCACATCCCAGCCCTTGCTGAGGTCGCGTTTCCTGGGAATGTTTGAGCCCAGCCCCGTTCCTGCCATCATTCCCATGTTCCTGACCCTGCTCCCGTTCCAGCCCAGCCCATTCCTGGGATCATTCCCGTTGTCCTGACCTTGCTCCCATTCCAGCCCAGCCCAGCCCATTCCTGCCATCATTCCCATTGTCCTTACCCTGCTCCTGTTCCAGCCCAGCCCCATTCCCACCATCATTCCTGTGTTCCTGACCGTGTTCCCATTCCAGCCCAGCCCATTCCTGCCATCATTCCCGTTGTTCTGACCCTGTTCCAGCCCAGCCCATTCCTGCCATCATTCCCATGTTCCTGACCCTGCTCCCGTTCCAGCCCATCCCATTCCTGCCATCATTCCCATGTTCCTGACCGTGTTCCCATTCCAGCCCAGCCCATTCCTGCCATCATTCCCGTTGTTCTGACCCTGTTCCAGCCCAGCCCATTCCTGCCATCATTCCCATGTTCCTGACCCTGCTCCCGTTCCAGCCCATCCCATTCCTGCCATCATTCCCATGTTCCTGACCCTGTTCCAGCCCAGCCCATTCCTGCCCTCATTCCCGTTGTTCTGACCCCACTTCCATTCCAGCACAGCCCATTCCTGCCATCATTCCCGTGTTCCTGACCCTGCTCCCATCCCAACTCAGCCCCGTTCCTGCCATCATTCCCATGTTCCTGAACGTGTTCCCATTCCAGCCCAGCCCCGTTCCTGCCATCATTCCCGTGTTCCTGACCACACTCCCATTGCAGCTCGGCCCCACTCCTGCCATCATTCCCTCTCCTGACCCTGCTCCCATTCCAGCCCAGCCCATTCCTGCCATCATTCCCATTGTCCTGACCCCACTCCCGTTCCAGCCCAACCCATTCCTGCCATCATTCCTGTGTTCCTGACCCTGTTCCAGCCCAGCCCATTCCTGCCATCATTCCCGTGTTCCTGACCCCACTCCCGTTCCAGCCCATCCCATTCCTGCCATCATTCCCATTGTCCTGACCCCACTCCCATTCCAACCCAGCCCCATTCCTGCCCTCATTCCCGTGTTCCTGACCCCGCTCCCATTCCAACTCAGCCTCATTCCTGCCATCATTCCCATTGTCCTGACCCCGCTCCCGTTCCAGCCCATCCCATTCCTGCCCTCATTCCCGTGTTCCTGACCCCACTCCCGTTCCAGCCCGGCCCATTCCCAGCATCATTCCCGTTGTCCTGACCCCGCTCCTGCTCCCGTTGCAGCTCGGCCCCGCTTGGCGCCGCCTCGTTCCAGGCACAGGGCTCCCAGGGCGTGAAGCTGTGGGTGCTGCACGACACCCAGAGCGTGAAGCTGCCCTCGAGCGTCTGCCGATGGCCCCTGAGCGCCCGGCCCGAGCTGCTGCTGGCCATGGAGCGCCCCAGCAAGGAGCCGGGGGACGAGAAGGTGAGAGGGGATCCCGATGGGATCATGCTGGGTGACGGGATGGGTAACGGGATTCCCGCTGGGTCCTGGGATCATGTTGGGTGTTGGGATTCCTGCTGGATCCTGGGATCATGTTGGGTGATGGGATTCCCGCTGGATCCTGGGATCATGTTGGGTGATGGGATTCCCACTGGATCCTGGGATCATGTTGGGATTCCCGCTGGATCCTGGGATCATGTTGGGTGTTGGGATTCTCACTGGATCCTGGGATCATGCTGGGTGTTGGGATTCTCATTGGATCGTGGGATCATGTTGGGTGATGGGATTCCCACTGGATCCTGGGATCATGTTGGGATTCCCGCTGGATCCTGGGATCATGTTGGGTGTTGGGATTCCCGCTGGATCCTGGGATCATGTTGGATGTTGGGATTCTCGCTGGATCCCAGGATTCCGGATGGGTGTTGCAATTCCTGCTGGATGTTGGGATTCCCTGCTGGATTTCAGGATTTCTGATGGGTGTTGGGATTCCTGCTGGAGCCTGGAATTCCTGCTGGGTGTTGGGATTCCTGCTGGATCCCAGGATTCCCAATGGGTGTTGGGATTCCCACTGGATCCTGTTGGATGTTGGGATTCCTGCTGGATCCTGCTGGGTGTTGGGATTCCCACTGGATCCCAAGATTTCTGCTGGGCTTTGGGATTCCTGCTGGATCCCAGGATTCCTGCTGGGTGTTGGGATTCCTGCGGGATCCTGTTGGGTGTTGGGATTCTTGCTGGATCCTGGGATTCCCCTTGGGTGCTGGGATTCCTACTGGGTGTTGGGATCTCCTCAGGGTCCCTGGATCCCACCTGATCCTGCGGTGGGTGCTGGGATGGGTGACAGGATTCCCACTGGATCTGGGATTCTCACTGTGTGTTGGGATGGGTGATGGGATTCCCACTGGATCCCAGGATTTCCTCTGGGTTTTGGGAGTCCTGAGGATCCCAGGATTCCTGATGGATCTCAGGATTCCCACTGGATCCTGGGATGGGTGCCAGGATCCTCACTGGGTGCCAGGATTCCTACTGGATCCTGGGATTCCTGCTGAATACTGGGATACTCACTGGATGCTGGGATGGGTGCTGGAATTCCCAGTGGATCCCGCCCAGCTGTCTCATTGCCCCGCTCCTGTTGCAGGTCAGGGTTTCCTATTTCCGTGAGGACGGCGGGGTTCCCGTGGGCCGGGCCGTGCTCTACCTCACCTGCGTGGGTAAGGGGGGTCAGCCCCAGACCCCATTCCCAAATCCCCATTCCCAAACCCCCATTCCCAAACCCCCATTCCCCAACTCCCATTCCTGAATCTCCTTCCCCAACTCCTTTCCTGAACCCCCATTCCCAAACTCCCATTCCAATATCCCCATTCCCAAATCCTCATTCCCCAACTCCCATTCCTGAACCCCCATTCCCGAATCTCCTTCCCGAACTCCCATTCCCCAAACCCCATTCCTGGGATTTCCCCTTCCCAAACCCCCATTCCCAGGATTTCCCCCTTCCCAAACCCCCATCCCCAGGATTTCCCCTTTTCCCACCTCATCCCTGTCCCACAGAGGTGTCTCTGGACGCTGATGTCACCCGCAGCGGGGCCGTGAGCCGGACACTGCTGGACAAGGTATGCAGAGGGGCCGGGAAGAGCACGGGATTGGGAATTCCTGACTGAACTCTGGATCCCACTGGGACTGGGAATTCCTGGATGAGCCTCCAGGCCTCAATGGGATTGGGAGCTCCCAGCTGAGCCCCAGATCCCGATGGGATTGGGAATTCCTGGATGAGCCCTAGATCCCAATGGGATTGGGAATTCCAAGCTGAACCCCAGACCCCAATGGGATTGAGAATTCTTGACTGAACCCCAGACCCCAATGGGATTGAGAATTCTTGACTGAACCCAAGACCCCAATGGGATTGGGAATTCCTGGACGACCCCCAGACCCTGATGGGATTGGGGATTCCCAGCTGAACCCCAGACCCCAATGGGATTGGGAATTCCGAGCTGAACCCCAGACCCCAATGGGATTGGGAATTCCTGGCTGAAGCTCAGATCCCCATGGGATTGGGGATCCCCAGCTGACTCCCAGATCCCGATGGGATTGGGAATTCCTGGATGAGCCTCCAGGCCTCAATGGGATTGGGAGCTCCCAGCCGAGCCCCAGATGCCGATGAGTTTGGGAATTCCCAGCTGACCCCCAGACACCAATGGGATTGGGAATTCCCAGCTGACCCGGCCCCTCTCCGTGTTCCCCAGGCCAGCTGGACGTGGGGCCCCGATGGCCACGGGGCCGTGCTCCTCGTCAACTGCGACCGCGACGACAACGGCACCAAGGGCCTGGACAACGAGGACAGCGTCGTGCGCTCCTACGAAGGTCCCGACAGCCCCGAGGCCCCAGCTCCCGCTCTTCCCTCCCTTTTCCCACTTTTCCCTGAGTTTTCCCTCCCTTTTCCCTGAATTTTCCCACTTTCCCCTCAATTTGCCATTCCTACTGCAGCCCAGAGCCCAAATTTTCCCACTTCCCCCTCAATTTCCCTTTTCTTCCACAGCCCAGAACCTGCTGTTTTCCCACTTTCCCCTCAATTTTCCCTCTCTAACACAGCCCAGGACCCCCATTCTTCCACTTTTCCCTCAATTTTCTCCCACTTCTCCCTCAGTTTTCTCTCCCTACCCCAGCCCAGAGCCTGCCGTTTTCCCACTTCTCCCCTAGTTTTCCCCCTTTTCCCTAAAAAAAAAAAAACCCTCAGTTTTCCCCTTTCCCTCTAGCTTTCCCTTTTCTCTCAGTTTTCCCCTTTTCCCTGGGTTTCCCCTTTCCCCCTTTTCCCCAGGTTCTCCCCTTTTCCCCCAATTTTCCTCTTTCCCCCCAGTTTTCCCTTCTCCCACAGTTTTCCCTTGTTTTCCCCCTTTTCCCTGGATTTCCCCTTTTCCTGGGTTTTCCCATTTTCCCTCAATTTTCCCCTTTCCCCCCAGTTTTCCCTCTTCCCTCAGTTTCTCTCTTTTCCTTCAGTTTTCCTCTTTTCCTTTGGTTTTCCCCTTCTCCCTCAGTGTTCCACTTTTCCCTGGGTTTCCCCCTTTTCCTCTGGGTTTCCCCCTTTATCCCTCAGTTTTACCCTGGTTTCCCTGGTTTCCCTGTTTTCCCTGGGTTTCCCCTTTTCCTGGATTTTCCCATTTTCCCCCAATTTCCCCCTTTTCCGTTAGTTTCCCCTTTCTCCCTCAGTTGTCCACTTTTCCCTGAGTTTGCCCTTTTCTCTGGATTTTCCCCTGGTTTTCCCCTTTCCCTTCGGTTTCCCCCTTCTCCCTCAGCTTTCCCCTGGTTTCCCCCTTTTCTCTGGTTTCCCCCTTTCCCCTCAGTTTTCCCTTTTTCCCCTCAGTTTTCCCCATTTCCCTCAGTTTCCCCCTTTCCCCCCAATTTTCCTTTTCCCCCTCAGTTTCCACATTTCCCCCCAATTTTCCTTTTTCCCTCAGTTTCTCCCTTTTCCTTCAGTTTTCCCTTTTTCTCTCGGTTTTCCCCTTCTCCCTCAGTTTTCCATTTCTCCCTGGGTTTCCCCCTTTTCCCCTGGTTTTCCCCTTTTCTCCCCAATTTTCCCTGATCCGTGCTGGTTCCCCAGACCTGCAGGACATGGCGCAGCTGGTGCTGAGGACGCGCGGGCCCCGCGCCACCTTCGCCGGGCACCGCCTGCTGCTGCACCTCGACTTTGCCGACGCCAACAAGATCAGGGTGTTCTACGGGGGCAGTGAGTGCTCAAATTTGGGGAGATTTAGGAGGATTTGGGGGGATTTGGGGGGCATGGACCCCTCTGCTCACCGGGATCAACCCCAAATCCTTGCGCTGCTTCTCCAACGCCCCGGGCGTGGTTGAGCGGATCCAGGTGGGATTGAGCGGATCCAGGTGGGATTGAGCGGATCCAGGTGGGATTTGGGGGAGATCCAGATGGGATTTGGGAGGATTTGGGGGGATTTTGTGGGCACAGACCCCTCTGCTCATCGGGATCAACCCCAAATCCTTGCGGTGCTTCTCCAACGCCCTGGGTGCGGCTGAGCTGATCCAGGTGGGATTGAGCAGATCCAGGTGGGATTGAGCTGATCCAGGTGGGATTTGGGGGAGATCCAGATGGGATTTGGGAAGATTTGGGGGGATTTTGTGGGCACAGACCCCACTGCTCACCGGGATCAACCCCAAATCCTTGCGGTGCTTCTCCAACGCCCTGGGTGCAGCTGAGCTGATCCAGGTGGGATTGAGCAGATCCAGGTGGGATTGAGTTGATCCAGGTGGGATTTGGGGGAGATCCAGGTGGAATTTGGGAAGATTTGGGGGGATTTTGTGGGCACAGACCCCACTTCTCACCGGGATCAACCCCAAATCCTTGCACTGCTTCTCCAACGCCCCCGGCGTGGTTGAGCGGATCCAGGTGGGATTTGGGGTGGATCCAGGCGGAATTTAGGGTGGATTTAGGGGCCAAGGGGGAACGCTGTGGGAACGGGGCTGGGGTTTGGGTTTGAGGTGTCCGTGTCCCGCAGACAATGTGGAGCTGGAGAGGTTCAAGCCCGTCCTGGGGGGCTCCGAGCTGTCCTACACCGTGCGGCCCAGCCGGCACCAGCACGAGAGCATCTTCTACGTGGAGGGCCTGGCCTTCCCCGACGTGGACTTCTCGGGGCTCGTGTCCCTGCACGTCACCCTGCTCGAGAGCGCTGAAAAGGTCTGGCCAGGGGGCACCGGGGGTGGGACAGCCTGGACAGATCCCAAACTCCATCCCCGCCATCCCAGCAGGGGCTGGAACAGATCCTAAACTCCATCCCCACCATCCCAGGGTGGGCTGGGACAGTGGGGACTGATCCCAAACTCTGTCCCTGCCATCCCAGGGTGGGACAGCATGGACAGATCCCAAACTCCATCCCTGCCATCCCAGAACCCCCATTCCCCCACTTTTCCCTCCAGTTTTCCTTCCCAGGAGGGAATGGTACAACGGGGACAGATCCCAAACACCATCCCCGTCATCCCAAGGAGGGGCTTGGACAGCAGGGACAGATCCCAAACTCCACCCCTGCCACGCCAGAAGGGGTGGGACAATGGGGACACATCCCAGAATCCATCCCAGCCATCCCAGAACCTCAATTTTCCCATTTCCCCCCCACTTTTCCCTCAATTTTTCCTCCCTGGGGGAGCTGGTACAGCAGGGACAGATCCCAAACTCCATCCCCACCACACCAGCGTGGGTTGGGACATTGGGGACAGATCCCAGACTCCATTCCAAACATCCCAGAACCCAAATTTTCCCATTTTTCTCCCACTTTCCCCTCAATTTTTCCTCCCCTGGGGCGGCTGGGAGAGCAGGGACAGATCCCAAACTCCATCCCCAACATCCCAGGGTGGGCTGGGACTGATCCCAAACTCCATCCCCAACATCCCAGGGTGGGCTGGGACAGATCCCAAACTCCATCCCCAACATCCCAGGGTGGGCTGGGACAGATCCCAAACTCCATCTCCACCACCCCAGGGCACCCTGGAGTCTCCGATCTTCACGGACACCGTGGTGTTCCGCGTGGCTCCCTGGATCATGACGCCCAACACGGCGGCGCCGCTTGAGGTCTTTGTCTGCAGGTGGGTTCTGCTGGGTTCTCCCACCCTTCCCACCACCAGGTCCTCTTCCAAATCCCAATTTTCCCGTTTTCCCCCCAGCGTGGACAATAACGAGGAGTTTGTGGCGGCCGTGGGCGCGCTGGCGGAGCGGGTGCAGGTGCCGCTGACCGTGGTCCCGGCGCCGCAGAACAAGCAGGACCGCTGGATCCAGGTGGGAACAGGAGCCACCCGGCCCCTCCTCGCTGCGGCAGCGCTGGGGGGGATCCCAAAATTCTCCATCCCTCCTGCAGGATGAGATAGAGTTCGGCTACATCCAGGCCCCCCACAAGACCTTCCCTGTGGTCTTCGACTCGCCCCGGGATGGCGGCCTGAAGGATTTTCCCGTCAGGAGCATCCTGGTATCCAGCCCCTCTTCCCTGAAAGCTGGGATAAATCCTTCCAAAAGCTGGGATAAATCCCTTTAGAAACAGGGATAAAATCCCCTAAAAACTGGGATAGATCCCTTTAAATACTGGGATAAATCCCTTTAAAAACTGGGATAAATTTCTTCAAATACTGGAATAAATCCCGTAAAAACTGGGATAAATCCCTTTAAAAACTGGGATAAATCCCCTAAAAACTGAGATAAATCCCATAAAAAATGGGATAAATCCCCTAAAAACTAGGATAAATCCATTTAAATACTGGGATAAATCCCTTCAAAAACTGGGATAATTCCCCTAAAAACTGGGATAAATCCCCTAAAAACTAGGATGAATCCCTTTAAGTACTGGGATAAATCCCTTCAAAAACTAGGATAAATTCCTTCAAATACTGGAATAAATCCCTTCAAAAACTGGGATCCCTAAAAACTGGGATAATTCCCCTAAAAAATAGGATAAATCCCTCCAAAAACTGGGATAAATCCCTTTAAAAAATGGGATAAATCCCTCCAAAAACTGGGATAAATCCCTTCAAAAACTGGGATCCCTAAAAACTGGGATAATTCCCCTAAAAAATAGGATAAATCCCTCCAAAAACTGGAATAAATCCCCTAAAAACCAGGATAAATCCCTTCAAAAACTGGGATAAATCCCCTAAAAACTGGGACAAATCCCTGCAAAAATTGGGATAAATCCCTTTAAAACTGGGATAAATCCCTTTATCTCCTGCATTTTTGGGATGGGATGCTCCAGCACAGAGGATTTGGTGTTGACAGCCGCATTTTTTTTACCACTTTGTCCCATTTTCCCACCGCTCAGGGCGCCGATTTTGGCTACGTGGCCCGGCAGGCTCCAAAGGGCTGGTTTTCCAGCCTGGATTCCTTCGGGAATTTGGAGGTGAGCCCGCCCGTGACGGTGCAGGGCAAGGAGTATCCCTTGGGGCGCATCCTGATCGGCAGCAGCTTCCCCAGGTGAGCTGAAAAACCCCAAAACCCAGAATTTCCCAGCCCCGTTTGGGGTCGGTTCTGAGCAGAGCAAGAATAACCTCAAACCCAGAATTTCCCAGCCCCATTTGGAGTTGGTTCCAAGCGGAGGAGGAAAACCCCAAATCCAGGATTTCCTGGCCCCATTTGGGGTCATGAAAAACCCCAAACCCAGGATTTCCCAGCCCCATTTAGGGTCGACTCTGAGCGGAGCAGGGGAAACCCCAAACCCAGGATTTCCCGGCCCCATTTGGGGTCATGAAAAACCCCAAACCCAGGATTTCCCAGCCCCATTTAGGGTCGGCTCCAAGCGGAGCAGGGGAAACCCCAAACCCAGGATTTCCGGGGTTTGGGGTCATGAAAAACCCCAAACCCAGGATTTCCCGGCCCCATTTGGGGTCATGAAAAACCCCAAACCCAGGATTTCCCAGCTCCATTTGGGGTCGGCTCCCAGAGAAGCAGGAAAACCCCCAAACCCAGGATTTCCCGGCCTTGTTTGGGGTCGGCTCCCAGCGGAGCCTCCCCAAAACCCGCGGTGCTCCCCCAGGGTGGGCGGCCGCAGGATGGCCAAGGCCGTGCGGGATTTCCTGGTGGCCCAGAAGGTGCAGGCGCCCGTGGAGCTCTTCTCGGACTGGCTCTACGTCGGGCACGTGGATGAGTTCCTGACCTTCGTCCCTGCTCCCGACCGGAAGGTAACGGATCCCGGGAGTGGGAAAAAGCGGGATGAGACCCTCAGAGCCTTCCCCGACCTCCTCCTCCTCCTCCTCTTCCTCCTGCACAGGGATTCCGGCTGCTCCTGGCCAGCCCCAGTGCCTGCTACCAGCTGCTGAAGGAGAAGCAGGAGGAGGGGTTCGGCGAGGCCGCGATGTTCCAGGGTAGGGCAGGATGGGCAATGGGGATCCCTGTGTTTGTTTCCCCTTTTTTCCTGCAAAATGTGATGGGGGAGGTGGATGGACTCTGAAATCTGGCTGGGAAGTGGAGGCAGCATGGAGCAGAATTGATTAATTAATTAATTAATAAAAGCTGCAGGGGTTGGGTTGCTGGGTTGGGATGGAGCTCCGGGGCAGAGCTGGAGTCTGAGCCCGGCTGAGCTGGGGCAGAATTCCAGCCTGGTTCCCTCTTGGCAGGGCTGGACAGGGTGTCCAAGCCGACCATAAATGAGATCCTGGCTGACGAGGAGCTCCGCAAGTTCAATGACTACGCCCAGGTGGGGATGGGGAGCACGAGGCTCCAAACCATCGCTCCCTCCGTGTCCTTTTGTCCCCCATCCCTCTTTCCTCCCTTCCATCCCTCCACCCATCCTCCATCACCACCCTCCTCTCCATCCATCTCCCCATTGCTCTGTCCCTCCTTCTGTCCATTCCTCCATCTGTCCAACCTTCTGTCCATCCCTCCCTCCATGGATCCATCCCTCCATGGATCCATCCCTCCATCCATCCATCCCTCCATGGATCCATCCCTCCATCCATCCATCCATCCATGGATCCATCCCTCCATCCATCCATCCATCCATCCATCCATCCATCCATCCATCCATCCATCCATCCATGGATCCATCCATGGATCCATCCATGGATCCATCCATCCATCCATGGATCCATCCATCCATCCATCCATCCATCCATCCATCCATCCATCCATCCATCCATCTCTGTGCCTGCCCTTCTGTCCATCCCTCTCTCCAGCCGCCTGGCCGTCCTGATGTCCATCCCTCTGTCCCTCTTTCTTTCCCTTTGTCCCTCCATCTCCCCATCCCTCCTCCCCATGCCCTCACCTCTCCATCTCCCCATCCCATTGTCCATCTCCTTGTCCCTCCATCCCATTGTCCATCTCCTTGTCCTTCCGTCCCTTTCCCCCCACTTCGTCCCTCCATTTCTCCACCCTTTTGTCCCTCCATCTCCCCATCCCGCTGTCCCTCTCCTGTCCCTCTGCCCTGACCGTCCCTCCCTGGTGGCTCCCAGAGCTGCATCAGCTGGAACCGGGACATCCTGAAGCGCTCGCTGGGCCTGGCCGAGCCCGACATCCTGGACATCCCGCAGCTCTTCCAGAGCCACAGAAACGCGGAGGCCGATGCCGAGGCCTTCTTCCCAGACATGGTAGCGGCACCCCCGAGCTCCCTGGGGTGGGATTGGGATATTCCCTGATGGGATTGGGGCCAGGGTTGGGGCCAGGATGTTCCCTGGTGGGATCAGGGCTGGGATGTCCCCAGGCCAGGATTGAGGCCGGGATGTTCCCTGGTGGGATCAGGGCTGGGATGTCCCCAGGCCAGGATTGAGGCCAGGATGTTCCCTGGTGGGATCAGGGATTCCCTGGGCCAGGATGGGGCTGGGATGCTCCCTAGGGTGGGATTGGGGTCAGGATTTGGGCTGGCATGTTTCCTAATGGGATCAGGGTCAGGGTCAGGTCGGGATGTTCCTGAGCCAGGATTGGGGCCAGAATGTTCCCTGATGGGATTGAGCCGGGATGCTCCCAGGGGTGGGATCAGGGCTGGGATCTCCCCAGGGTGGGATCGGGGTCAGGATGTCCCCTGATGGGATCGGGGATTCCCTGGGCCAGGATGGGGCTGGGATGCTCCCTGGTGGGATCAGGGTTGGGGTCAGGTCGGGATATCCCCGAGCCAGGATTGGGGCCAGGATGCTCCCTGGGGTGGGATCGGGGTCAGGATTGGGGCTGAGATGTTCCCTGATGGAATCAGGGTCAGGGTCAGGTTGGGATGTCCCCGAGCCAGGATTGGGGTCGGGATGCTCCCTGATGGGATCGGGGCTGGGTTGTTCCCTGAGGGATTGAGCCAGGATGTTCCCTGGGGTGGGATCAGGCCGGGATCTCCCCAGGGCAGGATGTCCCCTGATGGGACCGGGGTCAGGATGTCCCCTGATGGGATCGGGGTTTCCCCAGGATGGGATTGGGGCTGGGATGCCCCCTGATGGGATTGAAGCTGGGATATCCCTGGGGTGGGATCAGGGCTGGGATGATCCCTGGGGCAGGATGTCTCGATGGAATCAGGACTGGGATATTCCCTGGGCTGGGATGTCCCAGGGGTGGGATGGGGGCCAGGATGTCCCTGGGCTGGGATGTTTCCTGACTGGATGGGAGCTGGGATGTCCCAGGGCCAGGATGTGCCTGGATGGGAACAGGGCTGGGATGTCCTCAGGCCAGGATGAGGCCAGGATGCTCCCTGGGCTGGGATGTCCCCTGATGGGATCGGTGTTGGGATGTCCCCTGATGGGATCAGGATATGCCCAAATGGGATTGGGACCAGAACGTCCCCTGATGGATTGGGACTGGGATGTGCCAGGATGGGATTGGGGCCGGGATATCCCCAGAATGAGGGACTTCATCCAGGATTGGGGCCGGGATGTCCCCTGATGGGATCGGTGTTGGGATGTGCCCTGATGGGATCAGGATATGCCCAAATGGGATTGGGACCAGAATGTCCCCTGATGGGATCGGGACTGGGATGTGCCCTGATGGGATCAGGATGGGCCTGGATGGGATTGGGGCCAGAACGTCCCCTGATGGATTGGAGCTGGGATGTGCCCTGATGGGATCGGGGCCGGGATGTCCCCAGAATGAGGGACTTCATGCAGGATTGGGGCTGGGATGTGCCCTGATGGGATCAGTGTTGGGATGTCCCCTGATGGGATCAGGATATGCCCAAATGGGATTGGGACCAGAACGTCCCCTGATGGATGGGAGCTGGGATGTCCCCAGAATGAGGGACTTCATCCAGGATTGGGGCCGGGATGTCCCCTGATGGATTGGAGCTGGGATGTGCCCTGATGGGATCGGGGCCGGGATGTCCCCAGAATGAGGGACTTCATGCAGGATTGGGGCTGGGATGTGCCCTGATGGGATCGGTGTTGGGATGTCCCCTGATGGGATCAGGATGGGCCTGGATGGAATTGGGGCCAGAATGTGACTTGATGGGATTGGGGCCGGGATGTGCCCTGACAGGCTGGGGCCATCTCTTGGTGGGATTGGGACATCCCTGGGTTGGGATGTCCCTGATGGGATCTGGGCCGTCCCCGGCCGCTCCCTGCTGCACTCCCCGCTCTGCCCCAGGTGAACATGCTGGTGCTGGGCCGGCACCTGGGCATCCCCAAACCCTTCGGGCCCGTGGTGGGCGGGCGCTGCTGCCTGGAGCAGCGCGTGCGGGAGCTGCTGGAGCCGCTGGGCCTCTCCTGCACCTTCATCGACGACTTCTTCTCCTACCACGTCGGGCTGGGCGAGGTGCACTGCGGCACCAACGTGCGCCGCAAGCCCTTCGCCTTCAAGTGGTGGCACGTGGTGCCCTGAGGTGGCTCCATTGTCCCCTGCGTGTCCCCCTCCTGTCCCAGTCCCCGCCCTGTCCCTGCCAAGTGCCTTCGGTGGCGGAAATAAATCCAGATCTGGGCTGTGGGGGCTCTGTGGGGCTCTCCTGGCACTGGGAGAACGCTGGAGTGGTTAAACTGGTGGGGAATGGGGTGGGGCTCTGGAACTGCTGTCCCGGTGAAAAAATCCACGTGGGGCCAGGGAATTATGGAATCATGGAGTTGGGGAAACATGGAATTATGGCATCTTGGGGCCTTCAAGATCATCCATTCCCGGGGGCAGGGACACCTCCCACTGTCCCAGGTGGCTCCAAGCTCCAGCGTCCAGCCTGACCTTGGGCACCTCTAGGGATCCAGGGGCAGCCACAGCTGCTCTGGGAATTCCATCCCAGCCCCTTCCCACCCTCCCAGGGAAGGATTTATCCCAAATATCACAATCCAAATTATCCCTCTTTAGTCTGAAGCCATTCCCTGTGTCCTGGCCCTCCATCCTTGTCCCCAGTCCCTCTGCAGCTCTCCTGGAGCCCCTTCAGGCCCTGCAAGGGCTCTGAGCTCTCCCTGGAGCTGCTCCAGGTGAACATTCCCAGCCTTTCCTCCCAGCAGAGCTGCTCCATCCCCCTGGAGCCTCCTCTGGCCCCTTCTGGAACCTTCCCGAGCTGGGAATTCCTCGGGAATGGCCCCATGGGAATGCGGGAATGACCCTCAGGAATGTGGGAATGGCACCCCCGGATCCTTCCGGAACATGGGAATGCCTTGGGAATGGGGGAATAGCCCCATGGGAACAGCACCCCTGGACCCTGCCCCAGCTGGGAATTCCTTGGGAATGTAGGGATGGCCCCATGGGAATGTGGGAACAGCACCCCTGGATCCTTCCCGAACCTGGGAATTCCCCGGGAATGACCCCTTGGGAAGGATCTTTCCTGAGGTGAGAATTCCCCGGGAATGCAGGAATGAGCTTCCTGGACCCTTCCCGAATCTGGGAATTCCTTGGGAATGGCGCCATGGGAATGCAGGAATGACCATCCTGGATCCTTCCCAAATCTGGGAATTCCCTGGGAATGCGGGAATGGCCCCATGAGAATGTAGGAATGGCCCCATGGGAATGTGGGAACAGCACCCCCAGATCCTTCCTGAACCCTGGGAATTCCCCAGGAACGACCCCTCGAGCTGAGAATTCCCCGGGAATGCAGGATTGAGCCTCCTGGATCCTTCCCGAATCTGGGAATTCCTCAGGAATGCAGGAATGGCCTGTCTGGAATGTGGGAATGACCCCCCCCACCCCACAGCTTTTGGGGCTCCAAGCGGGGTTTTGGTGATTTCCATCCTGAACACTGCTAAAAAAGCGTGATTTGGAATTTCCCCCCCAGCCGGGATCTCCCCTCTCCATACCCACTGGAAAACGACCCCCGATCCCAAAAAATTGACCAAAACCCATTTTTTTTTTTACTGCAAACTCCCCGAGCGCCGCCCCAGGGGAGATGGGAAGGAGCAAAAAATCCATGGAAAAATCCAGGAGAATCCCTAAAAACGGCCCGAAGGGAGCGGGAATGGCGCGGGGCAGAGGCGGGCTCTGCTCCTGAAGGCACCTCGAGATTCCAGCACAGTGACCTGGCACGGAGGGAACTGGGAATGTGGGAATTCCGGCTGATCCCGGGCCAAACCATCCGCCAGAAGGAAAAAAAACCCCGAATTCCCGGGAAAAAAATTCCTTTGGGACTCCCCTCGTGATCCCTGAGATGTCCCCGGGGTGGGTGAGGGCGGGGAGCCCGGGAATGCTGCTGGGATGGGATCCGGGATCCCTGCGGATGCTGGAGGGCTGGGAAGGGGGAAATCCCAAAAACTGTAGCACCCAGAGTAGGGAAAACCAGCAAAAAATGGGAATATTGGGAGGAAAAATGGGAATATTGGGGGCAAAAAAATGGGAATATTGGGGGGAAAAACCAGGTGTTGGCAGCTGCTCTTTAGGGATCCCAGATCCCTAAAGGGATCCCAAGCCGGGATCAGATCCCCAAAGTGATCCCGAGCCAGCAGCCGGGGAGATTCGGGGCTGGAAAAACAGGAAACAGTAAAAAAAAGCTGCGGAAAAATACAAATAAAATAAAAAAAAATTCAAGGCCAGACCCTACAAAACCCGGGGCGGGACGTGCCGGGAGGCCCGGCCGCGGCGGGGAATTCCAAAAGCCGGGAGTGGGGGTGGGAGTGACCCCGCCGAGGGCTGGGAGTGCGGGAGCGGGGAGGGAGCACGGCGGCCGGGATGGAGAAGCGGGAGCGGGATCGGGATCGGGGCCCCTCAGAGGGTGCGGGGGTTGTACTCCGGCAGCTTCCGCAGCTTCTCCTGCTCCGCCTCCGACTCGTCCCGGGCGATCACCAGAGAGTGGGAATAGCCCATGGCCACCTGGAACGGGAATGGGAATGGGTCAGTTGGGAATGGGAATGGGAATAGCCCATGGCCACCTGGAACAGGAATGGGAACAGGAATGGGAATGGGAATAGCCCATGGGCACCTGGAACGGGAATGGGAACAGGAATGGGAATGGGAATAGCCCATGGGCACCTGGAACGGGAATGGGAACAGGAATGGGAATGGGAATAGCCCATGGCCACCTGGAATGGGAACAGGAATGGGAATAGCCCATGGGCACCTGGAACAGGAATGGGAACAGGAATGGGAATGGGAATAGCCCATGGCCTCCTGGAATGGGAATGGGTCAGCTGGGAATGGGAATAGCCCATGGGCACCTGGAATGGGAATGGAAACAGAAATGGGAATGGGAATAGCCCATGGCCACCTGGAGGGAAAATGGGAACAGGAATGGGAATACCCATGGGCACCTGGAATGGGAATGGGAACAGGAATGGGAATAGCCCATGGGCACCTGGAAGGGGAATGGGAACAGGAATGGGAATAGCCATGGCCACCTGGAATGGGAATGGGAACAGGAATGAGAATAGCCATGGGCACCTGAAATGGGAATGGGTCAGTTGGGAATGGGAATAGCCCATGGCTGCCTGGAATGGGAATGGGTCAGGTGGGAGTGGGAATAGCCCATGGGCACCTGGAATGGGAAAGGGAACAGGAATGGGAATGGGTCAGGAAATTGAATGGGAGTGTGAATAGCCCATGATCACCAGGAATGGGAATGGGTCAGCTGGAATACCCATGGAATTGGGAAAGGGCCAGCTGGGAGTGGGAATGCCTATGCAACTGGGAAGGGTCACCTAGGAGGGGACACTGCCCATGGAAGAGGGAAAGGGGGAGCAGAGGGGATCTGGAGCCTTCCCGGGGATCCCTCCTGCCTGCTGGGATCCAGGCTGGGCTGGAGCATCCCAAGGGAGTTTTAGGAAGGGCCCTGCCCCCCCTGCAGGGCACCCATGGGTGTCACAGGCTGGGCACAGCCTCAGTGTCCCTGTTTATTTTAGGGATTGGATCCCACTGTCACAGGCTGGGCACAGCCTCAGTGTCCCTGGTTATTTTAGGGATTGGATCCCACTGTCACAGGCTGCGTATGGCCTCAGCCCTGGGTTTATTTAAAGGGGGTTTACACACATCACCCATGGGTGTCACGGCCTCAGTTTCCCTGTTTGTTTTAGGGGAGGGCCCCCCGGATGTGATGAGCTGTGCACAGCCTCAGTTTATTCCATGTTTATTTTAGGGAACAGCTCCTGGTGCCCTCCCTGCATCACCCACAGGTGTGATGAGCTGTGCACGGCCTCACTGCCCTGCTTGCTTTAGGGGAGGGCCCTATGGGTGTCACCAGCTGGGCACAGCCTCAGTTTCCCTGTTTATTTTAGGGAATAGCCCCATGTGCCCTCTCCGTGACCCCATGGAAGTGATGAGTTGTGTATGGCCCCAGTTTCCCTGCTTAATTTAGGGAATGGCCTCAGTTTCCCTGTTTATTTTAGGGAATAGCCCCATGTGCCCTCTCCATGACCCCATGGATGTGATGGGCACAGCCTCAATTTCCCTGTTTAATTTAGGGAATGGCCTCCCTGTTTAATTTAGGGAACAGCCTCAGTTTCCCTGTTTAATTTAGGGAATGGCCTCCCTGTTTAATTTAGGGAACAGCCTCAGTTTCCCTGTTTAATTTAGGGACCAGCCCTCCTGTGCCCTCTCTCCATCACCCCACGGGTGTCACGAGCTGGGCAAGGCCTCACCCCTGGGTTTATCCACGGGGAGGGTCCCCCCTGTCCTCCCTCCCTCCCTCACCCCAGGGGTGTGATGAGCTGTGTGGAGTCTCAGCCACCCCAAATTATTTTAGGGCATAGCCAGGTGTGATGAGCTGGGCACTGCCTTGGTGTCCCCGTTCATTTTAGGGGGATCCAGGTGCTCCCTCCCTCACCCCACAGGTGGGATGAGCTGTGTGAAGTCTCATCCACCCCAAATTATTTTAGGGAATGGCCCCTTGTATCCTCTCTCCATCACCCCATGGGTGCCATGAGCCCCCCCACCCCATTTATTTTAGGGGGATTCAGGTGCTCCAGCCTCACCCCACTCACAGGTGTGATGAGTTATGGCCTCAGTGTCCCTATTTATTCCATGGGACGGCCCCATATCCCTGACAGGGCCTCCCATTCCTGTTCATTTTAGGGGAAAGGGCCTCCCTGCATCACCCCACAGGTGGGATGGGTTGTGTAGGGTCTCAGTGTCCCCCATTCATTTTAGGGGGATCCAGGTGTTCCCTCCCTCACCCCACAGGTGTGATGAGCTTGGCACAGCCTCAGCCACCCCAAATTATTTAAGGAGAATGCAGGTGCCCCTCTCCAGCACCCCATGGATGTGCTTAACTCACACAGTCCCCATATGTCCCCCCATCACCCCACAGGTGGGACGAGGTCACACAACCTCAGCCACCCCAAATGAGTCCCTGCATGTCCCCCCTATCACCCCACAGATGGGATGAGCCCCGTGTGCATCCCCCACCCCAAGCCCTGTGGGGTGCCCTCACCTGCTCGGTGTAGATCCCATCCAGGGTTTTCACCTCCTGCGCCGCCGTGGATGATTTGGGTTTGTGGTCCCCATATCCCTGTGGGAACATCCCACGGACAGGGAATCTCAGTGGGGTTTGGGGGATTTGGGGTTTTGGGGTGTCCCTTTGGGGGATTTGGGTTTGTGATCCCCATATCCATGTGGGAACACCCCATGGACAGGGAAAGCTCAGTGGGGTTTGGGGGAATTGGGGGATTTGGGGTTTTGGGGTGTCCCTTTGGGGGATTTGGGTTTGTGATCCCCATATCCATGTGGGAACATCCCATGGACAGGGAATTGTCAGTGGGGTTTGGGGGAATTGGGGTTTTGGGGTGTCCCTTTGGGGGGATTTGGGTTTGTGGTCCCCACATCCCTGTGGGAACACCTCGTGGACAGGGAATGGTCAGTGGGGTTTGGGGGTTTTGGGGTGTCCCTTTGGGGGGATTTGAGTTTGCCATCCCCATATCCCGGTGGGAACACCCCACGGACAGGGAATGCTCAGTGGGGTTTGGGGGATTTGGAGGGGTCCCTTTGGAGGATTTGGGGTTTTGTGGTCCCCACATCCCTGTGGGAACACCCCGTAGACAGGGAATGCTCAGTGGGGTTTGGGGAAATTGGGGTTTTGGGGTGTCCCTTTGGGGGGATTTGGGTTTGTCATCCCTATATCCATGTGGGAACATCCCGTGGACAGGGAATGCTCAGTGGGGCCCTGGGGTTTGGGGGATTTGGGGTTTTGGAGTGTCCCGTTGGGGCATTTGGGGTTTTGTGGTCCCCATATCCCTGTGGGAACACCCCGTGGACAGGGAATGCTCAGTGGGGTTTGGGGGATTTGGGGTTTTGGGGTGTCCCTTTGGGGGGATTTGGGTTTGTCATCCCCATATCCCTGTGGGAACACCCCGTGGACAGGGAATGGTCAGTGGGGTTTGGGGAATTTGGGGTGTCCCTTTGGGGGGATTTGGGTTTGTGATCCCCATATCCCTGTGGGAACATCCCACGGACAGGAATGCTCAGTAAGGCCCCAGGGTTTGGGGGAATTGGGGTTTTGGGGTGCCCCTTTGGGGGGATTTGGGTTTGTGGTCCCCACATCCCTGTGGGAACATCCCATGGACAGAGAATGCTCAGTGGGGTTTGGGGGATTTGGGGTGTCCCTTTGGGGGATTTGGGGTTTTGTGGTGCCCATATCCCTGTGGGAACATTCCATGGACAGGAATGCTGAGTAAGGCCCCAGGGTTTGGGGGATTTGGGGTTTTGTTTGGGGTTTATTTGGAGTTTATTTGAAGTTTTTGGGGTTTATTTGGGGTGTAATTTATTACCAGCTCCCCGAAGGTGGGCGAGGGCCCCCAGCTGATGGTGGGTTTGGCGTGTCAGTTTGGGGTTTATTTGGGGTTTTTGGGGTGTCATTCATTACCAGCTCCCTGAAGGTGGGCGAGGGCCCCCAGCTGATGGTGTGTTCGGGGTGTCAGTTTGGGGTTTTTGTGGTGTCAGTTTGGGGTTTATTTGGGGTTTTTTTGGGGTGTAGTTCATTACCAGCTCCCCGAAGGTGGGCGAGGGCCCCCAGCTGATGGTGTGTTCGGGGTGTCAGTTTGGGGTTTTTGTGGTGTCAGTTTGGGGTTTATTTGGGGTTTTTTTGGGGTGTAGTTCATTACCAGCTCCCCGAAGGTGGGCGAGGGCCCCCAGCTGATGGTGCTCTCGTCGGCCGCCACGATCACAGAGCTCTTCCTGCAAGGGAGGCCATCCCTGATCCCTGAGTGCCCCAGGGCCCAGATCCCGGGATTTGGGCTCGGGAATTCCCGTGTCCACACTCACCCGCAGGCCAGGCTGCGGATCTTCCACCCGCACAGGTCCTGCACGGCCTTGGGGTACATGGTGGACTCCCGGGAGGTGTTGGTGGCGCCCCAGAAGAACAACCCACCTGCAAGGGGAGCCTGTCAGGGCACCGAGCCCGGAATTCCCAAATCCTGGGAAATCCACCTGTCAAGGATCCCTGGGATCCCACCTGTTAGGGCTTGCATCCCCCAGAATTCCCAAATCACAGCATTCCCAGGAATCTCACCTGTCAGGGATCTCTGGGATCCCACCTATCAGGCCATGGCTCCCTGGAGTTCCCAAATCCCTGGGAATCCCACATGTCAGTCCACCTTTCTCCCAGCATTCCCAAATCCTGGGATCCTGGCATTCCCACCTGTCTCGTTGCCAGCCCCCCTTCAGCAGCCCCAAATCCCAAATTCACACCTGTTTCACTGACAGCCCCCCAGCATTCCCAGATCCCAAATTCCCATCTGTCCCACTGCCATTTCCCCCAGCATTCCCAAATCCCAGATTCTGTATTCCCATCCATCTTCTGCCATCACCCTCAGCATTCCCAAATCCTGAATCCCACCTGTCTCGCTGCCATCCCCCAGCATTCCCAAATCCCAAATCCTGTATCCCACACATGTCACTGCCATCCCCCCGGCATTCCCATATCCCAGATCCCATATCCCACTCATCTCGTTGCCATCCCCCTGGCATTCCCAAATCCTGAATGTTGAATCCCCACCCATCTCACTGCCATCCCCCCCAGAATTCCCAAATCCCGATCTTGTATCCTACCTGTCTTGCTGCCATCCCCCTGGCATTCCCAAATCCCAAATCCCACGTGTCTCACTGTCATCCCCCCGGCATTCCCAAATCCTGATCCCGTGTCCCCACCCACCTCACTGCCATCCCCTTGGCATTCCTGGAATCCCCAAATCCCACCCATCTTGCTGCCATCCTCCTGGCATTCCCAAATCCTGAATCCCACCTGTCTCACTGCTATCCCCCCCAGCATTCCCAAATCCCGTATCCCACCCATGTCACTGCCATCCCCCCAGCATTCCCAAATCCCAATCCCGTATCCCACCCATCTCACTGCCATCCCCCTGGCATTCCCAAATCCCAGATCCCACCCATCTCACTGCCATCCCCCTGGCATTCCCAAATCCCAAATCCCACCTGTCTCACTGCCATCCTCCCCAGCATTCCCAAATCCCAGATCCCACCCATGTCACTGCCATCCCCCCAGCATTCCCAAATCCCAATCCTGTATCCTACCCGTCTCATTGCCATCCCCCTGGCATTCCCAAATCCCACCTGTCTCACTGCCATCCCCCCCCAGCATTCCCAAATCCCATATCCCACCCATGTCATTGCCATCCCCCCAGCATTCCCAAATCCCAAATCCCAGATCCCCACCCATCTCACTGCCATCCCCTGCAGCATTCCCATATCCCGTATCCCAAACCCCACCCATCTTGCTACCATGCCCCCCCCAGCATTCCCAAACCCCAGATCCCCACCCATCTCACTGCCACCCCCCCGTCATTCCTGGCATCCCAAATCCTGAATCCCACCCATCTTGCTGCCATCCCCCCTGCCATTCCTGAATCTCGAATTCCACCCGTCTCACTGCCATCCCCCGGGCATTCCCAGATTCTGAGTCCTGAATCCCCACCGCTCTTGCTGCCATCCCCCCAAGCATTCCCAAATCCCGTATCCCACCCATGTCATTGCCATCCCCCCAGCATTCCCAAATCCCAAATCCCAGATCCCCACCCATCTCACTGCCATCCCCCTGGCATTCCCAAATCCCAATCCTGTATCCTACCCGTCTCATTGCCATCCCCCCAGCATTCCCAAATCCCAAATCCCACCCGTCTCACTGCTATCCCCCCCAGCATTCCCATATCCCGTATCCCACCCATGTCATTGCCATCCCCCCAGCATTCCCAAATCCCAAATCCCAGATCCCCACACATCTCACTGCCACCCCCCCGTCATTCCTGAATCCCAATCCTGTATCCCACCCATCTCACTGCCATCCCCCTAGCATTCCCAAATCCCACCTGTCTCACTGCCATCCTCCCAGCCAAATCCCGGATCCCAAATCCCAAATCCCATCTTGCTGCCATCCCCTGGGCATTCCCAGATTCTGAATCCTGAATCCCCACCGCTCTTTCTGCCATCCCCCCGCCAAGCATTCCCAAATCCCGAATCCCACCTGTCTCACTGCCACCCTCCCCAGCCAAATCCCTGATCCCAGATTCCACCCATCTTGCTGCCATCCCCCCGGCATTCCCAAATCCCAAATCCCGAACTCGCACCGGTCTCGCTGACGGCGAAGGAGCAGGTGTATCCCGCGTAGATCTGGGCGGCGCCGCGCCCCGGGAAGTCGAAGAGCTTCACCAGCCTGGGAACCATCTCGTCCTTCTGCTCCGCGTGGCCCAGGCGCCCGTAGCCACCAAAGCCCCAGGAGAACACGCGCTTCTGGGAGTCCAGCACCAGCTGGGACACAGGGAAAACAGGGAAAACAGCCTCAGATCCCAAATCCCAAACCCCAAATACCAAACCCCAAATCCCAAACCCCAGATCCCAGGAGAACACGCGCTTCTGGGAGTCCAGCACCAGCTGGGATGGGGACAGGAAACTCAGAGATCCCAAACCCCAAACCCCCAGGAGAACACGCACTTATGGGAGTCCAGCACCAGCTGGGAAACAGGGAAAACAGCCTCAGATCCCAAATCCCAGATCCCAAATCCCAGATCCCAGGAGAACACGCGCTTCTGGGAGTCCAGCACCAGCTGGAAACAGGGAAAACAGGGAAAACAGCCTCAGATCCCAAATCCCAGATCCCAAATCCCAGGAGAACACGCGCTTCTGGGAGCCCAGCACCAGCTGGGAAACATGGAAAACAGCCTCAGAAATCCCAAACACCAAATCCCAGGAGAACACGCGCTTCTGGGAGTCCAGCACCAGCTGGGAAACACAGAAAACAGCCTCAGATCCCAAATCCCAAAGCCCCAGGAGAACACGTGCTTCCGGGAGTCCAGCACCAGCTGGAAATGGGGAAAACAGCCTCAGATCCCAAATCCCAGACACCAAACCCCAAACCCCCAGGAGAACACGCGCTTCTGGGAATCCAGCACCAGCTGGAACACAGGGAAAACAGCCTCAGATCCCAAATCCCAGACACCAAATCCCAAATCCCAGATCCCAAATCCCAGGATAACACACGCTTCTGGGAATCCAGCACCAGCTGGGAAATAGGGAAAACAGCCTCAAATCCCAGATCCTAAATCCCAAAAGAACACGCGCTTCTGGGAATCCAGCACCAGCTGGGACACAGGGAAAACAGCCTCAGATCCCAAATCCCAAACACCAAATCCCAAATCCCAGATGCCAAATCCCAGGAGAACACACGCTTCTGGGATCCAGTACCAGCTGGGATGGAGGGAGGGAGCAGGGGTTCAGAGATACCAAATCCCAGGAAAATACATTCCTGGGAATGCAGCCCCAGCTGGGAAGGGGGGAGCAGGGGCTGAGAGCTGCCCTCTCCCATTCCTGTCCATTCTCCCTCTCCCATTCCCATTCCTGTCCCATTCCCATTATCCCATTCCCACAATCCTGATCCCACATTCCCGTACCGTGTGGCTGGCCCCGCAGGCCATGTCCCTGACCCATTCCCGTTATCCCCAATCCCATTATCCTGATCCCACATTCCCGTACTGTGTGGTTGGCCCCAAAAGCCACGTCCCTGACCCATTCCCATATTCCCAATCCCATTATCCCAATCCCATATTCCCGTACTGTGTGGCTGGCCCCAAAGGCCACGTCCCTGACCCATTCCCATATTCCCAATCCCATTATCCCATTCCCACCTTCCCATACCGTGTGGCTGGCCCAGCAGGCTATGTCCCTGACCCATTCCCATTATCCTGATCCCATTATCCCATTCCCCTATTCCGGTACCCTGTGGCTGGTCCCACATGCCTGACCCATTCCCATATTCCCATATTCCCATTATCCCAATCCCATATTCCCTATTCCCATACTGTATGGTTGGCCCCGCAGGCCACATCCCTGACCCCTTCCCGTAATCCCAGTCCCATTATCCCATATTCCCAATCCAATCCCACATTCCCATACCGTGTGGTTGGCCCCGCAGGCCACATCCCTGACCCCTTCCCGTAATCCCAATCCCATTATCCCATTACCCCACATGCCCGTACTATGTAGTTGGCCCTGCAGGCCACGTCCCTGACCCATTCCCGTTATCCCAGTCCCATTATCCCATATTCCCAATCCCACATTCCCATTATCCCACATTCCCGTACAGTGTGGTTGGCCCCGCAGGCCACGTCCCTGACCCATTCCCGTAATCCCAATCCCATTATCCCATTACCCCACATGCCCGTACTATGTAGTTGGCCCTGCAGGCCACGTCCCTGACCCATTCCCGTTATCCCAGTCCCATTATCCCATATTCCCAATCCCACATTCCCATTATCCCACATTCCCGTACCGTATGGTTGGCCCCGCAGGCCACGTCCCTGACCCCTTCCCGTTATCCCAATCCCACATTCCCACACCATGTGCTTGGCCCCGCAGGCCACATCCCTGACCCATTCCCGTTATCCCACATTCCCATTATCCCACATTCCCGTACCGTGTGGTTGGCCCCGCAGGCCACGTCCCTGACCACGACGTTGGGCACGGGCAGCACCTGCCCGTCCTTGGTGCGCTCCACGAAGAGCGCCACGCGCCGCGGCAGCAGCTCGCAGTCGTACTCGATGCGCTGCGCCCGCGCGATGAACTTCCCGTCGGAATTGTGCCCTGGAACGCGAACGGGGCACAGCTGGCCTGAGCGTCCTGTGGGGTCATCCCGAACTGCCCCGATCCCATGGGGTCATCCCAAACTGCCCCAATCCTGTGGGGTCATCCCAAACTGCCCCGATCCTGTGGGGTGATCTCGAACTGCCCCGATCCTGTGGGGTGATCCCAAACTGCCCCGATCCTGTGGGGTGATCTCGAACTGCCCCGATCCTGTGGGGTCATCCCAAACTGCCCCGATCCTGTGGGGTCATCCCAAACTGTCCCAGTCCCACAGGGTCATCCCAAACTGCCCCAGTCCCACAGGGTCATCCCGAACCTCCTCGGTCCTGCAAAGTCATCCCGAACTGCCCCGATCCCACGGCACGATCGTGAACGGCCCCAATCCCACAGAGGGATCCCGAACCACCCCGATCCTGTGGGGTCATCCTGAACCTGGCCCCATCCCATGGGGTGATCCCGAACCATCCTGATCCCATGGGGTGATCCTGAACTGCCCCATCCTGTGGGGTCATCCTGAACCACTCCAATCCCATGGGGTGATCCCGAACCATCCTGATCCCACAGGGCCATCCCGAACTGCCCCATCCTGCGGGGTCATCCCAAACCACCCCATCCCAAGGGGTCATCCCAAAGGGCCCTGACTCCACAGGGGGATCCCGAACTGCCCCCATCCCACAGGGTCATCCCAAACAGCCCCAATCCTATGGGATCACCCTGAACCACCCCGATCCCATGGGATCATCCCAAACTGCCCCCACTCCACGGACTGATACCAAACCAGCCCTAATCCCACTGGATGATCCCATGGGATGATCCCAAATTCCACTGGATGATCCCATGGGATGATCCCAAATCCCACACCCAGCTGGCCATACTCCGGACACCCAAAGGAACACAGGTTCCCATGGGGTGATCCCATGTGGTGAGCCCATTCCCATGGGATGGTCCCAAATCCCATTCCCATGGGGCGATCCCAAATCCCGTACCCAGCTGGCCGTACTCCTGACACCCAAAGGAATACCCAAGGTTCCCATGGGGTGATCCCAAATCGCATTCCCATGAGATAATCCCAAATCCCATTCCCGTGGGATGATCCCAAATCCCATTGCCATGGGGTGATCCCAAATCCCATTCCCATGGGGTGATCCCATTCCATAGATCCCAAATCCCGTACCCAGCTGGCCGTACTCGGGGCACCCAAAGGAATACAGGTTCCCATGGGGTGATCCCAAATCCCATTCCCACTGGGTGATCCCATGGGATGATCCCAAATCCCATTCCCACAGGGTGATCCCATCCCATAGATCCCAAATCCCGTACCCAGCTGGCCATACTCGGGGCACCCAAAGGAATACAGGTTCCCATGGGGTGATCCCAAATCCCATTCCCATGGGATGATCCCACATCCCATTGCCATGGGGTGATGACAAATCCCGTACCCAGCTGGCCGTACTCCTGACACCCAAAGGAATACAGGTTCCCATGGGGTGATCCCATGTGGTGATCCTATTCTCATGGGATGATCCCAAATCCCATTCCCATGGGATGGTCCCAAATCCCATTCCCGTGGGATGATCCCAAATCCCGTACCCAGCTGGCCGTACTCTGGACACCCAAAGGAATACAGGTTCCCATGGGGTGATCCCAAATCCCATTGCCATGAGATAATCCCAAATCCCATTCCCGTGGGATGATCCCAAATCCCATTCCCGTGGGATGATCCCAAATCCCATTGCCACGGGGTGATCCCATTCCATAGATCCCAAATCCCGTACCCAGCTGGCCGTACTCGGGGCACCCAAAGGAATACAGGTTCCCATGGCGTGATCCCAAATCCCATTCCCATGAGATAATCCCAAATCCCATTCCCTTGGGATGATCCCAAATCCCATTCCCATGGGATGATCCCATCCCATTCCCATGATCCCAAATCCCGTACCCAGCTGGCCGTACTCAGGGCACCCAAAGGAATACAGGCTCCCATGGGGTGATCCCAAATCCCATTCCCATGGGGTGATCCCATTCCATAGATCCCAAATCCCGTACCCAGCTGGCCGTACTCCTGACACCCAAAGGAATACAGGTTCCCATGTGGTGATCCCATTCTCATGGGATGATCCCAAATCCCATTCCCATGGGATGGTCCCAAATCCCATTCCCATGGGGTGATCCCAAATCCCATGGGATGATCCCAAATCCCGTACCCAGCTGGCCGTACTCGGGGCACCCAAAGGAATACAGGTTGCCCTTGCAGTCCATGACCATGCTGAACTCGGCCCCGCAGCCCAGCTTGGAGATCGGCTGCCCATTGTACAGGATCTGGGAAAAAACGGGAATGGGGTCAGGAAATCCAGGAAAATGGGCAAAGGCATCAGAAAAACTGGGAAAATGGGATCAGAAATGTGGGAGAAGAGCAAAAATGGGGATCAGAAACACAGGAAAAGCTGGGAAATGGGATCAGAAAAACCTGGAAAAGGGGGAAAATGGGGATCAGAAACACAGGAAAAGTTGGAAAAATGGGATCAGAAAAACTTGGACAAAAGGGAAAATGGGGATCAGAAACACAAGAAAAGTTGGAAAAATGGGATCAGAAAAACAGAGGAAAATGGGGATCAGAAACACAAGAAAAGCCAGAAAAATGGGATCAGAAAAACCTGCAAAAGGGGGAAACAGGGATCAGAAACACAGCAAAAGCTGGAAAAATGGGATCAGAAAAACCTGGAAAAGGGGGGAAATGGGGATCAGAAACACAGGAAAAGCTGGAAAAATGGGATCAGAAAAACTGAGGAAAATTGGGGATCAGAAAAACAGGAAAAGCTGGAAAATGGCATCAGAAAAACCTGGGAAAATGGGGATGAGAAATTTGGGGAAATCCAGAAAAATGGGATCAGAAAAGCCAGGGAAAAGGGGAAAATGGGGATCAGAAAAGCCAGGGAAAAGGGGAAAATGGGGATCAGAAAAGCCAGGGAAAAGCTGGAAAAATGGGATCAGAAAAGCCAGGAAAAAAGGGGATCAGAAACAAAGGAAAAAACGGAAAATGGGATCAGAAAAACCTGGGAAAATGGGAAAAGAGGGATCAGAAATTTGGGAAAATCCAGAAAAATGAGATCAGAAAAACCTGGGAAAATGAGGATGAGAAATTTGGGAAAATCCAGAAAAATGGGATCAGACAAACTGAGAAAAATCGGGATCAGAAATGTGGGAAAAGCTGGAAAAATGTGATCAGAAAGGCCAGGGAAAAAGGGTAAAATGGGGAATTTCCATGGGAAATCCTTCATTGGCAGGGAAAATGGGATCAAGGACATGGGAAGAGCAGGTAAAAAGGGATCAGAAAAACACAGGAAAAGCAGGAAAAACAGGATCAGAGAAATGTGGGAAAAGAGGAGAATTTCCATGGGAAATCCTTGATCTGTGGGAAAAGCTGGAAAAACTGGATCAGAAAACACAGAAAGAAGGAAAAAAGGGGAATTTTCCATGGGAAATCCTTGATCTGCGGGAAAAGCAGGAAAAACTGGATCAGAAAACACAGGAAAAAGGAAAAAAGGGGAATTTTCCATGGGAAATCCTTGATCTGTGGGAAAAGCAGAAAAACTGGATCAGAAAACACAGGAAGAAGGAAAAAAGGGGAATTTTCCATGGGAAATCCTTGATCTGCGGGAAAAGCAGGAAAAACTGGATCAAAAATTTGGGAAATGGGAAAACCAAAGCAACTTCCATCAGAAAATCCCTAAAATCCTCAAAAATTAATTTCCAAATCTTGGCTTTTCCTCTCCCCACCACAGCTGGAAACGGCTCCTGGCTGGGAGGGAATCGTGCACCCCGAGGGGTTTTTAGGGAATTTGTCACTAAAAGCCCCAAAATCCCTGGGATTTGCCCCAAATTGGGGTTTGGGGTCTGTACCTGGGTGGGGCTGGGCACGGCGTCCGTCTGGTTCCCCAGCCCCAGCTGGCCCAGCTTGTTCTCCCCGAAGGCGAACACGGAGCCGCTCTCTGCGGGGAAAACGGGAATTTTGGGGGAAAAAAACCGGGATTTTGGGACTGTTCTCCCAGAATTTAGGGGTAAAAGGGGCAGATTTGGGGGAATAAGGGGTGGGTTTTGAAGGAAAAGGGGTGGAGTTGGGGGAAAAAGGGGAGGATTTTGGGGCAGTTTTCCCAGAATTTGGGGGTAAAAGGGGCAGGTTTAAGGGCAGTTTTCCTGGATTTTTGGGAAAAAGAGGTGGATTTGGGGCAGTTTTCCTGGGATTTTGGGGGTGAAAGGGGTGGATTTGGGGCAGTATTCCCGGGACAGGAGCGGATTTGGGGCAGCTTTCCCAGGATCAGGGGAGTTTCCCAGGATTGGGCAGTTTCCTGGGATGGAGCTGTTTGCCAGGATTGGGCCATTTCCTGCGATTCAGTGCAGTTTCCTGGGATCTGCCCCAGTTTCCCAGGATCCAGCCCCTTTCCTTGGGATCCAGCCCCATCTCCCAGGATCCAGCCCCATTTTCTGGGATCCAGCCCTGCTTCCCAGGATCCAAGACCATTTCCCAGGATCCAGCCCCATGTCCCGGGATCCAGCCCCATTTCCTGGGATCCAGCCCCATTTCCCAGGATCCAGCCCCATTTCCCAGGATCCAGCCCCATTTCCCAGGATCCAATTCTGCTTCCTGGGATCCAGGGCCATTTCCCAGGATCCAGCCCCGTGTCCCAGGATCCAGGGCCCCGTTTCCCCAGGGCCCATATCTCAGAATCCAGCCCCACATCCGGGATCTGGGACCATTTCCCAGGATCCAGCCCCATTTTCCAGGATCCAGCCCCGCTTCCCGAGATCCAGTCCCGTTTCCCATGATCCAGGGCCCCATGTCCCAGGATCTGGGGCCATTTCCTGGGATCCAGCTCCATGTCCCAGGATCCAGCCCCATTTCCCTAGGATCCAGCCCCATGTCCCAGGATCCAGCTCTGTGTCCTGGGGTCTGGCCCCATTTCCCAGGATCCAGTCTTGTTTCCCCAGGATCCAGGGCCATTTCCCCAGGATCCAGCCCTGTGTCCCAGGATCCAGGGCAATTTCCTGAGATCTAGTCCCATTTCCCAGGATCTGGGGCCATTTCCCAGGATCCAGCCCCATGCCCCAGGATCCAGGGCCAGTTCCCAGCATCCAGCTCCGTGTCCTGTGATCCAGACCCGTTTCCCGAGATCCAGCCCCATGTCCCAGGATCCAGCCCCATGTCCCGGGATCCAGCCCCATGTCCCCAGGATCCAGCCCCGTGTCCCCAGGATCCAGGGCCATTTCTCAGGACCCAGCCCCGTTTCCCAGGATCCAGCCCTGTGTCCCAGGATCCAGGGCAATTTCCCGAGATCTAGTCCCATGCCCCAGGATCCAGGGCCATTTCCCAGCATCCAGCTCCGTGTCCTGTGATCCAGACCCGTGTCCCGGGATCCAGCCCCATGTCCCGGGATCCAGCCCCATGTCCCGGGATCCAGCCCCATGTCCCGGGATCCAGCCCCGTGTCCCGGGATCCAGCCCCATGTCCCGGGATCCAGCCCCATGTCCCGGGATCCAGCCCCATGTCCCGGGATCCAGCCCCGTGTCCCGGGATCCAGCCCCGTTTCCCAGGATCCAGCCCCGTTTCCCAGGATCCAGCCCCGTGTCTCCAGGATCCAGCCCCATGTCCCCAGGATCCAGGGCCATGTCTCAGGACCCAGCCCCGTTTCCCAGGATCCAGCCCCATTTCCCGAGATCCAGCCCCATGTCCGGGGATCCAGCCCCATGTCCCGGGATCCAGCCCCGTTTCCCAGGATCCAGCCCCGTGTCTCCAGGATCCAGCCCCGTGTCCCCAGGATCCAGGGCCATTTCTCAGGATCCAGCCCCATGTCCCGGGATCCAGCCCCATGTCCCCAGGATCCAGCCCCATATCAGAGGATCCAGCCCCATGTCCCCGGGATCCCACCCCATTTCTCAGGACCCAGCCCCGTGTCCCCAGGATCCCACCCCATTTCTCAGGACCCAGCCCTGTTTCCCAGGACCCAGCCCCTTTTCCCGTGATCCCGCCCCGTGTCCGTGGGTACCGGTCAGTGCCAGGGTGTGGTTCCTGCCGCAGGCGGCCGCCACGATGGCCTCGCTGCCCAGGGCCTCGATCGGCCGCGGCGCCTCCACGCGCTTCGTGTCCCCGTGGCCCAGCTGCCCCTTCTCGTTCCGCCCTGCGGATCCCAAAATTCCCGCAGTCACAGGGGTGCCCGCTGATCCCGGAATCCCAGAGGAGTTCCTGCTGATCCTGCTATCCCAGGGGTTTCTTCTGATCCCATTATCCCAGGGGTTCACAGCTGATCAATCTGATCCTGCTATCCCAGGGGTTCCCTCTGATCCTGCTATCCCAGGGGTTCCCTCTGATCCCGCTATCCCAGAGGTTCCTGCTGATCTCATTATCCCAGGAATATTCCTATTGATCCCAGAATCCCAGGGGTTCCCTCTGACCCTGCTCTCCTTGGGGTTTCCCCTGATCCCATTATCCCACAGGTTCCCAATGACCCTGCTCTCTCAGGGGGGTTGCCAAGATGGATCCTGCTATCCCAGGGGGGTTCCCAGGACAGATCCCATTATCCCAGCTGGGTTCCCAGGATGGATCCAGCTCTCCCAGTTTGGTTCCCAGGCTGATCCTGCTATCCCAGGGGGGTTCCCAGGACAGATCCCATTATCCCAGCCTGGCTCCTGGCATGGATCCCATCATCCCAGCTCAGTCCCAGCATGGATTCTGCTCTCCCAGGGGGGCTCCTGGGATGGATCCCATTATCCCAGTGAGGGTTCCCCAGATGGATCCCACTCTCCCAGTTTGGTTCCCAGGCTGATCCTGCTATCCCAGGGGGGTTCCCAGTACAGATCCCATTATCCCAGCCTGGTTCCTTGGATGGATCCCATCATCCCAGCTCAGTCCCAGCATGGATTCTGCTCTCCCAGCCTGGTTCCCAGAATGGATCCCATTATCCCAGCCAAGTTCCCAGGATGGATCCCATTATCCCAGTGAGGGTTCCCCAGATGGATCCCACTCTCCCAGTTTGGTTCCCAGGCTGATCCTGCTATCCCAAGAGGGTTCCCAGGACAGATCCCACTATCCCAGCCCAGTTCCTGGGATGGATCCCATTACCCCAGCCTGGGTTCCCAGGATGGATCCTGCTCTCCCAGGGGGGAGTTCCCAGGATGGATCCTGCTCTCCCAGTTTGGTTCCCAGGCTGATCCTGCTATCCCAAGGAGGTTCCCCAGATGACCCCATTATCTCGGGGGGGTTCCTGGGATGGATCCCACTCTCCCAGCCTCGTTCCCAGGATGGATCCCACTATCCCAGTTTGCTTCCCAGGCTGATCTCGCTATCCCAGGGGGGTTTCCCAGCTGACCCCATTATCCCATGGGGAATTCCCAGGATGGATCCTGCTCCCACAGCCTGGTTCCCAGGATGGCTCCTGCTCTCTGGGGGGCGGGGCTTCCCCGGATGGATCCCATTATCCCAGGGGGGTTCCCTGGATAGATCCCATTATCCCAGCTGGGTTCCTGGGATAGATCCCTTTATCCCAGCTGGGTTCCCTGGATGGATCCCACTCTCCCAGCCTGGTTCCCAGGATGGATCCCACTATCCCAGCCTGGTTCCCAGGATGGATCCCATTATCCCAGCTGGGTTCCCTGGATGGATCCCACTCTCCCAGCTGGGTTCCTTGGATGGATCCCATTATGCCAGGGGGGGTTCCCAGGATGGATCCCACTATCCCAGCCTGGTTCCCTAGATGGATCCCTTTATCCCAGCTGGGTTCCCTGGATGGATCCCACAATCCCAGCTCGGTTCCCAGGATGGATCCCATTATCCCAGCCAAGTTCCCTGGATGGATCCCACTATCCCAGTTTGCTTCCCAGGCTGATCTCACTATCCCAGGGGGGTTTCCCAGCTGACCCCATTATCCCAGGGGGGTTCCCAGGATGGATCCCACTCTCCCAGCCGGGTTCCCAGGATGGATCCCACTCTCCCAGCCTGGTTCCCTGGATGGATCCCGCTCTCCCAGCCACGTTCCCAGGATGGATCCCATTATCCCAGGGGGGTTCCCAGGATGGATCCCATTATCCCAGGGGGGTTCCCAGGATGGATCCCATTATCCCAACCAGGTTCCTGGCATGGATCCCGCTCTCCCAGCCAAGTTCCCAGGATGGATCCCGCTCTCCCAGGATGGATCCCGCTCTCCCAGCCGGGTACCCAGGATGGATCCCACTCTCCCAGCCACGTTCCCTGGATGGATCCCGCTCTCCCAGGCTGGCTCCCTGGATGGATCCCGCTCTCCCAGCCACGTTCCCAGGATGGATCCCACTCTCCCAGCCTGGTTCCCAGGCTGGCTCCAGCTCACCCCAGCTCCAGAGCTTGCCCTCGGCCGTGATCAGCAGGCTGTGGGCGGCGCAGGGCCCCGACACCACCGAGCGCACGCGCAGCCCCCCCAGGCTCCCGTAGCGGTGGGGCCCCCACAGGTTCTGGCCCAGGTTCCGGTACGCGGCTGGAAAAGACCGGGAATGACAGCGGGATCAGGAAAACCAGCCAGGAAAATCAGCCGGGAAAATCATCTGGGAATACCAGGAAATAATCTGGGAAAATCCGGGAAAATCATCTGAGAAAATCCAGGAAAATCATCTAGGAATACTGGGAAAATAATCGGGGAAAATCCAGAAAAATTCAGGAAAATCATCTGGGAAAATTCAGGAAAATTGTCTAGGGAAATCTAGGAAAATAATACAGGAAAATCTAGGAAAATAATACAGGGAAAAAAATACAGGAAAATCTGGGAAAATTATCCTGGAAAATCCAGGGAAATTGTCTGGAAAAATCTGGGGAAATCAGCCAGGAAAATCATCTGGGAATACTGGGAAAATAATCCAGGAAAATCA
This sequence comes from Melospiza melodia melodia, assembly GCF_035770615.1. Taxonomy (NCBI): domain Eukaryota; kingdom Metazoa; phylum Chordata; class Aves; order Passeriformes; family Passerellidae; genus Melospiza; species Melospiza melodia. Next base: position 6,262,309 of record NC_086219.1, read on the forward strand.
TCTGAGAAAATCCAGGAAAATCATCTAGGAATACTGGGAAAATAATCAGGGAAAATCCAGAAAAATTCAGGAAAATCATCTTGGAAAATCTGGGAAAATTCAGGAAAATTGTCCAGGGAAAAGTAGGAAAATTATCTAGGTAAATAATACAGGAAAATCCAGGGAAAAAAATACAGGAAAATCTGGGAAAATTATCCTGGAAAATCCAGGAAAAGAATCTGGAAAAATCTGGGAAAATTAGCCATAAAAATAATCTGGGAATACCAGGAAAAACAATCTGGGAAAATCCAGGAAAATCCAGGAAAATCATCTGGGAAAATTCAGGAAAATAATCTGAGAAAATCCAGGAATATCATCTAGGAATACTGGGAAAATAATCAGGGAAAATCCAGAAAAATTCAGGAAAATCATCTTGGAAAATTCAGGAAAATTGTCCAGGGAAATCTAGGAAAATAATACAGGAAAATCCAGGAAAAAAAATACAGGAAAATCTGGGAAAATTATCCTGGAAAAGAATCTGGAAAAAATCTGGGAAAATTAGCCATAAAAATAATCTGGGAATACCAGGAAAACAATCTGGGAAAATCCAGGAAAATCATCTTGGAAAATTCAGGAAAATTGTCCAGGGAAATGCAGGAAAATTATCTAGGAAAATAATACAGGAAAAATCCAGGGAAAAAAAAAATTACAGGAAAATCTGGGAAAATTATCCTGGAAAATCCAGAAAATAATCTGGAAAAATCTGGGAAAATTAGCCATAAAAATAATCTGGGAAAATCCAGGAAAATCATCTGGGAATACTGGGAAAATAATCAGGGAAAAATCCAGAAAAATTCAGGAAAATCATCTGGGAAAATTCAGGAAAATCCAGGAATACAATACAGGAAAATCTGGGAAAATTATCCTGGAAAATCCAGAAAATAATCTGGAAAAATCTGGGAAAATCAGCCAGGAAAATCATCTGGGAATACCGGGAAAACAATCCAGAAAATCATCTGGGAAAATCCAGGAAAATAATACAGAAAACTGTGACTCCTCCCCCAGCTCGTTAATTTTAAACATTAATTAATTTAAATGCTAACTTTGAATATTAATTAAATATATCCCCTAAATAGAAGGAGATAATTAATGAACTAAAAATGAAGCAGAGGCTTAATTTGGCAGAGCTGGTGCCCCCTCAAACCTGCTCTAATTAAGGGGTGAAAATTGTGGCTCCTCCCCGGTAATTAACGAAAATAATTAATTAGAAATAGATAAAAATAATCAGGAAAAGGAATGGACTATAAAAAAATTCCAATTAAAAAGATTCTTTGTTTTGCTTTGCCATAGATCTGGTGCACCCCAAATTATTGTATCAAACTGTGGCTCCTCCCTAATTAACCAACTTTAAAATTAATTAGATATTAATATTAATTAACTATAAATATATGAAAATAACGAAATAATTGATGAACTATAAATGGATCCAAACTAAGCAAAGTCTTAATTTGGACTCAAACCTGCCCCAATTAAGGGGTGAAACTGAGGCTCCTCCCCCAGTTAATTGATTGATTAATTAATTAGAACTACATAAACACAATCAGTAAAATTAACGAACTATAAATGCATCAGAAATAAACAAAGTCCTAATTTGGGTCTGCTGGAGAGATAAAGCTGTGACTCCCTCCTCAGTTAATTAATTAATTGATTAATTAATAAATAGAAGCAATTAACATAAACAGGAAAATTAATGAACTATAAATCCATTGGCTCTGCTGGACACCCAGGGCACCCCAAACTGAGAGATAAAGCTGTGACTCTCTCCCCAGTTAATTAATTAATTAATTAATTAATTAAATAGAAGCAATTAACATAAACAGGAAAATTAATGAACTATAAATCCATTGGCTCTGCTGGACACCCAGTGCACCCCAAACTGAGAGATAAAGCTGTGACTCTCTCCCCAGTTAATTAATTAATTGATTAATTACTTAATTAAATAGAAGCAATTAACATAAACAGGAAAATTAATGAACTATAAATCCATTTGCTCCGCTGGACACCCAGGGCAACCCCAAATTCTGGCCCAAAGTAGGAGATGCTACTTGAAGTAATTAATTACAAATTAGCACCAATTAATCACACCGCCAATAATGAGGGCCCCTACTCTGCCCTAATACATAATTAATAGCAATAATCACCCCTTAATGAGGCCTTACCCTGCTCCAAAACATTCATTAATTACTAATTAATACCAATTGATCACAGCCATTAGTGAGCCCCTATCCTGTCCCCAAGATGTTCATTGATTACCAATTAATAACGAATCAGCCATTAACAAGCCCCTATCCTGTCCCCAAAACATTCATTAATTGCTACTTAATACCAATTAATCACAGCCATTAGTGAGCTCCTAATTTGCTCCAAACCCTTCATTGACTACTAATTGATACCAATTAATTAATCATCTATCAAGGACCTCTACCCTGCCCCAAAACATTTATTGATTACTAATTAACCTCAAATCAATACCAATTAATCCCAGCCATTAATGGGGCCCTACCCTGCCCCAAACTGTTCACTGATAACTAATTAATGCCAATTAATTAATGACCCATTAATGAGCCCCTACCCTGCCCCAAGCCCTTCATTGATAATAATAAATAAATTATAAGTTAATTAATTAATAATTAATACCAATTAATTAATCATCTATTAAGGGACATCTACCTTGCCCAAAAACATTCATTAATTACTAATTAACCTCAAATCAATACCAATTAATCCCAGCCATTAAGGTGGCCCTACCCTGCCCCAAAACCGTTCATTGATTACTAATTAATACAAATTAATCACAGCTATTAGTGAGCCCCTACTCTGCCCCAAACCCTGCATTGATAATAACTAATAATTAACAAATTATTAGTTAATTAATTAATTAATAGCCAATACCAATTAATTAACCAGCTATTAAGGATCTCTACCTCACCCCAAAACATTTATTAATTACTAATTAACCTCAAATCAATACCAATTAATCCCAGCCATTAAGGTGGCCCTACCCTGCCCCAAACCGTTCATTGATTACTAATTAACCCAAAGTAATCAGCTATTAATGAGCCCCTACCCTGCCCCAAACCATTCATTGATTACTAATTAATACCAATTAATTAATGAGCCAATAATGAGCCCCTACCCTGCCCCAAACCGTTCATTGATTACTAATTAATACCAATTAATTAATGAGCCAATAATGAGCCCCCTACCCTGCCCCAAACCATTCACTGATTACTAATTAATACCAATTAATTAATGAGCCAATAATGAGCCCCTACCCTGCCCCAAACCATTCATTAATTACTAATTAACAGCAGGTAATTAACCAGAGTTGCCTGCCCCACACCACTCATTAACGACTAATTAACCAGTTCATAAGCAGCCCTTCCCTGCCCCGCAGGGTTCATTAATGACTAATTAAGCAGGTAATTAGTTAATTAGCAGCCCCTACCCTGCTGCTTGGGCACCTCCTTGCGGCCGATCAGGTCCCAGTTGGTGGCACCGAAGATCAGGAGCTGCCCCCGGCTCTTGGAGCCCTCGAGCTTCTGTGGGGACATCGGGGACATGGGGGACATCGGGGACATCAGGGACATGGGGGGCATTGGGGACATTGGGGACATCAGGGGGACATTGGGGACATCAGGGACATGGGGGGCATTGGGGACATCAGGGGGCATTGGGGACATCAGGGGACATCAGGGGGACATTGGGGACATTGGGGACATCGGGGACATCAGGGACATTGGGGACATCAGGGACATGGGGGGGCATCGGGGACATGGGGGGCATCGGGGACATGGGGGGACATCAGGGGACATTGGGGGACATCAGGGACATGGGGGACATCGGGGACATTGGGGACATCAGGGGACATTGGGGACATTGGGGACATCAGGGGACATTGGGGACATGGGGGGCATGGGGGACATTGGGGACATCAGGGGACATTGGGGACATCAGGGACATTGAGGACATCAGGGGACATCAGGGGACATGGGGGGCATGGGGGGACATTGGGGACATCAGGGGACATTGGGGACATTGGGGACATCAGGGGGACGTGGGGGGCATTGGGGACATCAGGGGACATTGGGGACATCAGGGGACATCGGGGACATTGGGGACATGGGGGGCATTGGGGACATCAGGGACATGGGGGGCATTGGGGACATCAGGGGACATTGGGGGACATGGGGGGCATGGGGGACATTGGGGACATCAGGGACATGGGGGGCATTGGGGACATGGAGGACATCAGGGGACATCAGGGGGTATGAGGGGCATTGGGGACATCAGGGACATTGGGGACATGGGGGGCATTGGGGACATCAGGGGACATCAGGGGACATCAGGGACATCAGGGGACATCAGGGGGTATGAGGAGCATTGGGGACATCAGGGGACATTGGGGACATGGGGGGCAATTGGGGACATGGGGGGCATTGGGGACATTGGGGACATGGGGGGGCATTGGGGACATCGGGGACATGGGGGGCATTGGGGACATCAGGGACATCAGGATACATGGGGGGCATTGGGGACATTGGGACATCAAGGACATGGGGGACATCAGGGGACATTGGGACATCAGGGGACATCAGGGGGCATGGGGGGCATTGGGGACATTGGGACATCAAGGACATTGAGGACATGGAGGACCTCAGGGGACAGGGGACAATCAGGGGACATGGGGGGCATTGGGGACATCAACATCGGGGACATCAAGGGACATCAAGGACATTGGGGGACATCAGGAACACTGGGGACATTGGGGACATGGGGACATCAAGGACAGAGGGACACAGGGACATCAGGGGACACTGGGGACATCAGAGATATGGGGACAACAGGACATCAAGGGCACAGGGGCATCAGGGACATGGGACATTAGGGACACAGGGGCATCAGAGACATCGAGGACATGGGGGACATTGGGACATCAAGGACATCGAGGACATGGGGACATTCAGGGGGACATCAGGAACACAGGAGGACATGGAGGACTTTGGGGGTGAGGGGATGCTGGGGACATTGGGGACATCAGGGCTGTGGGGGACATTGTGGGGGACACAGGGGACATTGTGGGGGATATTGGGGACATCAGGAGACGTCGGGAACATCAGGGACACGGGGACAGGGAGACACAGGGACATCAGCAACAGGAGGACATGGAAGACTTTGGGGGTGAGTGGGAGGCTGGGGACATTGGGGACATCAGGGCTGTGGGGGACACAGGGGACATTGGGGACATCAGGGATGTGGGGGACACAGGGGACATTGGGGACATCAGGGCTGTGGGGGGACATGGGGGATACTGGGGACATTGTGGGGGATATTGAGGACATCAAGGATGTGAGGGACATGGGACATTGTGGGACATCAGGGATGTGGGGACCTGGGGACATCAAGAACATCAGGGACATGGGGACATCAGGGACATTGGGACATCAGGGACATGGGGGGCATTGGGGACATTGGGACAACAGGACATCAAGGGCACAGGGGCATCAGGGACATTGGGACATCAGGGACATGGTGGACATGGAGGACTTTGAGGGTGAGTGGGAGGCTGGGGACATGGGGCATATTGGGGACATTGGGGATGGAGGGACATGGAACATTGTGGGACATCAGGGATGTGGGGGGACATGGGGACATCGTGGGACACGAGACATTGGGGACATTGAGGGTGGGACACAGGACATTGGGGACACTGGGGACACTGGGGATGGAGGGCCATGGGACATTGGGGACATCAGGAAGGGGGAAGATGTGGGGAATGTGAGGGACCTTGGGGACATCTGGAACAGGAATGTGGGGACAGAAGGAGCAGCGGGGATGGGAGGACACAGGGGGACATTGGGGATGTAGGGGACACAGGGGACATGGCACTGTGGGGGATGTGGGGGACATTTGGGGTGTGGGGTACACAGGGGACATTGGGGATGTAGGGACACAGGGGACATGGCACTGTGGGGGATGTGGGGGACATTTGGGGTGTGGGGTACATCAGGGACATTGGGGGTGCAGAGGGGATGTGGGGGACACTGGGGACAGAGCCAGCAGGGTCATGGGGACAGCAGGGACACGGGGGCAATGGAAGGGCTGCAGTGGGCTGGGATGGAGGTCAGGGGGTGCAGTGGGGTGGAATTTGGGGTGCAGTGGGGTGGGACGGGGGGCATCAGGGGCAGCAGTGGGTTTTGGGGTGTATTAGGGGTGGAGCAGTAGGTACGAGGGGCACGGTGGGGGTGTATAAAGGGGCACAATAGGGGCACAGTGGGGGTGTGTAATGGGGCGCAATAGGGACACAATGGGGGTGTCTCATGGGGCACAATGGGGGCACAGTGGGGGTGTCTCATGGGCACAATGGGGGCACAGTGGGGGGTGTCTCATGGGGCACAATAGGGACACATGGGGGTGTCTCATGGGGCACAATGGGGGTGTCTCATGGGGCACATTGGCGGCACACTGGGGGTATCTCATGGGGCACAATGGGGCACGGGGGGGATGTGCAATGTGGCACAATGGGGCACACTGGGGGTGTCTCACGGGGCACAATGGGTGGCACAGTGGGGATCTCTCATGGGGCACAACGGGGCACGGGGGGTACCCCAGGGTCCCGGGGGTGCTGCCGCCCTCCCCCCCGAGCTCACGATGCGCTCCTTGCTGTGCTCGGGCTCGCAGATCACCATGCTCTGCCCGCGGGCCCCGGGGCCTCCGGGCCCCGCCGCCGCCGCTGCCGCCGCCCCGCCGGGCCTGCCGGGTCTGCGGGCCCCGGGGCTGCCGTCCCGCGGCCGCCGCTCCCGGGGCGCCTCCTCCTCGCTGCTGCCGCCGCTGCTGCCGCCGCTGGGCCGGGGCCGCCGCCGCCCGCCGCCCTGAGGGCCCGGCCGCCGCCGCCCGCCGCCCTGAGGGCCCGGGCCCGCAGCGTCCCAGGGCGGCCCCGCCGCCTTCCTGCGGGCATGGCTGCGGGAACGCGTCAGCCGCCGCACCGACAGCGACACACGAACACACAGACAGCGACACACAGACAGGCAGGCAGGGACACACAGACACCCAGAGACACCCACAGACAGACACCGGACACGTGGTGAGGGGAGATGGGGACACCTCGTGAGGAGAACAGTGAGGGAAATGGGGACAGAGAGGGGAAATGGGGAAGTGGGGTGAGGGGACACAGTGAGGGGAAAGGGGACAGAGAGGGAGTCGCTGTGGGGGGAGCACTAGGGAATGAGAGGGGACACGGGGTGAGGGGGAGATGGGGGGACAGGGATGAAGAGAGAGGGGAGATTTCAGGACAGGGGTGAGGGCGGGGACGTGGGGTGAGGAGAGATGAGAGATTTGGGTCAGGGGGTGAGGGAAGATGGGAGATCTGGGGAACATGGGATGAGGAGAGATGGGCGAGATATGAGGGGAGGCGGGATGGGAGCAGAAAGGGGAGACCCCCGTGAGTGGGACATGGAGGGGATGCAGGGGGACAAGGGCTGAGGGGAGATGGGGGACAGGGGGACAGGGTGTGGGGACATCAGGGACCCCAGCTGGAGGGGAGAAGGGGGATACGGGGTGAGGGGAAAAGGGGGACCCACCGTGGTGGCCATGGGGGGATAAGAGGTGGAACCCCTAATGAGGGGACAGAGCGGGGACATGGGGGAGAAATGGGGGACCCCCTGTGGGGGTGATATGAGGGGATCCTGAATGGGGGCAGATGGGGGGACTGGGGGGATGTGGGAGACATGGGGACATGGGTGACCCCCAGATAGGGGACATCAAGGGGGTTTGGGGGGATGTGTGGACACAGGTGACCCCCAGCCAGGGGACATGGGGGATTTGGGGGGATGTGGGGACAAGGGTGACCCCCAGCCAGGGGACATGGGGGATTTGGGGGATGTGGGGACAAGGGTGACCCCAGCCAGGGGACATGGGGGATTTGGGGGGATGTGGAGACAAGGGTGACCCCCAGCCAGGGGACATGGGGGATTTGGGGGGATGTGGGGACAAGGGTGACCCCCAGCCAGGGGACATGGGGGATTTGGGGGGGTGTGGGGACAAGGGTGACCCCCAGCCAGGGGACATGGGGGGACTTGGGGGGACATGGGATGGGACAAATGTGATTTGGGGACATGGGGAGGGGAAAATGAGGGGATTTGGGGGACATGAGACGAGGGCCCATGGGAGGATTTGGGGGACATGGAATGAGGGGGGCACGGGGAGAGGGAAGGGGGCCTAGAAAAGGGGGACTGGAAAGGGGGTCCGAAAAGGGATTTGGAAAGGGGGTCAGGAAGAGAGGGAGCTGGAAAAGGGGGTCGGGAAAAGGGGAGCTGGAAAGTGCAAAGGGGACACACGGGGGGTCGCGGGGAGATTTGGGGGTGCACAGGAGGGTCCCGGCGGGTTCCCACAGGGGATCCGGGGCAGGAAAAGGGCCCGGAGACAAAGCGGATGGCGGGGCAAGGGGAGCACCGGGGGGAATTTGGGATCCCCACCCCAAACCGCCCGGAACCCCCAAACCCCCAAAGCCCCGGCGCTCTCGGGGCGCTGCCGCCGGATTTTGGGGTGGGGGCGATTTAGTGGATTGGGGAAGGGGCAGAGCCCCCCCGGGGGTCTCCCCCGTGTCCATCCCCGCCGCCCCCCCGCGCTCCCATTCCCAGATTTCCCTGGAACAATGGGATCTCTGTCTGCCCCCCTCGCACCACGTGGATCCGCCTTTTTTTTTTTTTTTTCCCCTTTTTTTTTTTTAAACCATTTTTCCGCCCCCCCAACCCCCTCTCCCCAAACCCCCCAAACCCCACTTTTTAACCCCCCAATTCCAAACCTGATTTTAGGGCGAGAGGTGCAGCATAAAGAAAGCGGCGGCGCGGGGCCTTTGCACTATTTTTGGTGGCGGTTCCTGTTGCAGGAAAAGAAGAAAAAAAAAAAAAAAAAAAGGTAATTTTGGGTGAGTTTTTTTTTTCTTTTTTTTCCCCTCCTCCTCCACGGTTTTTTTTTTTTTTTTTTCGTTTTTTTTTTTTCTCTCTCTTTTTTCCTGCTCAAATCCCACCCACCGAATGCCCTGGAAGCGGGAGTGCGGGCGAGGAGCGGGACAATACAAAACAGAAGCACATGGATGGATGGATGGGCAGGAAAAGGGGGAAAGGGAGAAAGAAGAGCCCGGATCCCGGGCGGCCGCGAGGGAGCGGCCCCGAGCCCCGCAGCTCCGGCGGCTCCAGCAGCTCCATCTTTAGGGCTGGAAGACTCCGAATATCCCCCGGTCCTGCCCTTCCTCCTGCATCCCGTTTTTTTGGGAAATTGGATCTGAGGATTTGGGGATTTGAGGAAGAGAAAATAGGATTTTTTGGGTTTTTTTTCACTCCCCCCCACCCCGAGGAAAGGTGGGTGTAGGGTGGTGGTGGTAGGGGGTTCGTGCAAGGATTTTGTGGGGTTTGTTCCCCACAAAAAAACAAAATCATAAATGTATGGATGCCGTGGGGTTTCTACCCCAAAATATTATAAATAATAAATGCACGGATTCCATCAGGTTTGTCCCCCCCCCCCAAAAATAATGCGGAATGTAAAGATTGGAATGTAAGGATTCCAAGGGTTTTTTCCCCCAAAATGTTATAAATAATAAATGCACGGATTCCATCAGGTTTGTTCCCCCCCAAAAAAATAATACGGAATGTAAGGATTCCAAGGGTTTTTCCCCCAAAATAATATAAATAATAAATGCACGGATTCCATAAGGTTAGTCTCCCCCAAAAAAATAATACAGAATGTAAGGATTCCAAGGGTTTTTTCCCCCAAAATAATATAAATAATAAATGCACGGATTCCATAAGGTTTGTTCCCCCCCAAAAAATAATACGGAATGTAAGGATTCCAAGGGTTTTTTCCCCCAAAATATTATAAATAATAAATGCACGGATTCCATCAGGTTTGTTCCCCCCCCCAAAAATAATACGGAATGTAAAGATTGGAATGTAAGGATTCCAAGGGTTTTTTCCCCCAAAATATTATAAATAATAAATGCACGGATTCCATAAGGTTTGTTCCCCCCCAAAAATAATACGGAATGTAAGGATTCCAAGGGTTTTTCCCCCCAAAATATTATAAATAATAAATGCACGGATTCCATAAGGTTTGTCCCCCCCAAAAAAATAATACAGAATGTAAGGATTCCAAGGGTTTTTTCCCCCAAAAATAATATAAATAATAAATGCACGGATTCCATCAGGTTTGTTCCCCCCCAAAAAATAATACGGAATGTAAAGATTGGAATGTAGGGATTCCAAGGGTTTTTTCCCCCAAATATTATAAATAATAAATGCACGGATTCCATAAGGTTTGTTCCCCCCTCCCCAAAAAATAATATGGAATGTAAAGATTCCAAGGGTTTTTTCCCCCAAAATATTATAAATAATAAATGCACGGATTCCATCAGGTTTGTTCCCCCCCCCCAAAAAAAAATAATACGGAATGTAAGGATTCCAAGGGTTTTTTCCCCCAAAATATTATAAATAATAAATGCACGGATTCCATAAGGTTTGTTCCCCCCCCCCAAAAAATAATACGGAATGTAAAGATTGGAATGTAAGGATTCCAAGGGTTTTTTCCCCCCAAATATTATAAATAATAAATGCACGGATTCCATAAGGTTTGTTCCCCCCCAAAAAATAATACGGAATGTAAGGATTCCAAGGGTTTTTTTTCCCCCAAAAATCATAAATGTAAGGATTCGGTGGGGTTTGTCCCCCAAAAAAAATCATAATTGTGGGGATTCCATAGAGTTTGTTCCCCAAAAAATCATAATGTAAGGATTGCAGAGGGTTTTTTACCCCCCTCCCCCCCAAAAAAAAAAAAAACCCCACAGGTTCCATGGGGTTTGTTTCCCAAAACATCATAAATGCAGGCATTCCGTAGGGTTTGTTCCCAAAAAATAAATGTACAGATTCCATAGGGTTTGTTCCCCCCAAAAAATCATAAATGTAAGGATTCCATGGGGTTTCTACCCCAAAAAATCATAAATAAAAAATGCACGAATTCCATGGTGTTTGTTCCCCCAAAATTAATAACTGTAAGGATTCTGTGGGGTTTCTACCCCCCCAAAAAAATGAATAAATGCACTGATTCCATAGAGTTTCTATCCCAAAAATTAATTAATATATGGATTCCATAGGGTCTGTTCCTCCCCCCCCGAAAAAAAAGCACAGATTCCATGGGGTTTGTTCCCCCCCAAAAAAAATCATAAATGTAAGGATTCTATGGGGTTTCTCCCCTAAAAAATAATAAGTAATAAATGCACGGATTCCATAGTTTGTTCCCAAAAAATAATAAATATATGGATTCTATAGGGTTTCTTCCCCCACCCCCCAAAAAAAAGCACAGATTCCATGGGGTTTGTTCCCCAAAAAAATAATAAACACTCAGATTCCATGGGGTTTCTACCCCAAAAAATCATAAATGAAAGGGTTCCATAAGGTTTGTTCCCCAAAAAATGAAGAAATGCACAGATGCCATAGGGTTTGTTCCCCAAAAAAATCATAAATGTAAGGATTCTATGGGGTTTCTACCTCAAAAAATCATAAATAAAAAATGCACGAATTCCATGGTGTTTGTTCCCCCAAAATTAATAACTGTCAGGATTCTGTGGGGTTTCTATCCCCCCAAAAAAATGAATAAATGCACTGATTCCATAGAGTTTCTATCCCAAAAATTAGTTAATATATGGATTCCATAGGGTTTGTTCCCCCCCCCCAAAAAAAAAAAAAATAAAAGCACAGATTCCATGGGGTTTGTTCCCCCAAAAAATAATAAACACACAGATTCTGTGGGGTTTGTTCCCAAAAAATCATAAATGAAGGGATTCCATAAGGTTTGTTCCCAAAAAATTAATAAATGTACAGATGCCATAGGGTTTGTTCCCCAAAAAAATCATAAATGTAAGGATTCCATGGGGTTTCTACCCCAAAAAATCATAAATAAAAAATGCACGAATTCCATGGTGTTTGTTCCCCCAAAATTAATAACTGTAAGGATTCTGTGGGGTTTCTACCCCCAAAAAAATGAATAAATGCACTGATTCCATAGAGTTTCTATCCCCAAAAATTAATTAATTAATATATGGATTCCATAGGGTTTGTTCCCCCCCAAAAAAATCATAAATGTAAGGATTCTATGGGGTTTCTCCCCTAAAAAATAATAAGTAATAAAGGCACGGATTCCATAGTTTGTTCCCAAAAAATAATAAATATATGGATTCTATAGGGTTTCTCCCCCCCCCTAAAAAAAAGCACAGATTCCATGGGGTTTGTTCCCCAAAAAAATAATAAACACACAGATTCCGTGGGGTTTGTTCCCAAAAAATCATAAATGAAGGGATTCCATAAGGTTTGTTCCCAAAAAATTAATAAATGTACAGATGCCATAGGGTTTGTTCCCCAAAAAAATCATAAATGTAAGGATTCTATGGGGTTTCTACCTCAAAAAATCATAAATAAAAAATGCACGAATTCCATGGTGTTTGTTCCCCCAAAATTAAAAACTGTCAGGATTCTGTGGGGTTTCTACCCCCCAAAAAAATGAATAAATGCACTGATTCCATAGAGTTTCTATGCCAAAAATTAATTAATATATGGATTCCATAGGGTTTGTTCCCCCCCCCCCAAAAAAAAAAAATAAAAGCACAGATTCCATGGGGTTTGTTCCCCCAAAAAATAATAAACACACAGATTCTGTGGGGTTTGTTCCAAAAAAAAACATAAATAAAAAATGCACAGATTCCATAAGGTTTCCTCCCAAAAAAAATCAATGATAAATGCAAGGATTCCATGGGGTGTGTTCCCAGAAAATAATAAATGTACAGATTCTAAAGGATTTCCTCCCCAAAAATAAATGTGTATTTAGCCAAGGATTTTTTTTCCTCCTCAGAATTAAATCCACTAATTCCAATAGATTCATCCCTCAAAAAAAAAAAAAAAAATCACTTATTACAATGGATTTTCCCCAAAAATTAAATTCACTTATTATAAATGGATTTCACCCCAAAAAATAACTGCACATATTTCAAAGGGATTTCCCCCCCAAATTAAATTCACTTATTCCAAGGACTTTTTTTTTTCCCCAAAAATGAAGTCATATTTAACCAAGGATTTTTTTCCCCCCACAACAAAAGCACATCTGCAAATATTCCCAAGAAATCAATTTATTGCCTTTATTCCAAAGGTTTTTCCCACTCCAAAAAGAAATGTACATGTCAAAAAAATGGATTTTTTTTCAGTAAATAAATGGAAATATTCTCTTTATTCCAGGTGGGTTTTGTTTTTTGTTCACTCCTCTTATCCCATTTTTTTTTATAACCAGAAAATTTCCTTGATAGCAAGGATGGGAATTTGGGGTGCCTTGGGAATTTGGGATAAATTTGGAATATTTGGGATAAATTTGGGATATTTCACTGGGGTAAATTTGGAATATTTTGATGGAATAAATTTGGGATATTTGGGGGTAAATTTGGGAAAATTTGGACTAAATTTGGAAAATTTGGGTTATTTCACTTGGATAAATGTGGGGTTAAATATGGGATAACTTGGATTAAATTTGGGACATGTTTGGGATATTTCACTGGGATAAATAAATTTGCAATATTTTGCTGTGATAAATTTGGGATATTTGGGATATATTTGGGATATTTTGATGGAATAAATTTAGGATATTTGAACTAAATTTGGGATATTTCACTGGGGTAAATCTGAGAAATATTTCAGTGGGGTAAATTTGGGAAAATTGGGACTAAATTTAGAAAATTTGGGATATTTCACTGGGGTAAATTTGGAATAATTTGGATTAAATTTGGAATATATTTGGGATATTTCACAGGGGTAAATTTGGGATAATTAGGACTAAATTTGGAAAATTTGGCATATTTCAAGGATAAATGTGGGATTAAATTTGGGATAATTGGGACTAAATTTGGAAAATTTGAGTTAAATTTGGGATATTTCACTGGGATAAATTTGGAGTAATTTGGATTAAATTTGGGATATTTAGGATAAATATGGGATTTTTCATTGGGATAAATTTGGGATTAAATATGGAAAATTTGGGATATATTTGGGATATTTCACTGGGATAAATTTGGGATAATTGGGATTAAATTGGGGGAATTTGGAATAAATTTGGGATGTTTCACTGGGATAAATTAGGGATTAAATTTGGAAAAAAATTGGGAAATTTGAGATAAGTTTGGGATGTTTCACTGGGATAAATTTGGGATTAAATTGGGAAAAATTTGGGATAAATTTGGGATATTTCACTGGGGTAAATTTGAGATAAATTTGGGCTAAATTTTGAAAATTTGGGATATTTCAGGGATAAATGTGGGATTAAATTTGGGATAATTGGGATTAAATTGGGGGAATTTGGAATAAATTTGGGATGTTTCACTGGGATAAATTAGGGATTAAATTTGGAAAAAATTGGGAAATTTGAGATAAGTTTGGGATGTTTCACTGGGATAAATTTGGGATTAAATTGGGAAAATTTTGGGATAAATTTGGGATATTTCACTGGGGTAAATTTGAGATAAATTTGGGCTAAATTTTGAAAATTTGGGATATTTCAGGGATAAATGTGGGATTAAATTTGGGATAATTTGGATTAAATTTGGGACCTTTCACTGGGACAAATTTGGATTAAATTTGGGATAAATTTGGGATAAATTTGGGATAAATTTGGGATGTTTCACTGGGATAAATCAGTGATTAAATCTGTAAAATTTCGGGAGAAATTTGCGATATTTCACTGGAATAAATTTAGGCTATTCCTCAATGTATTGCAATTTCAGGATGGGCCCCGAGCCTGCAGAATTCCTTTGGAAAAACCCCAAAAATCCCAAAACTCCTTGGAAGGAAGGAAGGAAGGAAGGAAGGAAGGAAGGAAGGAAGGAAGGAAGGAAGGAAGGAAGGAAGGAAGGGAGAAGGTGAATTCCCTACTCACGGAATTATCCCGGGAATCTCCGAGGGCAGTGGGGCCGGCTCAGGGATTTTCCAGCCTTGCCATGGGATCCCTAAAAAGGGGATTTGGCCCCAAAAGGCCCTGCTGGGGTTTATAGGGAGCCGGGAATGTGGGGGCAGGCCGGGACAGGCCGGATGGAACCGGTTGGGCCGGGAGACGGAAAAACTGGAACGGCTGCGGCGCCGAGGGAGCGGGAACGGGAACGGGAACGGCTGACCCGGGATAACCCCGGAGCGTCACGGGGTGGGATTGGGGTCTGTGTGGGATATCCATGGGGTTGGGATCTCTGGGATTCAGGGATTTGGGGTATCCGTGGGATTGGGGTCTGTTTGGGATATCCATGGCATTGGGATCTCTGGGATTTGGGATATCTATGGGGTTGGGATCTCTGGGAAAGGGGATTGGGATCTTTGGGATTCAGGGATTTGGGATATCAATGGGATTGGGGTCTATTTGGGATATCCATGGGATTGGGGTCTGTTTGGGATATCTGTGGGATTGGGATCTCTGGGATTTGGGGTATCCGCGGGATTGGGGTCTGTTTGGGATATCCATGGGATTGGGGTCTGTTTGGGATATCCATGGGGTTGGGATCTCTGGGATTTGGGATATCCATGGCATTGGGGTGTATTTGGGATATCCATGGGATTGGGATGTTTGGGCTTCGGGAATTTGCAATATCCATGGGATTGGGATCTATTTGGGATATCCATGGGATTGGGGTCTCTGGGATTTGGGAGATCCATGGGATTGGGATCTCTGGGATTTGGGAGATCCATGGGATTGGGATCTCTGGGATTTGGGATATCCATGGGATTGGGGTCTCTGGGATTTGGGATATCCATGGCATTGGGATCTCTGGGATTTGGGGTATCCATGGGATTGGGATCTCTGGGAAAGGGGATTGGGATCTCTGGGATTCAGGGATTTGGGATATCAATGGGATTGGGGTCTATTTGGGATATCCATGGCATTGGGATCTCTGGGATTCAGGGATTTGGGGTATCCGTGGGATTGGGGTCTGTTTGGGATATCCGTGGGATTGGGATCTCTGGGATTTGGGATATCCATGGGATTGGGATCTCTGGGAAAGGGGATCTGGGATATCCATGGGATTGGGATCTGTTTGGGATATCCATGGGATTGGGATCTTTGGGCTTTGGGGATTTGCAATATCCATGGGATTGGGATCTATTTGGGATATCCATGGGATTGGGGTCTATTTGGGATATCCATGGGATTGGGGTCTGTTTGGGATATCCATGGGACTGGGATCTCTGGGAAAGGGGATTGAGATGTCTGGCATTCAGGGATTTGGGGTATCCGCGGGATTGGGGTCTGTTTGGGATATCCATGGGATTGGGATCTCTGGGATTTGGGATATCAATGGGATTGGGGTCTATTTGGGGTATCCATGGGGTTGGGATCTCTGGGAAAGGGGATTGGGATCTCTGGGATTCAGGGATTTGGGATATCCATGGCATTGGGATCTCTGGGATTTGGGAGATCCATGGGATTGGGGTCTGTTTGGGATATCCATGGGACTGGGATCTCTGGGAAAGGGGATTGAGATGTCTGGCATTCAGGGATTTGGGGTATCCGCGGGATTGGGGTCTGTTTGGGATATCCATGGGATTGGGATCTCTGGGATTTGGGATATCAATGGGATTGGGGTCTATTTGGGGTATCCATGGGGTTGGGATCTCTGGGAAAGGGGATTGGGATCTCTGGGATTCAGGGATTTGGGATATCCATGGCATTGGGATCTCTGGGATTTGGGAGATCCATGGGATTGGGGTCTGTTTGGGATATCTGTGGGATTGGGATCTCTGGGAAAGGGGATTGGGATCTCTGGGATTCAGGGATTTGGGATATCAATGGGATTGGGGTCTATTTGGGATATCCATGGCATTGGGATCTCTGGGATTCAGGGATTTGGGGTATCCGTGGGATTGGGGTCTGTTTGGGATATCTGTGGGATTGGGATCTCTGGGATTTGGGATATCAATGGGATTGGGATCTCTGGGAAAGGGGATTTGGGATATCCATGGGATTGGGATCTGTTTGGGATATCCATGGCATTGGGATCTCTGGGATTCGGGATATCCATGGGATTGGGATCTCTGGGAAAGGGGATTGGGATCTCTGGAATTCAGGGATTTGGGATATCAATGGGATTGGGATCTATTTGGGATATCCATGGGATTGGGATCTCTGGGATTTGGGGTATCCATGGGATTGGGATCTCTGGGAAAGGGGATCTGGGATATCCGTGGGATTGGGATCTGTTTGGGATATCCATGGGATTGGGATCTTTGGGCTTTGGGGATTTGCAATATCCATGGGATTGGGATCTATTTGGGATATCCATGGGATTGGGGTCTGTTTGGGATATCCATGGGACTGGGATCTCTGGGATTCAGGGATTCGGGATATCCATGGCATTGGGATCTCTGGGATTCAGAATATACAGGGGATTGGGATCTATTTGGGATATCCATGGGATTGGGATCTCTGGGAAAGCGGATTGGGATCTCTGGGATTTGGGGTATCCGCGGGATTGGGGTCTGTTTGGGATATCCATGGGGTTGGGGTCTATTTGGGATATCCATGGGATTGGGATCTCTGGGAAAGGGGATTGGGATCTCTGGGATTCAGGGATTTGGGATATCCATGGGGTTGGGGTCTATTTGGGATATCCATGGGATTGGGATCTCTGGGACTCAGGGATTTGGGGTATCCGTGGGATTGGGATCTATTTGGGATATCCATGGCATTGGGGTCTCTGGGATTTGGGATATCCATGGCATTGGGATCTCTGGGAAAGGGGATTCGGGATATCCGTGGGATTGGGGTCTGTTTGGGATATCCATGGCATTGGGATCTCTGGGATTTGGGATATCCATGGGGTTGGGATCTCTGGGAAAGGGGATTGGGATCTCTGGAATTCAGGGATTTGGGATATCAATGGGATTGGGATCTATTTGGGATATCCATGGGATTGGGATCTCTGGGATCTGGGATATCCGTGGGATTGGGATCTGTTTGGGATATCCATGGCATTGGGATCTTTGGGCTTTGGGGATTTGCAATATCCATGGGATTGGGATCTATTTGGGATATCCATGGGATTGGGGTCTATTTGGGATATCCATGGGATTGGGGTCTGTTTGGGATATCCATGGGGTTGGGGTCTATTTGGGATATCCATGGGATTGGGATCTCTGGGAAAGGGGATTGGGATCTCTGGGATTCAGGATATCAATGGGATTGGGATCTCTGGGATTCAGAATATACAGGGGATTGGGATCTATTTGGGATATCCATGGGATTGGGATCTCTGAGAAAAGGGATTTGGGATATCCATGGGATTGGGATCTCTGGGATTTGGGATATCCATGGCATTGGGGTCTATTTGGGATATCCATGGGATTGGGGTCTGTTTGGGATATCCATGGGATTGGGATCTCTGGGATTTGGGATATCCATGGGATTGGGATCTCTGGGAAAGGGGATTGGGATCTCTGGGATTCAGGATATCCATGGGATTGGGATCTCTGGGATTTGGGATGTCCATGGGATTGGGGTCTGTTTGGGATATCCATGGCATTGGGATCTCTGGGAAAGGGGATTGGGATCTCTGGGATTCAGGGATTTGCGATATCCATGGGATTGCGATGTCTGGGATTCGGGATATCCATGGGGTTGGGATCTCTGGGAAAGGGGATTTGGGATATCCATGGGATTGGGATCTCTGGGGTTCAGAATATCCATGGCATTGGGATCTATTTGGGATATCCATGGGATTGGGATCTCTGGGATTCAGGGATTTGGGATATCCATGGGATTGGGATCTATTTGGGATTCAGGGATTTGTATCCCTGGATAGGATATCCATGGGATGTCTGGGATTCGGGGATTTGGGATATCCATGGGATTGGGATCTCTGGGAAAGGGGGATTTGTATCCCTGGATGAGATATCCAAAGGATTGGGATCTCTGGGATTCAAGGATTTGGGATGTCCATGGGATTGGGATCTCTGGGATTTGGGATATCCATGGGATTGGGATCTATTTGGGATTCAGGGATTTGTATCCCTGGATGGGATATCCATGGGATCTCTGGGATTCGGGGATTTGGGATATCCATGGCATTGGGATCTCTGGGAAAGGGGATTTGTATCCTGGATGAAAGATCCATAGGGATCTGGGATTCAGGGATTTGGGATATCCATGGGATTGGGATTTCTGGGATTTCTGGGATTCAGGGATTTGGGATATCTGTGGGATTGGGATCTCTGGGATTCAGGGATTTGGGATATTCATGGGATTGGGATTTCTGGAAAAGGGGGATTTGCAGCAGGACCCTGTGTGGAAATCTTGGGAATAGGGAAACCTTGGGAGCAGCCTGGGGATGGGGGCTGGGATTGGGATCGGGATCTGTGGGATTCAGGGATGGGATCTGTGGGATTCAGGGATGGGATCTGTGGGATCTGTGGGATTCAGCGATGGGATCTGTGGGATTCAGGGATGGGATCTGTGGGATTCAGCGATGGGATCTGTGGGATTCGGGGATGGGATCCATGGGATCTGTGGGATTCAGGGATGGGATCCATAGGATCTGTGGGATTCAGGGATGGGATCCATAGGATCTGTGGGATTCAGGGATGGGATCCATGGGATCTGTGGGATTCAGGGATGGAATCTGTGGGATTCAGGGATGGGATCCATAGGATCTGTGGGATTCGGGGATGGGATCCATGGGATCTGTGGGATTCAGGGATGGGATCCATAGGATCTGTGGGATTCGGGGATGGGATCTGTGGGATTCAGCGATGGGATCCATAGGATCTGTGGGATTCAGCGATGAGATCCATGGGATCTGTGGGATTCAGGGATGGGATCCATTCCAGGCCCTTCCCAGGCTCCTTTTCCAGCCAGGCCACAGCTCCAGAGATTTTCCAGGAACTGCAGAGGCTCCGGGTGACACAAACAGGATTTTCCTGGGATTTAGTTTGCAATGGGATGGATCCAAGGCCTGGCTGGGAATTGGTTGGGAATTTGTCAGGAGTTTGTAGGGTTTAGCTGGGAATTTGCTGGGAATTTCATAGGAAGGAGCAAGGGCTGAGCTGGAATTCTGGATCCACTCAACTTCCGAGATTTGGGGGATTTGGGGCTGGAAAAGCAGGATTTGGGATTGGGGATTTGGGATCAAGCCCAGCCCTGCCCCTCTCCTGCCCAAATCCCGGGATTCCACTCAAAACCACTCCCAAAATCCTTTGGAAAATTGGGATGGATATTCCAAATCCTTTGGAAAATTGGGATGGATATTCCTTGGGAAGAGTGGGAACGATGCAATTAAAGCCCCACAGTTCCATGGATGGATTTCTGTGAAGATCCCGGTGTTTAACTCGAGAATAATCCCAAAAGCCTCTGGAAAAGTTGGGATATTCCTGGGAAAGGGATCCAGCAGGGGGAAGCCTCTGGAATGTGCCGGGAATCCCGGGAAAATCCCGGAATTTCTGGGAATGGAGATCATTCCGTGCCTCATTAACACCGGTAATTAATAGTCATGATTAGTGTTAATAAATGTGCAATGGAAAGATCTGGATGGATTGGAAAGATGAATTAAAATATTTATTTAAATGAGGAAATTTGAATATTTAAATGTATGTAAATATAGAAATGTTAAAATAAATGTCAAGCTATAAACGTAAATTTTAAAATAGAAATAGAAATGTGAATATCAAACAGAAATACAAATATAAATATAAATATAAATATAAATATAAATATAAATATAAATATAAATATAAATATAAATATAAATATAAATATAAATATAAATATAAATATAAATATGATACAAGTGTGAATATAAATAAGAAAGTATAAATAGAAATATAAAGTATAGACCTGTATAGAAAGTATAAACCAGAAATACAACTAAAATATAGAAATACAAATATAAACATGAACACAAACAATAAGTATAATCTTTAAGATAAATGTAAAGTTGTAAATATAACTTTGAAGTATAAACATGAATGTGGATATGAATATAGGTTTAAATGAAAAATAAAAATACAAAGATAAATTTGAATACAAACACAAATACAAATGTAAATATAATGGTAAGTGTAAATAGGAGCATAATATATAAATATAAGAAATAATATATATGTAAGTATAAAAATAAAATACAAAGAGGAATTTGAATATTAACACGGATAAAAGTACAAATGTAAATGTAACAATAAGTATAAATAGGAATATAAAATATAAACATAGAACATAAAACATAATAATATAAAACTATAAAACATTATATAAAATATATTTAAACCATACACATGTTTTATAGTTTATATATAGATATATACGTACTTATGTTTATAAATATATATTTATATTTATGTTTATATATTTACATTTATATTTATATATCTATAACTATATATGATCTATCTGTATATATTTATGTTTTATAGGTTTACATACCGAACTATAAAACATAAATATAAATATCAACATAAGCGTATGCATGTAAATATAAATATAAAATACAAAGCTAAATTTGAATTTAAACATGAATACAAATAGAAATATAAATACCAGCAAAATACAAACATGAACTATAAATATAACAGTATAAGTAGGAATAAAAACATAAATTATAAATATGAACAATAAACATAAAATGTCTACATGTACCTATAAACATTAAAATCAAAACATGTAATTAAATATAAGCATAATGCAAATATTATATAAATATAATGGTAAGTACATATAGTGATATAGAAACAAAAGTTAAATGAAAACGAAATATTAAAAATATAAATATAAATATAAATATAAATATAAATATAAATATAAATATAAATATAAATATAAACATTAGATATAGATACAGATATAGATAAGGTATAGATATAGATATATAGATTAGATATAGATATAGATTAGATAGATATATATAGGTATAGATATAGATATAGATTAGATATAGATACAGATAGATATAGATATAGATACAGATAGATATAGATATAGATGTAGATATAGATATAGATATGGATGTAGATATAGATATAGATACAGATATAGATATGGATATAGATATGGATATGGATATAGATATAAGTATAGATATAGTATAAAATATAAGCTTAATGCAAATATTAATATAAATATAATGGTAAGTACATATAGTGATATAGAAACAAAACTTAAACGAAAACGAAATATTATAAATATAAATATAAATATAAATATAAATATAAATATAAATATAAATATAAATATAAATATAAATAATAGATATAGATACAGATATACATAAGGTATAGATACAGATATATAGATTAGATATAGACATAGATATAGACAGATATAGATACAGATAGATATAGATATAGATATAGATATAGATATAGATATAGATATAGATATAGATATAGATATAGATATAGATATAGATATAGATATATAGATATAGATATAGATATAGACATAGACATAGATAGATATAGATACAGATATAGATATAGATATAGATATAGATATAGATATAGATATAGATATAGATATAGATATAGATATAGATATAGATATAGATATAGATATAGATATGGATATGGATATAAGTATAGATATAGTATAAATCTAACATAAGCATGTAAACATGAACACAAAAATCAGAACACAAAGCTAAATTTCAGTACAGATTGAGCCCAAAAGGAGGAACGCGCTGGTCGAGCCGGGCCCAGGAGCGCAAACCCGGGCTGGGAGCACAAACCGGGGCTGGGAGCACAAACCGGGCCGGGGTGAATCCCGGGGCAGCCGGGGCGGAGCGCGGGGCCCGCCCGGTCCCGCCCGGATGTTTCCCATTCCCGGCCCCGCCCGGATCCCGCCCAGACCGGTCCGGGCGGTCCCCGCCCCTCATTTGCATACATTTGCATACATCTGCATGGGTTGGCTCCCAGGGAGAGCGGGAGGGGCTGGGCAGGGATGGGAACCCAAAATCCCGGGAGTTCCACATCCCAACGTCCTGGGAGTTCTGGGATGCCAGCCCTGGGACCCCATTCCCAACGTCTTGGGAATTCCTCATTCCCAACATCCCAGAAAATTCCACATCCCAACATCCCGGGGGTTCCACATTCCCAAAATCCTGGGGAACTCTGGGATCCCAGCCCTCGGACCCCATTCCAAACATCCCAGGGAGTTCCACATTCCCAACCTCCTGGAAAATCCCACATCCCAACAATCCCAGGGAATTACACATCCCAACATCCCGGGGAATTGCACATCCCAACATCCTGGGGAATTCTGGGATCCACCAGTGGATGGATCCCGGATCCAGGGAAAACTGGGAATTCTCAGGCCAGGGTGGCTCACAGGGGTCGGATCTCACCCATGGATCCTGGATCCAGGGAAAATTTGGGATGCACAACTCGAGATGGGGTCATTCCACAGGGATTGGATCCAGGGAAATGGGGGATGCAGAGCTCGGGATGGGCTCAGCCCTCATGGACATGGCTGTGGATCCTGGATCCAGGGAAATCCGGGAATGCTCAGGCTGGGATGGGATCACAGCGGGTGGATGGATCCTGGGATCCCACGGGATTCCCAAAACTGGGAATGCAGAACCCAGGGTGGATCCACCCATGGGTCCTGGATCCAGAGAAAACTGGGAATAGGATCCCCCTGGGAATTGGGCCCCAGGGGCTGGATCCCACTGATGGATCCCAGAATTCCCCAGGATGTTGGGATGTGGATAATTACTGGTGAATTCTCCATCCCAAAATCCCACTTAGATAATTCCCAGGGAATTCCTCATCCAGAAATCCCAGGCTGGACAATTCCCGGTGAATTCCCCATCAGAAATCCCAGGCTGGATAATTCCCATGAATTCCTCATCAGAAATCCCAGTTTGCATAATTCCAGGTGGATTCCTCATCCTGAAATCCCAGCTTGGATCACTTCCCGGTGGATTCCCCATCCTGAAATCCGAGGCTGGATAATTCCCATGAATTCCCCATCCAGAAATCCTAGCTGGATAATTCCCATGAATTCCCACAGCCAGAAATCCCAGCTGGATAATTCCTCACGCCAAAATCCCGTCTGGACAATTCCTGATGGATTACCCATCCCAAAATCCCAGGTTGGATAATTCCCCATGCAGAAATCCTGGCTGGACAATTCCCATTGAATTCCCCATCAGAAATCCCATCTTGGATCAATTCCCGGTGGATTCCCCAACCCAAAATCCCAGCTCAGATCACTTCCCAGTGGATTCCCCATTAGAAATCCCAGCTGGATAATTCCCATCAATTCCCCATCCCACAATCCCAGCTCAGATCACTTCCCTGTGAATTCCCTATCCCAAAATACCAGCTTGGATAATTCCTGGGGGATTCCTGATCAGAAACCCCAGGCTGGATAATTCCCGATGGATTTCCCATCCCGAAATCCCATCTTGGATAATTCCCAGTGAACACCCCATCCCAAAATCCCAGTTTGGATAATTTCCATGAATTCCACATCCCAAATCCCATCTCGGATCCCTTCCCGGTGGATTCCCCATCCCAAAATCCCAGCTCAGATCACTTCCCTGTGGATTCTCCATCCCAAAATCCCAGCTTGGATAATTCCTGGTGGATTCCTGATCAGAAATCCCAGGCCGGATAATTCCCAGTGAATTCCCCATCCCAAAATCCCAGGCTGGATGATTCCCATTAATTCCCCATAATGAAATCCCAGTTTGGATCACTTCCTGGTAAATTCCCCATCCCAAAATCCCAGATCAGGTCACTTCTCGGTGGATTCCTGATTAGAAATCCCAGCCTGGATCAATTCCTGGTGAATTCCCAATCCCAAAATCCCAGCTCGGATCCCTTCCCGGCGCGGATCCCCAATCCCCGCATGCACGGGCGATCCCCTGGAACGATCCCCTGGAATGATCCCCTGGAACGATCCCCTGGAATGACCCCCTGCAATGATCCCCATGAATGGTCCCCTGCAATGATCCTCTGGAATGATCCCCATGAACAATCCCCTGGAATCATCCCCATGAACGATCCCCTGGAACGGATCCCCTGGAACGATCCCCATAAACAATCCCCATGAACGATCCCCTGGAATGATCCCCATGAACGATCCCCATGAACGATCCCCATGAACGATCCCCATGAACGATCCCCTGGAATGACCCCATGAACGATCCCCATGAACAATCCCCATGAACGATCCCCATGAACGATCCCCTGGAACGATCCCCTGGAATTTCAGGCTCGGCTGGAGCCCGGCCCCGCTCCCGCCCGGCCCCGCCCGAGCCCGGCCCGGCCGCTCCGCTCCGCGGGGCGATCCCGGCTCGCTCCCGCTTCTCCCGGCCCAGGTGAGCTTCTCTGCGATGGGGGCGGCTGGAAAACCGGGAATGGGTCGGGAATGCACGCCCGGGGGGGCTCTGGAGGGGCGGGTTTGGGGTGCGTGCATTCCCGATCCCAAAAAAACCCACAAGGAAATGGTTGGATCAAAAAAACACCTGTGGGAAAGGGTTGGATCTGAAAAATGAAACTGGCAGGGAAGGGTTGGATCTGACCCAAAAAGCTGCAGGAAAGGGTTGGATCCCAAAAAAACGCTGGGAAAGGGTTGGATCCCTCCCCCAAAAAAACCATAGGAAAGGGTTGGATCCCAAAAAAATTGTGGGAAAGGGTTGGATCCCAAAAAAACCCCCAAGCAATGGGAAAGGGTTGGATCTGCCCCAAAAAGCTGCAGGAAATGGTTGGATCCCAGAAAAACGCCAGGAAGGGGTTGGATCCAAAGAAAATACCTGAAGGAAAGGGTTGGATCCCCCCAAAAAATACTGTGGGAAAGGGTTGAATCCCAAAAAAACCCCATAAAACCCCAAACAATGGGAAAGGGTTGGATCTGCCCCAAAAAGCTGCAGGAATGGGTTGGATCCCAAAAAAACGCTGGGAAAGGGTTGGATCCCTCCCCCAAAAAAACCATAGGAAAGGGTTGGATCCCAAAAAAATTGTGGGAAAGGGTTGGATCCCAAAAAAACCCCCAAGCAATGGGAAAGGGTTGGATCTGCCCCAAAAAGCTGCAGGAAATGGTTGGATCCCAAAAAAACGCTGGGAAAGGGTTGGATCCCAAAAAATCCCCCACCAAACCTGTGGGAAATGGTGGGATCCTAAGAAAATAACTGCAGGAGAGGGCTGGATCCCAAAAATAAAACTGTGTAAATACGGGGAAAATCACTGTTAATGCCAGGAAAAATCACTGTAATTCCCAGGGAAAAAAAAAATCCAGGATATTCACTTTAATTCCCAAAAAACTGCCAGAAAATCAGTGTAAATCCCAGGAAAAATAACTGTAAATCCCAGGATAAAAATCCAGAAAAATCACTTTAAATCCCAGAAAAATCACTTTAATCCTGGAAAAAACCTCCAGAAAAATAATTTTAATTTCTGAGGAAAGAAACAAAACAAAAAGACCCCCCCAAACCCCTCAAAAATTAACAACAACAACAACAAAACCAACAACAAAAACAACGAGGAAAATTCACTTTACTTCCAGGAAAAAACCTCCAGAAAAATCACTTTAAATCCCTGGGAAAAGCTCCAGGAAAAACACTCTAATTCCTAGGAAAAAAAAAAAAAAAAAACAAAAAACCAAAAAACCTGGAAAATTCATTTTAATCCCAGGAAAAATCTTCAGAAAAATCACTTTAATTCTCAGTAGGAAAAAAAAAAGGAAAAAACAGGAAAAATCACTTTAATTCCCAAAAATCTCAGGAAAATTTCCTTTAATCCATGAAGCCCCATGCTCGCTTTTGCTGCTTCCCAAAAAATAATCTGGGAAAGGTTTTCCCCTCCTAAAACCTGGAAAAGTGGGAAAAGCAGGACAGGAGGGAAAGTGGGAAAAGAGGGAGGAGAAAAAGGAGGAAAAGGAGGAAAAAGAGGAAAAGGAGGAAAAGGAGGAAAAGGAGGAAAAAGAGGAAAAGCTGGAAAGGGAAGAGAAGGAAAAAGAGGAGCAGGAAAAGGAGGAAAAGGAGGAAAAAGAGGAAGACGAAAAGGAGGAAAAAGAGGAAGAGGAAAAGGAGGAAAAAGAGGAAAAGGAGGAAAGGGAAGAGAAGGAGGAGGAGGAGGAAAAGGAGGAAAAAGAGAAGGAAAAGCAGAAGAAGCAGAAGAAGCAGGAAAAGGAGGGAAAAGAGGAAAAGCTGGAAAGGGAAGAGAAGGAAAAAGAGGAGCAGGAAAAGCAGGAAAAGAGGAGGAAAAGAGGAGGAAAAGGAGGAAAAAGAGAAAAAAGAGGAAAAGGAAAAAGAGGAAAAGAAGGAAAAAGAGGAGAAGGAAAAGGAGGACAAAGAGGAGCAGGGAAAGCAGGAAAAGGAGGAGGAGGAAAAGAAGGAAAAAGAGAAGGAAAAGCAGAAGGAGCAGGAAAAGCAGGAAAAGAGGAGGAAAAGAGGAGGAAAAGAGGAGGAAAAAGAGGAAAAAGAGGAAAAAGAGGAAAAAGAGGAAAAGGAAAAAGAGGAAAAGAAGGAAAAAGAGGAGAAGGAAAATGAGGAAAAAGAGGAGCAGGGAAGGCAGGAAAAGGAGGAGGAGGAAAAGAAGGAAAAAGAGAAGGAAAAGCAGAAGGAGCAGGAAAAGCAGGAAAAGAGGAGGAAAAGAGGAGGAAAAAGAGGAAAAAGAGGAAAAAGAGGAAAAAGAGGAAAAGGAAAAAGAGGAAAAGAAGGAAAAAGAGGAGAAGGAAAATGAGGAAAAAGAGGAGCAGGGAAGGCAGGAAAAGGAGGAGGAGGAAAAGAAGGAAAAAGAGAAGGAAAAGCAGAAGGAGCAGGAAAAGCAGGAAAAGAGGAGGAAAAGAGGAGGAAAAAGAGGAAAAAGAGGAAAAAGAGGAAAAAGAGGAAAAGGAAAAAGAGGAAAAGAAGGAAAAAGAGGAGAAGGAAAAGGAGGAAAAAGAGGAGCAGGGAAAGCAGGAAAAGGAGGAGGAGGAAAAGAAGGAAAAAGAGAAGGAAAAGCAGAAGAAACACGAAAAGGAGGAGCAGGAGAAGGAAGAGGAGGAGGAAAATAAGGAAAAAAGAGGAGCAGGCAAAGCAGGAGAAGCGGGAGGAGGCAGAGCAGGAAAAGCGGGAAGAGCAGGAAGGGGAAAGGCAGGAAAGGAGGAGGAGGAGGAGGAGGAGGAAGGGGAGGAGGGAAGGCGATGATTCCCAAATCCCGGCATCCCTCGCTCCGCTGGCAGCGGCTCCGGGCCGGGCCCGGCGCTCCCGGCGCGGTTCGGGGATCGCGGGCCCAGCGCCGGTACCGGGAGAGCCCCGGGCGGGTCCCGGCACCCGCAGCGGATCCCGCCGGCATCGGCGCCCCCCGGCCCGCGGCCCATGCGGACACCGAGCGGCGGCCGCGGCCTGCCCAGGTCAGCGCCTTCCCGGCTCCCGAATCCCGGCGTCCGCCCCCGGAGCCCCCAACTTCCAGGGGTGTTCCCGGCTGCTCTCTGCCCCCGCTTTGCCTGCTGCCCCTGCTGCCCGAAAACCCGGCCCAAATCCTCGGAGCCAGACCCAGATTCCTGGAGACAGCCCCAAATCCTCGGAGCCAGACCCAGATCCCTGGAGACAGCCCCGAACCCTCGGAGCCAGACCCAGATCCCTGGAGACAGCCCCAGATCCCTGGATCCCACCCCAGATCCCTGGGTCCAGCCCCGAATCCCTGGATCCGTCCCCGAATCCCTGGATCTGTCCCCGAATCCCTGGATCCAGCCCTAAATCGCAGGATCCAGCCCCAGATCCTTGGATCCGGTCCTAAATCCCTGGGTCCAGCCCCAGATCCCTGTCCAGCCCCAAAATCCCTGGATCCAGCCCCAAATCCATGGACGCAGCCCCAGATCCCTGGAGACAGCCCCAAATCCTCGGAGCCAGACCCAGATCCCTGGATCCCACCCCAGATCCCTGGATCCCACCCCAGATCCCTGGGTCCAGCCCCGAATCCCTGGATCCGTCCCCGAATCCCTGGATCTGTCCCCGAATCCCTGGATCCAGCCCTAAATCGCAGGATCCAGGCCCAGATCCTTGGATCCGGTCCTAAATCCCTGGACCCAGCGCCAAATCCCTGGGTCCAGACCCAGATCCCTGGAGACAGCCCCGAACCCTTGGAGCCAGACCCAGATCCCTGGAGACAGCCCCGAATCCCTGGATCCAGCCCTAAATCGCAGGATCCAGCCCCAGATCCTTGGATCCAGTCCTAAGTCCCTGGGTCCAGCCCCAGATCCCTGGATCCAGCCCCAAAATCCCTGGATCCAGCCCCAAATCCATGGACGCAGCCCCAGATCCCTGGAGACAGCCCCAAATCCATGGAGCCAGACCCAGGTACCTGGATCCCACCCCAGATCCCTGGATCCAGCCCCGAATCCCTGGATCCATCCCCAAATCCCTGTTTCCAGCCCCAAATCCCTGGACCCAGCCCCAGATCCCTGGATCTGTCCCCGAATCCCTGGATCCAGCCCTAAATCGCAGGATCCAGCCCCAGATCCTTGGATCCAGTCCTAAATCCCTGGACCCATCCCCAAATTCCTGTTTCCGGCCCCAAATCCCTGGGTCCAGCCCCAAATCCCTGGATCCAGCCCCAAAATCCCTGGATCCAGCCCTAAATCCCCATTTCCATCCCCAAATTCCTGCATCCAGATGTTTTCCCAGCGGGAAGAGCCCGCCCGGTGCTCGCTGCTGTCACAGCCATTCCTGATTTTCCTGCTGCCCCTGCTTCCCAAAAACCCAGCCCCAAATCCTTGGATCCAGCCCCAAATCCTTGGATCCAGCCCCAAATCCCTGGATCGAGCCCCAAATCCTTGGATCCAGCCCCAAATCCCTGGATCCAGCCCCAAATCCCTGGATCCAGCCCCAAATCCCTGGATCCAGCCCCAAATCCTTGCATCCAGCCCCAGATCCCTGGATCCAGCCCCAAAATCCCTGGATCCAGCCCTAAATCCCCATTTCCATCCCCAAATTCCTGCATCCAGATGTTTTCCCAGCGGGAAGAGCCCGCCCGGTGCTCGCTGCTGTCACAGCCATTCCTGATTTTCCTGCTGCCCCTGCTTCCCAAAAACCCAGCCCCAAATCCCTGGATCCAGCCCCAAATCCTTGGATCCAGCCCCAAATCCCTGGATCCAGCCCCGAATCCCTGGATCCATCCCCAAATTCCTGTTTCCAGCCCCAAATCCCTGGACCCAGCCCCAAAATCCCTGGATCCAGCCCCAGATCCCTGGATCCAGCCCCAAATCCCTGGATCCAGCCCCAAATCCTTGCATCCAGCCCCAGATCCATGGATCCAGCCCCAAATCCCCATTTCCAACCCCAAATTCCCTCATCCAGAGGTTTTCCCGGTGGGCAGAGCGGTCACAGCCATTCCTGATTTTCCTGCTGTCCCTGCTTCCCAAAAAACCCCAGCTCCAAATCCCTGGATCCATCCCCAAAATCCCTGGATGTGTCCCCAGATCCCTGGATCCATCCCCAAATTCCTGTTTTCCAGCCCTAAATCCCTGGATCCACCCCCAAATCCATGGATTCACCCAGAAATCCCCATTGCCACCCCAAATCCATGGATTCACCCAGAAATCCCCATTGCCACCCCAAATCCATGGATTCACCCAGAAATCCCTGGATCCACCTCCAAATCCATGGATCCACCCCCAAATCCATGGATTCACCCCTAAATCCCCATTCCCACCCCAAATCCATGGATTCACCCCCAAATCCATGGATTCACCCAGAAATCCCCATTCCCACCCCAAATCCATGGATTCACTCAGAAATCCCCATTCCCACCCCAAATCCATGGATTCACCCCCAAATCCATGGATTCATCCAGAAATCCCCATTCCCACCTCCAAATCCATGGATTCATCCAGAAATCCCCATTCCCACCCCTAAATCCATGGATTCACCCCCAAATCCATGGATTCACCCAGAGATCCCCATTCCCACCTCCAAATCCATGGATTCACCAGAAATCCCCATTCCCACCCCAAATCCATGGATTCACCCAGAAATCCTCATTCCCACCCCTAAATCCCTGGATCCAGCCCTAAATCCATGGATGCACTTGGAAATTCCTGGATCCACCCAGAAATCCTTGTTCCCACCCCAAATCCCCATTCCCACCCCAAATCCCGATATCCAGAGGTTTTCCCGTTGGGATGAGCCCTCCCCACTGTCTCAGCAATTCCTGCTGTTATTCCCACTCAAAAATTCCCAGTTTTTCCCTAAGGATTGGATTCAGAACTCCCAAAAAGCTGGGAATGGGAAGGGGAATTCCCGACGGTAACAAAAATAAAGGGAATTTTGGGACAAATAAAGGGGATTTGGGGAGAAATGAAAGGAATTTTTATTTGGTAAATAAAAAGGAATTTTGGGGCCTAATGAAAGGGAGTTGTGGGAAAAATTAAGGGAATTTTGGGGAAAATTGAACGGAAATTTTTGGGGCCAAGTGAAGGGGAATTTGAGGAAGGTAAAGGGGATTTTGGGGAAGATCATTATTTATTTATTTATTCCCAGGTTTTCATTCCCAGTTATTTATTCCTGGGATTAGCAGCAGGGTGGGGCCGATTCCTGGCGAATCCCACTGGGATGGATCCTGAATTTCCTGCTGGAAGGGATCCTGGATTTCCTGCGGTGTTGGATCCTGGATTTCCTGCTGGAAGGGATCCCAGATTCCTGCTGGGATGGATCCTGAATTTCCTGCTGGAAGGGATCCCGGATTCCCTGCTGGGATGGATCCTGGATTTCCCCCACACTGCTCCCAATCCCTGATCCAATCCAAGTGGGATCAGTCCAGATCCCTGAGAGGATCCCAGGGCAGATCTGGATCCACATCCCTGGGACGATCCTGGGTTGGATCTGGATCCATGGGATGATCCCTGGGATGGATCCAGATCCCTGGATGATCCCTGGGATGAACCCAGGATGGATCTGGTTCCCTGGGATGGTCCCTGGATGATCCTGGGATGGATCCAGATCCGTGGAATGGTCCCTGGGTTGGATCTGGATCCCTGGGATGATCTCCCAGTGCAGATCTGGATCCCTGGGATGGTCCCTGGATGATCCCAGGATGGATCCAGATCTGTGGAATGGTCCCTGGGATGGATCTGGATCCTTGGGATGATCCCTGGGATGGATCTGGATCCTTGGGATGATCCCAGGATGGATTCAGATCCATGGGAAGGGCTCAGGATGATCCTGAGATGGATCCGGATCTTTGGGATGATCCCTGGGGTGGATCTGGATCCATGGGATGATCCCTGGAATGGATCTGGTTCCCTGGGATGGTCCCTGGGATGATCCCAGGATGGATCTGGATGCATGGGATGATCTCAGGATGGATTCAGATCCATGGAAAGGGCTCAGGATGGTCCCTGGGATGGATCCGGATCCCTGGGATGATTCCTGGGATGGATCTGGATCCATGGGATGATCTCCCAGTGCAGATCTGGATCCCTGGGATGGTCCCTGGATGATCCCAGGATGGATCCAGATCCGTGGAATGGTCCCTGGATGGATCTGGATCCCTGAGATGATCCCAGGATGGGTCTTGTTCCACGGGATGATCCCTGGGATGGATCCGGATCCCTGAGAGGATCCCAGGATGGATCTGGATCCATGGGATGATCCCTGGGATGGTCCCTGGGATGGATCTGGATCCATGGGATGATCCCAGGATGGATCTGGATCCATGGGATGATCCCAGGATGGATCTGGATGCATGGAATGGTCCCTGGGATGGATCTGGATCCCTGGGATGGTCCCTGGGATGATCCCTGGGATGGATCTGGATGCATGGGATGGTCCCAGGATGGATCTGGATCCATAGGATGATCCATGGGATGGATCCAGATCCCTGGGTGATCCCTGGGATGGATCTGGATCCATGGGATGATTCCAGGATGATCCCAGGGTGGATCCAGATCTGTGGAATGGTCCCTGGATGGATCTGGATCCCGGGGATGGTCCCTGTCTGATCCCAGGGTGGATCCCTCAGTGTCTCCTCCAGGCAGCAGCTCCGGTGCCAGGGATAAAAATATTCCAGGATAAAAATACCCCGGGATGGGAGAGGCCGGGCCGGGTTTGGATCTCGCTGCTCCCGGCGCTGGGGCCTCCTTGGGAATCTCCATTCCCATCCCAGCATCCATCCTTGGCTTCTCCTGCACCCCCTTTTTCCTGCCCCACGGATCCCCACGGATCCCACTTCCCATTTTCCCATTTTCCTCTCCCACTTCCCATTTTTCCTCTCCTGATTGATTTCCACGGATCCCTCGCAGCTCCCAAGCCTCCACATTCCCAGGGCTGATTCCCCATCCTTGGATTATCCTGAATCCCGATTTTCCTTTTCCTGTTTATTTCCATGGATTCCTGCTTCCCAATTTCCTCTCCCACTTCATTTCCATGGATTCCTGCTTCCCAATTTTCCTCTCCCAGTTTATTTCCATGGATTCCTGCTTCCCCATTTTCCTCTCCCACTTCATTTCCATGGATTCCTGCTTCCCAATTTTCCTCTCCCAGTTTATTTCCATGGATTCCTGCTTCCCCATTTTCCTCTCCCACTTCATTTCCACGGATCCCACTTCCCATTTTCCTCTCCCACTTCCCATTTTTCCTCTCCTAATTTATTTCCATGGATCCCTTGCAGCTCCCAAACCTCCACATTCCCAGGGATGATTCCCCATCCCTGGATTATCCGGAATCCCGATTTTCCTCTCCCACTTCATTTCCATTCCATTTCCATTTCCATGGATTCCTGCTTCCCAATTTTCCTCTCCCACTTCATTTCCACGGATCCCCAGCAGCTCCTGGGAATCCCCATTCCCCATTCCCATGGATTTTCCCTCTTCCCACTTTTCCTCTCCCTGAGATCCCAATTTTTCCTCCTCCCATGGGATTTGTTTCGTTCCCACCCCTCACTGTGCAGAACACTCCAGGAAAAATCCCTTTTTCCCTTGGATCCATCCCAATCCCAGGATTATTTTGGAGGCCTGGGATAAATCTGCAGCTCCCAAACCTCCACATTCCCAGGGCTGATTCCCCATCCCCACATCCCTGGATTATCCTGAATCCCGATTTTCCTTTCCCTGTTTATTTCCATGGATTCCTGCTTCCCGATTTTCCTCTCCCAGTTTATTTCCATGGATTCCTGCTTCCCCATTTTCCTCTCCCAGTTTATTTCCATGGATTCCTGCTTCCTGATTTTCCTCTCCCACTTCCCATTTTTCCTCTCCTGATTGATTTCCATGGATCCCTCGCAGCTCCCAAACCTCCACATTCCCAGGGATGATTCCCCATCCCTGGATTATCCTGAATCCCGATTTTCCTCTCCCAGTGTATTTCCATGGATTCCTGCTTCCCAATTTCCTCTCCCACTTCATTTCCATGGATTCCTGCTTCCCCGTTTCCCTCTCCCACTTCATTTCCACGGATCCCCAGCAGCTCCTGGGAATCCCCATTCCCCATTCCCATGGATTTTCCCGCTTCCCACTCTTCCTCTCCCTGAGATCCCAATTTTTCCTCCTCCCATGGGATTTGTTTCGTTCCCACCCCTCACTGTGCAGAACACTCCAGGAAAAAATCCCTTTTTCCTTTGGATCCATCCCAATCCCAGGATTATTTTGGAGGCCTGGGATAAATCTGCAGCTCCCAAACCTCCACATTCCCAGGGCTGATTCCCCATCCCCACATCCCTGGATTATCCTGAATCCCGATTTTCCTCTCCCAGTGTATTTCCATGGATTCCTGCTTCCCCATTTTCCTCTCCCAGTTTATTTCCATGGATTCCTGCTTCCCAATTTTCCTCTCCCAGTGTATTTCCATGGATTCCTGCTTCCCAATTTCCTCTCCCACTTCATTTCCATGGATTCCTGCTTCCCCGTTTTCCTCTCCCACTTCATTTCCACGGATCCCCAGCAGCTCCTGGGAATCCCCATTCCCCATTCCCATGGATTTTCCCGCTTCCCACTTTTCCTCTCCCTGAGATCCCAATTTTTCCTCCTCCCATGGGATTTGTTTCGTTCCCACCCCTCGCTGTGCAGAACACTCCAGGAAAAATCCCTTTTTCCCTTGGATCCATCCCAATCCCAGGATTATTTTGGAGGCCTGGGATAAATCTGGGCTGGGCTGGGCTCAGCGCTCCAAACGGGAGTGACCTTTTCCCTGGATAAATTTGGGATTGGCCACAATTCCCGCTGGGAGAGGGAAGGGGCCGGATCCCAATCCCGACCCCAATCCTGGCGTTGTTTTTCCTGAGGATTCCCAATTTTGGGGCTTTTTCTGGAGCTGCAGAAATTGGGAATTCTCGGTGTCCTGGGAATCTCCGGTTCCGGAGCTTCCCTGGGATTTTGGGGATTCTTCTCCTGGTTTTTCTGGATTCTTCTCCTGGGGTTTTGGAAATTCTTGTCCTGGTTTTTGGGGATTCCTCTCCCGTTTTTTTTTTGTAGATTCATCTCCTGGTTTTTGGAGATTGATCTCCTGGGATTTTTGTGGATTCATCTGGTTCTTTGGGGGTTTTTCCTCACGGTTTTTGGGGATTCTTTTTGTCCTGTTTTTTTGGGGATTCTTCTCCTGGGATTTTGGAAGTTCTTCTCCCATTTTTTTGTGGATTCATCTGGGTTTTTTTTGTTTTTTTTTTTTGGGTGGATTTATCTTGGGTTTTTTGGGGATTTTTCTCCCATTTTTTTGTGGCTTGATCTGGATTTTTTTTGTGGATTCATCTCATTTTTTGGGGATTTTTCCTCCCAGTTTTTGGGGATTCTTCTCCCATTTTTTTGTGGATTGATCTGGGTTTTTTTTTTGTGTATTCATCTCCTTTTTTTGGGATTTTTCTCCCAGTTTTTGGGGATTCTTCTCCCAATTTTTGTGGATTGATCTGGGTTTTTTTGTGTATTCATCTCCTTATCTCATTTTTTTGGGATTTTTCTCCCAGTTTTTGGGGGATTCTTCTCCTGATTTTGGGGGGATTCTTCTCCTGGGATTTTGGAAATTTTTCTCCCTTTTTTTTTTTTTGTGGATTGATCTGGGATTTTTTTTTTTTTTTTTTGTAGATTCATCTCCTGGGTTTTTTTTGTGTATTCATCTCCTTTTTTTGGAATTTTTCTCCCAGTTTTTGAGGATTCTTCTCCAATTTTTTTGTGGATTGATCTGGGGTTTTTTTTTGTGGATTCATCTCCTGTTTTTTTTTTTTTTTGTTTTTTTTTTTTTGTGGATTCATCTCATTTTTTTGGAATTTTTCTCCCACTTTTCGTGGATTGATCTCCTTTTCCCTCGGTGAATTCCTCTCCTGGATTTCTGGCCCGCTTGGCATCGCATCCACAGGGAAAATTCCCAGGTGGGGTGACCCGGGAGAGGTTCTCGCTGCAGGAAAACAATTCCAGGAGGGAAAATCCCAACCTCTCCCGGGATCATCCCTTGGGATCATCCCAAGGCTCCGACCTTGCCGCCCTTCCCGGCGCCCTCCCGGTTCCGGGCGGACGCTCCATCGATCCCGGCATCGATCCCGGCCGGGTCCCGGCGCCTCCCGCCCTTCCCCGGAGCAGGATCCACAATTCCCGGCATAAATTCTCCCCGAGCCCTTCCCAGCTCCCTGCCCGAGCTGGATCCGTCCCGCTGGAGCCTCCTGGTCCTTTCCAGGGCTGGGATTTTGGGGCTGATCCCCCTTTTCCCCCCTTTGCCCCTTTTCTGACCTTTTTTCACCCTTTTCCAACGTTTCTCCCCTTTTCCAAACCCTTTTCTCCTCTTTCCCAAGCGTTTTTCCCCCTTTCCCCCTTTCCCGACTCTTTTTTCCCCTTTCCCCCTTTGCCAACCCTTTTCCCTCCTTTCCCAACCCTTTCCAAACCCTTTTCCCCACCCTTTTTCCAATCCTCTCCCCTTTTCCAACCCTTTTTTCCCCTTTTCCAACCCTTTTTCCCAACCCTTTTCCTCCCTTTCCAACCCTTTTTCCCCCTTTCCAACCCTTTTCCAGCCCTTTTTCCCAGCCCCTTTTCCCCCTTTCCCAACCCTTTCCAAACCCTTTTCCCCACCCTTTTCCCCCTTTTTCCAATCATCTCCCCTTTCCCAACCCTTTTTTTCCCCTTTTCCAACCCTTTTCCCAACCCTTTTCCACCTTTCCCAACCCTTTCCCCCCTTTTCCAACCCTTTTTCCTAACCCTTTTCCCAACCCTTTTCCAGCCCTTTTTTCCCTTTTGCCCTTTTTCCAACCCTTTTCCCCCCTTTCCCAACCCTTCCCCAACCCTTTCCCCCTTTTTCCCAACCCATTTTCCCCCTTTCCCAACCCATTTTCCCAACCCTTTCCCAACCCTTTTTCCAACCCCTTTTCCCCCTTTCCCAACCTTATTCCAACCATTTTCCAACCCTTTTTCCCAACCCTATTCCCCCTTTTTCCAACCCTTTCCCCCCTTTCCCAACCCTTTCACAATCCTTTTCCAGTCCTTTTTCCCCCTTTCCCAACCCTTTTCCCCACCCTTTTCCAACCCCTTTTTCCCCCTTTCCAACCCTTTTCCAGCCCTTTTTCCCAGCCCCTTTTCCCCCTTTCCCAACCATTTTCCAACCCTTTTTCCCAGCCCTATTCCCCCTTTTTCCAACCCTTTCCCAACCCTTTCCCCCCTTTCCCAACCCTTTCCCAACCCTTTCCCCCCTTTCCCAACCCTTTCCCCCTTTTCCCAACCCTTTCACAATCCTTTTCCAGCCCTTTTTTCCCCCTTTCCCAACCCTTTTTTCCCATTTTCCCAACCCTTTTTCCCATTTTCCCACCCCTTTTTCCCATTTTCCCAACTCTTTTCCCATTTTCCCAACCCTTTTCCCCCTTTCCCAACCCTTTTCCCCCTTTCCCAACCCTTTTTCCCCCTTTCCCAACCCTTTTTCCCATTTTCCCAACCCTTTTCCCCCTTTCCCAACCCTTTTTCCCATTTTCCCAACCCTTTTCCCCCTTTCCCAACCCTTTTCCCCCTTTCCCAACCCTTTTTCCCATTTTCCCAACCCTTTTTTCCCCCTTTCCCAACCCTTTTTCCCATTTTCCCAACCCTTTTTCCCATTTTCCCAACCCTTTTTCCCCCTTTCCCAACCCTTTTTCCCATTTTCCCAAACCCTTTTTCCCATTTTCCCAACCCTTTTTCCCATTTTCCCAACCCCTTTTCCCATTTTCCCAACCCTTTTTCCCATTTTCCCAACCCTTTTTCCCTGTTTTCTGCAGGAACGCCCCTGGAGCAGCTGAGCCCCCCCCGCCATGGCCTCGCCCCCCCCGCCCGCAGTAGGTACTGTCAGCCTCGGCTTCGGGAATTTGGGATTTTGGGGATTTTTGGGGATTTTTGGGGATTTTTGGGATTTTGGGACAGCCAGCCCGGGGTGGGAGGGAGGGAGAAGCACCCAGTGTATCCCGGATATCCCAGCTGGAGCCTCTGGGGATTGGGAAAACACGGAAGGATCTTGGATCTGGGGGCTGCTGGTCCTGTTCTCTGTCCCTGGTTCCCTGTTCCCTATTTCCCCGATTCCCCATTTCCCTGTCCCTATTTCTGTGGCTCCCTGATTCCCTGTTTCCCTATTTCCCTGCTCCCTGATTCCCTATTTCTCTGTCCCTATTTCCCTGTTTCCCTATTTCCCTGTCCCTATTTCCCTGATTCCCTATTTCCCTGCTCCCTGATTCCCCATTCCCCTATTTCTCTGTCCCTATTTCCCTGTTTCCTGATTCCCTGTTTATTTCCCTGATTCCCTATTTCCCCGATTCTCTATTTCCCTATTTCCCTTTTCCCTATTTCCCTATTTCCCTTTTCCCTATTTCCCTGCTCCCTGATTCCCTATCTCCCTATCTCAATTTCCCTGATTCCCTCTTTCCCTAGTTCCCTGTTTCCCTATTCCCTATCCCCCTATTTCTCTTTCCCTATTTCCCTGATTCCCTATTTCTCTGTTCCCTGATTCCCCATTTCCCTATTTCCCTGATTCCCTATTTCCCTGTCCCTATTTCTGTGGTTGCCTGATTCCCCGTTTCCCTATTTCCCTGGTCCTCTATTTCCCTAGTTCCCTGGTTCCCAGTTTCCCTGTTTCCCTATTTCCCTGCTCCCTGATTCCCCATTCCCCTATTTCTCTGTCCCTATTTCCCTGATTCCCTATTTCCCTATTTATTTCCCTGGTTCCCTATTTCCCTGGCTCCCTGGTTCCCTGTTGTTCTATTTCCCTGTTTCCCTGTTCCCTGATTCCCTATTTCCCTGTTCCATATTTATTTCCCTGTTCCCCTATTTCCCTGCTCCCTGATTCCCTATTTCCCTGTCCCAGTTTCCCTAATTCCCTATTTCCCTGATTCCCTATTTCCTTGTTCCCTGATTCCCTATTTATTTCCCTGCCCCTATTTCCCTATTCCCTATTTCCCAATTTCCCTGATTCCCTATTTCCCTGTTCCCTGATTCCCCATTTCCCTGTCCCTATTTCTGTAGTTGCCTGATTCCCTGTTTCCCTATTTCCCTGATTCCCTAATTCCCCGATTCCCTATTTCCTTGTTCCCTGATTCCCTATTTATTTCCCTGTTCCCCCATTTCTCTGTTCCCTGATTCCCCGTTCCCCTATTTCCCTGTTCCCCTATTTCCCTGATTCCCTAATTCCCTATTTCCCTGATTCCCTATTTCCCTGATTCCCTAATTCCTTATTTCCCCGATACCCTATTTCCTTGTTCCCTGATTCCCTATTTATTTCCCTGTCCCTATTTCCCTGTTCCCCTATTTCTCTGTTCCTTGATTCCCCGTTTCCCTATTTCCCTGGTCCCCTATTTCCCTATTTCCCTGTTCCCTATTTATTTCCCTGTTCCCCTATTTCCCTGCTCCCTGATTCCCCATTTCCCTGTCCCTATTTCCCTGATTCCCTGTTCCCCTATTTCTCTGTCTCTATTTCCCTGTTCCCCTATTTCCCTGCTCCCTGATTCCCTATTTCCCTGTCCCAGTTTCCCTAATTCCCTATTTCCCTGATTCCCTATTTCCTTGTTCCCTGATTCCCTATTTATTTCCCTGTCCCTATTTCCCTATTCCCTATTTCCCAATTTCCCTGATTCCCTATTTCCCTGTTCCCTATTTATTTCCCTGTTCCCCTATTTCCCTGTTCCCTGATTCCCCGTTTCCCTATTTCCCTGGTCCCCTATTTCCCTATTTCCCTGTTTCCCTGTTCCCTGATTCCCTATTTCCCTGATTCCCTATTTCCCTGATTCCCTATTTCCCTGATTCCCTATTTATTTCCCTGTTCCCCTATTTCCCTATTTCCCTGATTCCCCGTTTCCCTATTTCCCTGGTCCCCTATTTCCCTGTTCCCTGTTTCCCTGATTCCCTCCCTCCATTCCCTTCCATTCCCTTCCCATCCCTCTCCCTCCCCCTTCCATTCCATTCTCCTGTTTTCCCTCCCCTTTCCCTCCATTCCCGTGCCCCTTTTCCCTCCTCCTCCTCCTCCTCCTCCATCCCCTGTGGATGTGACAGCCTGGTCAGACAGAGGGAAAGCTGGATGAGCTTTCCCATGGATCCATCTGGGAAGTTTTAGGGAGAAGGAATTATAAATAAATGGTAAAAAAACCTGCAAGTGGTGTTTGGAGCAATGGTCTGGGAAGTTTTAGGGAGAAGGAATTATAAATAAATGGTAAAAAAACCTGCAAGTGGTGTTTGGAGCAATGGTCTGGGAAGTTTTAGGGAGAAGGAATTATAAATAAATGGTAAAAAAACCTGCAGGGGGTGTTTGGAGCAATGGTCTGGGAAGTTTTAGGGAGAAGGAATT
Organism: Melospiza melodia melodia; assembly: GCF_035770615.1. Taxonomy (NCBI): domain Eukaryota; kingdom Metazoa; phylum Chordata; class Aves; order Passeriformes; family Passerellidae; genus Melospiza; species Melospiza melodia. The sequence continues at coordinate 6,303,086 of NC_086219.1, forward strand.
GTAAATAAATGGTAAAAAACCAGCAGGGGGTGTTTGGAGCAATGGTAAAAATCCTGCAGGGGGTGTTGGGTGGGAGCAAGCTGCTTTCCTCACAAGGTGTTCACCCCAAAGGTGATTAATTAGCCACTCGTGTGAAATGTGTTCATTTTTTAAAAAAATTAAGTGACCAATCAGGTGCACCGGTAGCAGGGTATAAAAGAAGGGGTTCCAATAAACTGGGGGCTTCTGGCCTGGAGCCTGTGTCATTCCTGATGCCACGGTGCCAATCCCCCTTTCCTTTCTCCATCCTCCTTTTCCATCCTCCATTTCCATCCCCCTCCCCTGCTTTTTCCCTCCCCATTCTCCCCCTCCATCTCCTTTTTTTCTCCCTCCTCTACCTCCATCCCCCTTCTCATTTCCCACTCCCCCTCCATCTCCATCCCCTCCTTCCTCGTCTTCCTCCTCAATCTCTGCCCCCGTTCCCCTCCATCTCTTCCATCCTCTTTTCCTCCCTTTTCCTCCTCCATCCCCCTTTTCCTCCCTGCTCCATCTCCATTCCCCTTTCCCTTCATTCCCCTCCTCCGTCCCCCTTCCTCTTCCCTCTCCTCTGTCCCCTTTTCCATCCTCCATTTCCATCTCCCTTCCCTGGTTTTCTCCATCCCCATTCTCCTCCTCCATCCCTTTTCTTCCCCTCCTCTTTCTCCATCTCCCTCCTCTGTCTCCTCCCTCCCCTTTCCCTTCATCCTCCTCCTCTTCCTCCACCTCCTTCTCCCTCCCACTTTGTCTCCATCCCCTTTTCCCATCTCCTCCATTTCCTCCATCTCCTTTTCCATTTCCTCCATCTCCTGCTTCCTCCTTCTCCCTCCTTTGTCTCCATCTCCCTTCTCCCATCTCCATCCCATTTTTTCTCCATCCATCCATCCATCCATCCATCCATCCATCCATCCATCCATCCATCCATCCATCCATCCATCCATCCATCCATCCATCCATCCATCCCTTTTTCCCTCTATCCCTTTTTTCATCCATCCCTTTTTTCTCCATCCCTTTTTTCCTTCCATCCATCCCTTTTTTCCATCCATCCCTTTTTTTCCATCCATCCCTTTTTCTATCCATCCATCCATCCCTTTTTCCCCCTCTATCCCTTTTTTCCCCCATCCCTTTTTTCTCCATCCCTTTTTTTTCCTCCATCCATTTTTTCCTTCCATGCATCCCTTTTTTCCTTCCATCCATCCCTTTTTTTCCATCCATCCCATTTTTCCCTCTATCCCTTTTTTCATCCATCCCTTTTTTTACTCCATCCATCCCTTTTTTTCCATCCATCCCTTTTTTTCTCCATCCCTTTTTTCCCCATCCATCCCTTTTTTCTCCATCCATCCCTTTTTTTCCTCCATCCCTTTTTTCCTTCCATCCATCCCTTTTTTTCCATCCATCCCATTTTTCCCTACATCCCTTTTTTTCTCCATCCCTTTTTTCCCCCATCCATCCCTTTTTTCCATCCATCCCTTTTTTCCATCCATCCCTTTTTTCTCCATCCCTTTTTTTCCTCCATCTCTTTTTTCCTTCCATCCATCCCTTTTTTCCTTCCATCCATCCCTTTTCTTCCTGCATCCCTTTTTTCCTCCATCCCTTTTCCATCCCCTCCCTTTCCCCCTTTTCCATCCCTCCCCATTCCCATTTCCCGCTCTCCCGTGCCCCATTCCGTGTTTTCCGTGCCCGTTCCCGCTCAGGATCTCCCCCAGATCCCCCCGGCCCCGCGGGGATGGAGGATCTGGGCCAGGCCTTCGACTTCGAGGACAGTGAGGAGGAGGAGGAGGAGGAGGAGGAGGACGAGGACTCGGATTCGGGAGCCGATCCCGGAGTTGATCCCGGAGCCGATCCCGGTGCTGACGTCGCTCTCCAGGCGCCCCCGCGCCGGCGGCGCCCGCCCAGCTCCGGTGAGGAGCATTCCTGGCATTCCCAGTGTGGAATTCCCGCTCATTCCCAGTGTGGAATTCCTGTTCATTCCCAGTGTTCCCTTGTGGAATTCCCACTCATTCCCGGTGTGGAATTCCCAGTACTCCCAGAGGAATTTCCCCTCATTCCGTGTGTGGAATTCCCAGTATTTCCAGTGTAGAATTCCTGTTCATTCCCGGTATTCCCAGTGTGGAATTCTCGCTCATTCCCGGTGTGGAATTCCCAGTGTTCCCATGTAGAATTCCTGGTCATTCCTGGTGTAGAATTCCCGGTATTCCCAGTGTGGAATTCCTGCTCATTCCCAGTACGAAATTCCTGCTTATTCCTGGTATGGAGTTCCTGGTATTCCCATGTGGAATTCTTGGCCATTCCCAGTGTGGAATTCCCAGTATTCCCCTGTGGAATTCCTGTTCATTCCTAGTGCAGAATTCCTGGTCATTCCCAGTGTGGAATTCCCACTCATTCCTGGTGTGGAATTCCCAGTATTCCCAGTGTGGAATTCCCACTCATTGCCAGTACGAAATTCCTGCTTATTCCTGGTGTGGAGTTCCTGCTATTCCCTTGTAGAATTCTGTTCATTCCTGGTGTGGAATTCTCAGTGTTCCCAGTGTGGAATTCTTGCTTATTCCCAGTATGGAATTCCTGCTTATTCCTGGTATGGAGTTCCCGACATCCCCATGTGGAATTCCTGGTCATTCCCAGTGTGGAATTCCCAGTATTCCCTTGTGGAATTCCTATTCATTCCCAGGGTGAAATTCCCACTCATTACCAGTATGGAATTCCTGCTCATTCCTGGTGGAAAATTCCTGCTCATTCCCAGTATGGAATTCCTGCTTATTCCTGGTATGGAGTTCCAGGTATTCCCAGTGTGGAATTCCTGTTCATTCCTGGTGTGGAATTCCCACTCATTCCCAGTATGGAATTCCTGCTTATTCCTGGTATGGAGTTCCTGGTATTCCCACGTGGAATTCCTGGTCATTCCCGGTGTGGAATTCCCAGTATTCACTTGTGGAATTCCTGTTCATTCCCAGGGTGAAATTCCCACTCATTGCCAGTACGAAATTCCTGTTTATTCCTGGTGGAAAATTCCTGGTCATTCCCAGTATGGAATTTCTGCTTATTCCTGATATGGAGTTCCAGGTATTCCCAGTGTGGAATTCCTGTTCATTCCTGGTGTGGAATTCCCACTCATTCCCAGTACGAAATTCCTGCTTATTCCTGGTATTCCCATGTGGAATTCTTGTCCATTCCCGGTGTGGAATTCCTGTTCATTCCCAGTGTGGAATTCCCAGTATTCCCAGTATGGAATTCCTGCTCATTCCTGGTATGGAGTTCCCGATATTCCCCTGTGAAATTCCTGGTCATTCCTGGTGTGGAATTCCCAGTATTCCCAGTATGGAATTCCTGCTCATTCCTGGTGGGGAATTCCTGCTCATCCCTGATGTCCCCCTGTGGAATTCCCGCTCATTCCCGGTATTCCCGGTACATCCCGGCGTGCCAACACCGTTTCTCTTTGTTTTCCTTCCCCGCAGAAGGGCTGGAGCCGGAGACCCAGGAAGGGTGAGTGGGATTTGGAGCATTTAGTGGGATTTCCATGGAATTTTGGGGGTTCTGGTGGGATTTGGGGCATTTAGTGGGATTTCCATGGAATTTTGGGGGTTCTGGTGGGATTTGGAGCATTTAGTGGGATTTCCATGGAATTTTGGGGGTTCTGGTGGGATTTGGAGCATTTAGTGGGATTTCCAGGGAATTTTGGGGGTTCTGGTGGGATTTGGGGCATTTAGTGGGATTTCCAGGGAGTTTTGGGGTTCTGGTGGGATTTGGAGCATTTAGTGGGATTTCCAGGGAATTTTGGGGGTTCTGGTGGGATTTGGGGCATTTAGTGGGATTTCCATGGAATTTTGGGGGTTCTGGTGGGATTTGGAGCATTTAGTGGGATTTCCATGGAATTTTGGGGGTTCTGGTGGGATTTGGAGCATTTAGTGGGATTTCCATGGAATTTTGGGGGTTCTGGTGGGATTTGGGGCATTTAGTGGGATTTCCAGGGAATTTTGGGGGTTCTGGTGGGATTTGGGGCATTTAGTGGGATTTCCAGGGAGTTTTGGGGTTCTGGTGGGATTTCAGTGGGATTTGGGGGAGTTTCCTGGAATTTCCCGGGAGTTTCCTGGGATGTCGGTGGGTTTCAGGAGGTTTTGGTGGGAATTCCAGGATTTCTGGCGGGATTTTGTGTCCCATGATGGATCTTTGGGATCCGTCCCCTCCGTTTGGTGTCGCAGCTGCTGCCGTGCCTCAGTTTCCCCTCAGTTTCTCTGCATTTCAAAGAGCTCCGAGCAGGAGAACTCTGGGATTTTGGGATCTTTTCCATCATCCCTGAGCGTGTTGGCAGAACGTCCCTAAAAATGTAGGATGACCTTAAATCCCGGGATCCTAAGGAGGAGATGGAAAGGGGGGGAATTCCTTTAAAAAATTCCTTATTTTGTTCCTGTGGTGGGAATGGGGGTGACAGTGGGTGGGAACTTTGGGAGGCCCCAATCCTGGGGGATTTGCCCTCAATCCTGAGGGATTTTTCCTGCAGGATCCCGGCACAGGTGAGCAATGGCGAAGCCGGAGGAGATTCCCAGATCCGGACCCGCACCTGGAAGAGGGAGAGCATCTGCAGAGGTGGGGGAAGGCTGGGATTAAACCCTTGGGATTAACCCTTGGGATTAAACCTTTGGGATAACCCCTGGGATTAAACCCCTGGGATTAAACCCTTGGGATTAAACCTTTGGGATAAAACCTTGTGATAACCCCCTGGGATAACCTCTGGGATTAAACCCCTGGGATAACCCCCTGGATAACCCCTGGGATTAAACCCTTGGGATTAAACCCTTGGGATAACCCCCCAGGATAATCCCTGGGAATAAACCCCTGGGATAACCCCTGGGATTAAACCTTGTGTAAATCCCTGGGATAACCTCTGGGATTAAACCCCTGGGATTAACCCTTGGGATAATGCCTGGATAACCCCTGGGATTAAACCCCTGGGATTAAACCCCTGGGATAACCCCTGGGATTAAACCTGTGGGATAACCTCTGGGATTAACCCTTGGGATAACCCCTGGGATTAAACTTTGGGATTAAACCCCTGGGATTAAACCCCCGGGATTAAACCCTTGGGATTAAACTCTTGGGGTAACCCCCGGGATAACCCCCCAAGATAACCCCTGGGATTAAACCCCTGGGATAACCCCTGGGATTAACCCCTGGATAACCCCTGGGATAACCCCCCGGGATAACCCCTGGATAACCCCCTGGGATAACCCCTGGGATTAAACCCCTGGGATTAACCCCTGGATAACCCCTGGATAACCCCTGGGATAACCCCCCGGGATAACCCCTGGATAACCCCCTGGGATTAAACCCCTGGGATAACCCCTGGGATAACCCCTGGATAACCCCTGGGAATAACCCCTGGGATTAAACCCCTGGGATAACCCCTGGATAACCCCTGGGATAACCCCTGGAATAACTCCTGGTGGGCTCAGGAAGGTTTCTGCACCCCGTTGGGGTCCCAATCCCGATCCCAACCCGATCTTGGTGTTCCCAGGGGAACGTTTCTCCTTCCCGGAGGTGGAGGACGAGGTCATCTACGACGACGTTCCCTGCGAGGGCCTGGATGTGGACCAGGACGGTATGGGAACGCTCCTCCTGCTTTTCCAGCCGGGAGCTGCCTCTTCCCGGTTTTCCAGGGGCTCCCATCCCCATTTTCTGTCAGGAAGGAGAGTCCCATCCTCCAGGAGGCTGTGGGTGGGAATAACCAGGGAAATCCTGGGATCTGGGAGGGATGGGGCTGCAGGACCCTGAGAGTTCCAGAGAATGGGAATTCTGGAGTTCTGCACTAGGATTCCCAAAATTCTCCTTCCTCTCCTTCCTTTCTCTATCCCCCTCATTTCTGTCACTCCCAGGGGATCAGTTTCCCCTGGATTCACCCATCCATCCCAGAATGCTCCCAGCTCCCTTCCAAACAGTCAAAGCCCAGAATTCCCATGGCTTGGGAGCGCAGGGAAAAGCAGGAATGGAGCAAGAATAGGGCAGGAAAATGGGAATGGGAATGGAGCGGGGATGGGAATGGAGCGGGGATGGAATGGGAATGGAGCGGAGATGGAATGGGAATGGAGTGGGGATGGAATGGGAATGGAGTGGGGATGGAGTGGGAGTGGAGCATGAATAGGGATGGGGATGGAATGGGAATGGATTGGGGATGGGAATGGGAATGGGGCAGGGATGGCAATGGAGCAGGAATGGAATGGGAATGGGAATGGGAATGGGAATGGGAATGGGAATGGGAATGGAGCAGGGATGGAGTGGGGATGGAATAGGAATGGAGTGGGAATGGGGCAGGGATGGGAATGGAGCAGGAATGGAGCAGAGTTGGGAATGGAGTGGGAATGGCACAGGGATGGAATGGAGTGAGAGTGGAGCAGGAATGGAGCGGTGATAGGAATGGAGCATGAATAGGGATGGGAATGGAGCAGGGGTGGAATAGGAATGGGGATGGGAATGGAGCAGGAATGGAATGGGGATGGGAATGGAGCAGGGATGGAATGGGGATGGAGCAGGAATGGAATGGGGATGGGAATGGAGCAGGGATGGAATGGGGATGGGAATGGAGCAGGGATGGAATGGGGATGGGAATGGGAATGGAGCAGGAATGGAATGGGGATGGGAATGGAGCAGGGATGGAGCAGGAATGGAGCAGGGATGGAGTGGGAATGGAGCAGGGATGGAGCAGGAATGGAATGGGGATGGGGATGGGAATGGAGCAGGGATGGAATGGGAGTGGAGCAGGAATGGAGCGGGAATAGGGATGGAGCACGAGTGGTGATGGGAATGGAGCGGGGGTGGGAATGGGGAAAGGAATGGAGTGGGGATGGAGCGGGAATGGGAATGGAGTGGGAGTGGAGCAGGGATGGAGCATGAGTGGGGATGGGAATGGAGCGGGGACGGGAACGGAGTGGGAGTGGGAATGCCTTGGGAATGGGGATACACTGGGAATTGCGGTCCCGGCAGGCGCGGGGCTGATCTACGCCGAGGTGCAGCGCGGGGAGGGGACGCGCCTGGGGCAGGACCTGGGCTGGAGCTCCAGCGAGTTCGAGAGCTACAGCGAGGGCGAGTCCGGAGAGGAATCCCGGCCGGAATCCCGGCGGGACGCGGAGCCGGCCAAGCTCCGCACGGCGTTCCAGCCCAAGGTACCCATCCCTATGGAACCCTCATCCATTCCTTGGAACCCTCATCCATTCCTTGGAACCCTCATCCATCCTTTTGGAACCTTCATCCATCCCTATGGAACCCTCATCCATCCCTTGGAACCCTCATCCATCCCTTTGGAACACTCATCCATCCCTATGGAACCCTCACCCATCCCTATGGAACCCTCATCCATCCCTTGGAACACTCATCCATCCCTATGGAACCCTCATCCATCCCTTTGGAACACTCATCCATCCCTATGGAACCCTCATCCATTCCTTGGAACCCTCATCCATTCCTTGGAACCCTCATCCATCCTTTTGGAACCCTCATCCATTCCTTGGAACCCTCATCCATCCCTTGGAACACTCATCCATCCCTATGGAACCCTCATCCATCCCTATGGAACCCTCATCCATCCCTTGGAAATCCTCATCCATCCCTTGGAACCCTCATCCATCACTTGGAATCTTCATCCATCCCTTTGGAACCCTCATCCATCCCTTGGAACCCTCATCCATCCCTATGGAACCCTCATCCAGCCCTTGGAACCCTCATCCATCCCTATGGAACCCTCATCCATCCCTTGGAACCCTCATCCATCCCTTTGGAACCCTCATCCATCCCTATGGAACCCTCATCCATTCCTTGGAACCCTCATCCATTCCTTGGAACCCTCATCCATCCTTTTGGAACCCTCATCCATTCCTTGGAACCCTCATCCATCCCTTGGAAATCCTCATCCATCCCTATGGAACCCTCATCCATCCCTTTGGAACCCTCATCCATCCTTTTGGAACCCTCATCCATTCCTTGGAACCCTCATCCATCCCTATGGAACCCTCATCCATCCCTTGGAACCCTCATCCATCATTTTTGAGCCTTTCCCTGCTGTTCCTGCGTTCCCTGCTCCATCCTAGCCGGCATTCCGGAATGTTCTGTGCTGCTTTCCCTGCTCCTGCTTCGTTCCCTGCTCCATCCCAGATGGAATTCCGGGGTCATTCCTCCTGTTTTTGAGCCTTTCCCTGTCTTTCCCTGCTTCTGCCTTCCCTCCTTGCTCCCAGACAGGATTTTTGGGATTTTTTTTTTTTTAATTTTTGAGCCTTTCCCTGCTGTTTTGCATTCCCTGCTCCATCCTAGCCGGAATTCCGGGATGCTGCTGCCTGTTCTGTGCTGCTTTCCCTGCTCCTGCTTCATTCCCTGCTCCATCCCAGCTGGAATTCCGGGGTCATTCCTCCTGTTTTTGAGCCTTTCCCTGCTCCTGCTTCATTCTCTGCTCCATCCCAGCTGGCATTTCAGGATTTTTGGGATGATTCCTCCCATTTCCGAGCCTTTCCCTGCTGCTCCTGCTCTCCCTGCTTGCTCCCAGACAGATTTTTGGGATTTTTTTTTAAATTTTTGAACCTTTCCCTGCTGTTTTGCATTCCCTGCTCCATCCCAGCTGGAATTCTGGGCTCATTCCTCCTGTTTTTGAGCCTTTCCCTTCTCCTGCTTCATTCTCTGCTCCATCCCAGCCAGAATTCCGGGTCATTCCTCCTGTTTTTGAGCCTTTCCCTGCTGTTCCTGCACTCTCTGCTCCATCCCAGCTGTAATTGCTGGATTTTTGGGATGATTCCTCCTGGTTTTGATCCTCTCCCTGTCTTTCCCTGCTTCTGCTTCATTCCCTGCTCCATCCCAGCTGGAATTCTGGGCTCATTCCTCCTGTTTTTGAGCCTTTCCCTGCTTCTGCTTCATTCCCTGCTCCATCCCAGCTGGAATTCTGGGATCATTCCTCCTGTTTTTGAGCCTTTCCCTGCTCCTGCATCATTCCCTGCTCCATTTCAGCTGGAATTCCGGGGTCATTTCTCCTGTTTTTGAGCCTTTCCCTGCTCCTGCTTCATTCTCTGCTCCATCCCAGCTGGCATTTCAGGATTTTTGGGATGATTCCTCCCATTTCTGAGCCTTTCCCTGCTGCTCCTGCTCTCCCTGCTTGCTCCCAGACACGATTTTTGGGATGATTTCTTTCGTTTTTGAACCTTTCCCTGCTGTTCCTGCACTCCCTACTCCATCCCAGCTGGAATTCTGGGATCATTTCTCCTGTTTTTGCGCCTCTCTCTGTCTTTCCCTGCTCCTGCTTCACTCCCTGCTCCATCCCAGCCAGAATTCCGGGGTCATTCCTCCTGTTTTTGAGCCTTTCCCTGCTCCTGCTTCAATCTCTGCTCCATCCCAGCTGGCATTTCAGGATTTTTGGGATGATTCCTCCTGGTTTTGATCCTCTCCCTGTCTTTCCCTGCTTCTGCCTTCCCTCCTTGCTCCCAGACAGGATTTTTGGGATTTTTTTCTTAATTTTTGAGCCTTTCCCTGCTGTTTTGCATTCCCTGCTCCATCCCAGCTGGAATTCTGGGCTCATTCCTCCTGTTTTTGAGCCTTTCCCTGCTCCTGCTGCACCCCCTGCTCCATCCCAGCTGGCATTTCAGGATTTTTGGGATGATTCCTCCCATTTCCGAGCCTTTCCCTGCTGCTCCTGCTCTCCCTGCTTGCTCCCAGACAGGATTTTTGGGATTTTTTTTTTTTAATTTTTGAGCCTTTCCCTGCTGTTTTGCATTCCCTGCTCCATCCTAGCTGGAATTCCAGGATGCTGCTGCCTGTTCTGTGCTGCTTTCCCTGCTCCTGCTTCATTCCCTGCTCCATCCCAGCTGGAATTCTGGGTTCATTTCTCCTGTTTTTGAGCCTTTCCCTGCTGTTGCTGCACTCTCTGCTCCATCCCAGCTGTAATTTCTGGATTTTTGGGATGATTCCTCCTGGTTTTGATCCTCTCCCTGTCTTTCCCTGCTTCTGCCTTCCCTCCTTGCTCCCAGACAGGATTTTTGGGATTTTTTTTTCATTTTTGAACCTTTCCCTGCTGTTTTGCATTCCCTGCTCCATCCCAGCTGGAATTCTGGGGTCATTTCTCCTGCTTTTGAGCATCTTTCTGCCTTTCCCTGCTCCTGCTTCATTCTCTGCTCCATCCCAGCTGGAATTCCGGGGTCATTCCTCCTGTTTTTGAGCCTTTTCCTGCTCCTGCTGCATTCCCTGCTCCATCCCAGCTGGAATTCTGGGATCATTTCTCCTGCTTTTGAGCTTTTCCCTGCTCCTGCTGCATTCCCTGCTCTATCCCAGATGGAATTCTGGGCTCATTTCTCCTGTTTTTGCGCCTCTCTCTGCCATTCCCTGCTTCTGCTTCATTCCCTGCTCCATCCCAGCTGGAATTCCGGGGTCATTTCTCCTGCTTTTGAGCCTTTCCCTGCTCCTGCTTCATTCTCTGCTCCATCCCAGCTGGCATTTCAGGATTTTTGGGATGATTCTTCCCATTTCCGAGCCTTTCCCTGCTGCTCCTGCTCTCCCTGCTTGCTCCCAGACACGATTTTTGGGATTTTTTTTTTTTAATTTTTGAACCTTTCCCTGCTGTTTTGCATTCCCTGCTCCATCCCAGCTGGAATTCCAGGATGCTGCTGCCTGTTCTGTGCTGCTTTCCCTGCTCCTGCTTCATTCCCTGCTCCATCCCAGCTGGAAATCCGGGGTCATTCCTCCTGTTTTTGAGCCTTTCCCTGCTGTTGCTGCACTCTCTGCTCCATCCCAGCTGTAATTTCTGGATTTTTGGGATGATTCCTCCTGGTTTTGATCCTCTCCCTGTCTTTCCCTGCTTCTGCTTCATTCCCTGCTCCATCCCAGCTGGAATTCCGGGGTCATTCCTCCTGTTTTTGAGCCTTTCCCTGCTCCTGCATCATTCCCTGCTCCATTTCAGCTGGAATTCCGGGGTCATTCCTCCTGTTTTTGAGCCTTTCCCTTCTCCTGCTTCATTCTCTGCTCCATCCCAGCTGGCATTTCAGGATTTTTGGGACGATTCCTCCCATTCCCGAGCCTTTCCCCGCTGCTCCCAGCCGGAATTCCGTGCTGCTGCTGCCGCCTCCATTCCCTGCTCCTTTGGGATGATCTCTCCTGTTTTTTTGCATTTGCTGCTTCCTGGGATCTCTGCTCTGCCACTCTCCCGCTTTGCTTTGGGCTCAGCTCTCTCCAGACCTCCATAAACTCAAGGAAAAATGCGCCAGGACTAAGCGGGAGCTCCTGGCTCTGAGAGTTGGGGGGAAGGAAATGCAGGAGCTGAAGCACAAATCCGATTGGAAGGTACCGACCCCGTCCCACAGCCCCGAAATTCCCCAAATTCCACGGCCTGGGGGGGGATGAAATTCCCTCGTGGAATGGATCCAGGCTGGGCCCATCCCATTCCTGGCCCAGAAAATCAGCCTGGAGCTGCTTCCGGGGCTTCCCGAGACATCGGAATTCAGGGATTCAGGAAGGGGTTCAGGAAGAAAAGAATGAGTTCAGGAATTGGGGAAAGAATTCAGGAATTTGGAAACGAATTCAGGAAGGAATTTAGGAAGAAAATGATGAGTTCAGGAATTTGGGAAGGAATTCAGGAGTTCAGGAAGAAAATAATGAGTTCAGGAATTGGGGAATTTGGGAAGAAAATCAGGAGTTCAGGAATTTGGGAAGGAATTCAGGTAGAAATTCAGGAAGAAAATAATGAGTTCAGGAATTCGGGAAAGAATTCAGAAAGAAAATCAGGAGTTCAGGAATTCAGGGAGAAAATGATGAGTTCAGGAGTTCAGGAAGGAATTCAGAAAGAAAATCAGGAGTTCAGGAATTCAGGAAAGAATTCAGGAATTCAGGAATTTGGAAACGAATTCAGGAAGGAATTCAGGAAGGAATTTAGGAAGAAAATGATGAGTTCAGGAATTTGGGAAGGAACTCAGGAGTTCAGGAAGAAAATAATGAGTTCAGGAATTGGGGAATTTGGGAAGAAAATCAGGAGTTCAGGAATTTGGGAAGGAATTCAGGAAGAAATTGAAAAAGAAAATCAGAAGTTGAGGAATTCGGAAAGTAATTCAGGAATAAAATAATGAGTTCAGGAGTTCGGGAAGAAATTCAGGAATTTGGGAAGGAATTCAGGAAGAAAATCAGGATTTCAGGAATTCAGGGAGAAAATGATGAGTTCAGGAGTTTGGGAAGGAATTCAGGAAGAAAATCAGGAGGAAAATCAGGAGTTCAGGAATTTGGGAAGGAATTCGGGAATTTGGAAATGAATTCAGGAATTCAGGAAAGAATTCAGGAATTCAGGAATTTGGAAACGAATTCAGGAAGGAATTCAGGAAGGAATTTAGGAAGAAAATGATGAGTTCAGGAATTTGGGAAGAAAATCAGGAGTTCAGGAATTTGGGAAGGAATTCAGGAAGAAATTCAAAAAGAAAATCAGAAGTTCAGGAATTCAGAAAGTAATTCAGGAATTCAGGAATAAAATAATGAGTTCAGGAGTTCGGGAAGAAATTCAGGAATTTGGGAAGGAATTCAGGAAGAAAATCAGGAGTTCAGGAATTCGGGAAAGAATTCAGAAAGAAAATCAGGATTTCAGGAATTCAGGGAGAAAATGATGAGTTCGGGAGTTTGGGAAGGAATTCAGGAAGGAATTCAGGAAGAAAATAAGGAGTTCGGGAATTCAGGAAAGAATTCAGGAATTTGGGGAGGAATTCAGGAAGAAATTCAGGAAGAAAATCAGGAGCTCAGGAATTCAGGAAGAAAATAATGAGTTCAGGAATTCAGGAAGGAATTCCTGAAGGAATTTACAAGGGAAGGAATTCAGGAAGAAATTTCGGAAAAAAATAATGAGTTCAGGAGTTTGGGAAGGAATTCAGGAAGAAAGACAGGAATTCCGGAAGGAATTCAGGAAGAAATTCAGAAAGAAAATCAGGAGTTCAGGAATTTGGGAAGGAATTCAGGAATTTGGAAACGAATTCAGGAATTCAGGAAGGAATTCAGGAAGGAATTCAGGAATAAAATAATGAGTTCTGGAATTTGGGAAAGAATTCAGGAGTTTGGGAAGGAATTCAGGTAGAAATTCAGGAAGAAAATAATGAGTTCAGGAATTTGGGAAAGAATTCAGGAAGAAAATCAGGAGTTCAGGAATTCAGGGAGAAAATGATGAGTTCAGGAGTTCAGGAAGGAATTCAGAAAGAAAATCAGGAGTTCAGGAATTCAGGAAAGAATTCAGGAATTCAGGAATTTGGAAACGAATTCAGGAAGGAATTCAGGAAGGAATTTAGGAAGAAAATGATGAGTTCAGGAATTTGGGAAGAAAATCAGGAGTTCAGGAATTTGGGAAGGAATTCAGGAAGAAATTCAAAAAGAAAATCAGAAGTTCAGGAATTCAGAAAGTAATTCAGGAATTCAGGAATAAAATAATGAGTTCAGGAGTTCGGGAAGAAATTCAGGAATTTGGGAAGGAATTCTGGAAGAAAATCAGGAGTTCAGGAATTCAGGGAGAAAATGATGAGTTCAGGAGTTCGGGAAGGAATTCAGGAAGAAAATCAGGAAGAAAATCAGGAGTTCAGGAATTCAGGAAGGAATTCAGGAATTCAGGAATAAAATAAGTAGTTCGGGAATTCAGGAAAGAATTCAGGAAGGAATTCAGGAATAAAATCATGAGTTCTGGAATTTGGGAAAGAATTCAGGAATTTGGGAAGGAATTCAGGTAGAAATTCAGGAAGAAAATAATGAGTTAAGGAATTCAGGAAAGAATTCAGGAATTCAGGAATTTGGAAACGAATTCAGGAAGGAGTTCAGGAAGGAATTTAGGAAGAAAATGATGAGTTCAGGAATTTGGGAAGGAATTCAGGAGTTCAGGAAGAAAATCAGGAGTTCAGGAATTCAGGAAGGAATTCAGAAAGAAAATCAGGATTTCAGGAATTCAGGGAGAAAATGATGAGTTCAGGAGTTTGGGAAGGAATTCAGGAAGGAATTCAGGAAGAAAATCAGGAAGAAAATCAGGAGTTCAGGACTTCAGGAAGGAATTCAGGAATTCAGGAAGAAAATAAGGAGTTCGGGAATTCAGGAAAAAATTCAGGAATTTGGGGAGGAATTCAGGAAGAAATTCAGAAAGAAAATCAGGAGCTCAGGAATTCAGGAATTCAGGAAGAAAATCATGAGTTCAGGAATTCAGGAAGGAATTCCTGAAGGAGTTTACAAGGGAAGGAATTCAGGAAGAAATTTAGGAAGAAAATAATGAGTTCAAGAATTCGGGAAAGAATTCAGAAAGAAAATAATGAGTTCAGGAATTCGGGAAAGAATTCAGGAATTCAGGAATTTGGAAACGAATTCAGGAAGGAGTTCAGGAAGGAATTTAGGAAGAAAATGATGAGTTCAGGAATTTGGGAAGGAATTCAGGAGTTCAGGAAGAAAATCAGGAGTTCAGGAATTGGGGAAAGAAATCAGGAATTTGGGAAGGAATTCAGGAAGGAGTTGAGGAAGAAAATGATGAGTTCAGGAATTTGGGAATTCAGGAAGAAATTCAGAATTCAGGATGAAATTCAGGAAGAAAATTCTGAGTTCAGGAATTTGGGAAAGAATTCAGGAATTCAGGGAAGAATTCAGGAATTCAAGAAGAATTCAGGAAGGAATTCAGGAGGAAAGGAAGGAATTCAGGAAGGAGAATTTAGGGAATTGTGGAACCTCAGGGCAGAGCCTTTCCCACCCCATCCCATCCCATCCCAGCTGATACTCCATGGGGTAGAACTGCTGGGATTTGGGGTAGAACTGTCAGATTTGAGGTACAACATTGGAATTTGGGGTAGAAATGCTGAGATTTGGGGTAGAACTGTCAGATTTGGGGTAGAACACTTGGATTCAGGGTAAAACTCTTGGATTTGGAGTGGAAATGCCAGGGATTTGGGGTAGAACTCTCAGCTTTGGGGTAAACCCCCAGGATTTGGGGTGGGAAGGGCCAATCCCCCTTTTCCTGCCCCACACATCCCATCCTGGCATCCCTGCCCGGCCCCGCTTGGCTGCGCTGCACGACCCCACAGCTCCGGCTGCTGCATCCATGGGGGGATCCCGGGGGATCCCAGGGGATCTGGGGGGATCTGGGGGGATCCATGGGGGATCCCGGAGCCCTGGCCCTGTGCCTGCTGCTCCTGGCTGGGAGAACAGGGAATGGCACTCCAGGGATCTTCCTGAGGAGCTGGGTCCGGGAGGAAGCCTGGGGTAGCCTGGAGCTTCCTCATCCCTGAGATCCCTGTGATGATCCCTGAGATCCCTGTGCTGATCCCTGTGATCCCTGTGATGATCCCTGAGATCCAGGTGATGATCCCTGAGATCCAGGTGATGATCCCCGTGATCCCGGTGATGATCCCTGTGATCCAGGTGATGATCCCTGAGATCCCTGTGCTGATCCCTGAGATCCAGGTGATGATCCCTGAGATCCCTGAGCTGATCCCTGAGATCCCTGTGCTGATCCCTGAGATCCCGGTGATGATCCCTGAGATCCCTGTGATGATCCCTGAGATCCCAGTGATGATCCCTGAGATCCCGGTGATGATCCCTGAGATCCAGGTGATGATCCCTGAGATCCAGGTGATGATCCCTGAGATTCCTGTGCTGATCCCTGAGATTCCTGTGCTGATCCCTGTGATCTCTGTGCTGATCCCTGAGATCCAGGTGATGATCCCTGAGATCCCGGTGATGATCCCTGAGATCCAGGTGATGATCCCAGTGATCCCTGTTTTCCCTGTTATGCCTCTGATCCCTGTTATTCCTGTTATCCCTGTGATCCTGGTGGTCTTATCCTATCCCCGTTATCCTGATGATCCCTGTGGTCTTTGTGATGATCCTGGTGACCCCTGTGGTTCTGGTGATGATCCCCGAGGTCCCAGTGATCATCCCACTGATTCCTCTGATCCCTGTGATGATCCCTGTGATCCCAGTGTTTAAACCGCTGATCCCTGAGATCCCGGTGGCCCCTGTGATCCTGGGGATCCCTGCAATCCCTGCGATCCCAGTGATGATCCTGCTGATCCCTGTGATCATCCTGCTGATCCCTGAGATCCCAGTGGCCCCTGGGATCTTGGGGATCCCTGCAATCCCTGCGATCCCAGTGATGATCCCTGTGATCCTGCTGATCGCTGTGATCCCAGTGATGATCCCATTGATCCTTGTGATCCCTGTGCTCCCTGAGATCCCGGTGACACCTGTAACCCCAGTGATGATCCCGGTGATCCTGTTGGTCCCCGAGATCCCAGTGACCCCTGTGATCCCAGTGATCTTAGTGATCCTTGGAATCTGTGTGCTCCCTGAGATCCTGGTGATGATCCTGGTGATCCTCTTCATCCCTGTGATCCCAGTGATGATTCTGCTGATCCCTGTGATCCCTGAGATCCTGGTGATCCCAGTGATCCCACTGATGATCCCTGTGATCCCAGTTATCAAACCGCTGATCCCTGAGATCCCAGTGGCCCCTGTGATCTTGGGGATCCCTGCAATCCCAATGATCCCAGTGATGATTCTGCTGATCCCTGTGATCCCTGAGATCCTGGTGATGATCCTGGTGATCCTCTTCATCCCTGTGATCCCAGTGATGATCCCAATGATCCCTGTGGTGATCCCTGAGATCCTGGTGACCCCTGTGATTCCAGCCACGATCCTGCCGATCCCTGAGATCCTGGTGACCCCTGTGATTCCAGCCACGATCCTGCTGATCCCTGAGATCCTGGTGATCCTCTGTGATCCCTATGATGATCCCTGCAGTGATCCCAGTGATTATCCTGGTCTTCCCTGAGCTGATCCCTATGATGATCCCAGTGGTGATCCTGGTGTTCCCTGAGCTGATCCCTGTGATGATCCCTGCAGTGATCCCAGTGATGATCCCTATGATGATCCCTGCAGTGATCCCTGCAGTGATCCCAGTGATGATCCTGGTGTTCCCTGAGCTGATCCCTGTGATGATCCCTATGATGATCCCAGTGATGATCCTGGTGTTCCCTGTGCTGATCCCTGCAGTGATCCCAGTGATGATCCTGGTGTTCCCTGAGCTGATCCCTGTGATGATCCCTATGATGATCCCAGTGATGATCCTGGTGTTCCCTGTGCTGATCCCTG
The DNA here is from genome assembly GCF_035770615.1 of Melospiza melodia melodia. NCBI lineage: Eukaryota > Metazoa > Chordata > Aves > Passeriformes > Passerellidae > Melospiza > Melospiza melodia. The sequence goes on from NC_086219.1 coordinate 6,320,195, forward strand.
GAGTGATCCCAGTGATGATCCCTATGATGATCCCTGTGCTGATCCCTGAGCTGATCCCTATGATGATCCCTGCAGTGATCCCAGTGAAGATCCTGGTGTTCCCTGAGCTGATCCCTATGATGATCCCTGCAGTGATCCCCGTGCTGATCCCCGAGCTGATCCCCGGCCCGGTTCCGTTGCAGGTGTCGCAGCTGATGCGGGCGGCGCGCAGCGGCACCAAGGACGGGCTGGAGCGCACGCGCATGGCGGTGCTGCGCAGGGTCACCTTCCTGCAGCGCCGCGACGGCACCGGTGAGCACCGGGCACACGGGGTCCCGTCCCCAGGGAATTCCATCCCAGGGAACCCACCCATCCCCAGGGAACCCCAGGGATCCCATCCCCAGGGAATTCCATCCCAGGGAACCCACCCATCCCCATGGAACCCCAGGGATCCCATCCTTAGGGAATTCCATCCCAGGGAACTCCAGGGATCCCATCCCCAGGGAATCTCTGGGATCCCATCCCTAGGGAATTCCATCCCCAGGGAACCCATCCATCCCTAGGGAACCTCCAGGATCCCATCCCCAGGAAATTCAATCCCTCTGGAACCTCTGTGACCCCATCCCCAGGGAATCCCATCTGCAGGGAACCCCAGGAACCCCATCCCCAGGGAACCCCAGGGATCCCATCCCCAGGGAGCCCACCCATCCCTAGGGAACCCCGGGGATCCCATCCTCAGGGAATCCCATCCCTCCAGAACCAGAGGATCCCATCCCCAGGGAACCTTCAGGATCCCATCCTCAGGGAATCCCAGCCCCAAGGAACCCTGGGGATCCCATCCCCAGGGAATTCCATCCCTCCAGAACCAGAGGATACCATCCCCGGGGAACCCCAGGAACCCCATCCCCAGGGAACCCCAGGGATCCCATCCCCCCATGGAACTGGGGATCCATCCCTACAGAACCCCGGGAATCCCATTCCTCTGGAACTGGGGATTCCAGCCCCCGGGAACCTCCAGGATCCCATCCCCAGGAAACCCCATCCCCGGGGAACCTCTGGGAACCCCAGCCCCATGGAACCCCAGGGATCCCATCCCCAGGGAACTGGGGATCCCATCCCTACAGAACCCCAGGAATCCCATTCCTCTGGAACCAGGGATCCCATCCCCAGGGAATCCCATCCCTCCAGAACCTCTGGGATCCCATCCCCAGAGAATCCCATTCCTCTGGAAGCAGGGAATCCCATCCTTATGGACCCCTGGGATCCCATCTCTATGGAACCAGGGATCCCATTCCCATGGAACCCCTGATATCCCATCCCCATGGAACTGGGGATCCCATCCCTACAGAACCCCAGGAATCCCATTCCTCTGGAACCAGGGATCCCATCCCCAGGGAACCTCCAGGGATCCCATCCCTACAGAACCCCAGGAATCCCATTCCTCTGGAACCAGGGATCCCATCCCCAGGGAACCTCCAGGGATCCCATCCCTACAGAACCCCAGGAGTCCCATTCCTCTGGAACCAGGGATCCCATCCCCAGGGAATTCCATCCCTACGGAACCCCAGGAATCCCATTCCTCTGGAATCCTAGGGATCTCACCCCCACAGAACCAGGGGATCCCATCCCCAGGGAACCCCAGAGATCCCATCCCCATGGAACTGAGTGTCCCATCCCTCCAGAAACCCAGGAACCTCACTCCTCTGGAACCGGGGATCCCATCCCTCCAGAATCCTAGGGATCCCATCCCCACAGAACCAGGGGGTCCCATCCCTATGGAACCGGGAACCCCATCCCTCCAGAACCTCCTTCCCCTTCTTTCTCCCGCCTCTTTCCATGGATCTGGAGCTTCCCGGGATCTCTGCAGGCTCCACCTCCCTCCTTTTATCCTCAGGGATAAACCGGCAGTACCCGGCCTGTGCTTGCGTTTTTCCTTCAGGGTTTTGTCCCTCCAGGATTTCTTTCCCTGAATTCCCAATTCCCACAGGGTTTCCCATGAATTTGCTTTCAAGATTTTCCCCCTGAATTCCCAATTCCTCAGGGATTCCTCTTTGGACTTTTCTTCAGGATTTCTTTCCCTGAATTCCTGATTCCCAGGGCCTTTCCTGTGGATTTTTCCTTAAGAATTATTTTCCTGAACTTCCAATTCCTTGGGGCTTTTTCTTGGGTTTTTCCCCTAGGATTTTCCCCCCGAATTCCCAATTCCCAGGAGCTTTCCCGTGGATTTTTCTTTCAGCATTTTTTTCCCTGAATTCCCAATTCCCACAGGGTTTCCTGTGGATTTTGCCTTCAGGATTTTTCCCCCCTGAATTCCCACTTCCTCAGGGTTTTTTCTTGGAGTTTTCCCTCAGGATTTCTTTTGCTGAATTCCCAATTCCCAGGGTCTTTCCTGTGGATTTTTCCTTCAGGATTTTTTCCCTTTTTGCCCTGAATTCCCAGTTCCGAGGAAGTTTTCATGAGATTTTTCCTTCAGGATTTTTTCCCTGAACTCCCAATTCCCAGGAAGTTTTTCTGGGATTTTTCCCTCAGGATTTTCCCCCTGAACTCCCAATTCCCAGGAGGTTTTTCTGGGATTTTTCCCTCAGGATTTTTCCCCTGAATTCCCAATTCCTGAGGGGTTTTCCCTCAGGATTTTCCCCCTGAACTCCCAATTCCCAGGAGGTTTTTCTGGGATTTTTCCCTCAGGATTTTTCCCCTGAACTCCCAATTCCCAGGAGGTTTTTCTTGGATTTTTCCCTCAGGATTTTCTCCCTGAACTCCCAATTCCCAGGAGGTTTTTCTTGGATTTTTCCCTCAGGATATTCCCCCTGAACTCCCAGTTCCCAGGAGGTTTTCCCTCAGAATCTCAGGATTTTTTCCCTGAACTCCCAATTCCCAGGAGGTTTTCACTGAATTTTTCCCTCGGGATTTTCCCCCTGAACTCCCAATTCCCAGGAGGTTTTTCTGGGATTTTTCCCTCAGGATTTCCCCCCTGAACTCCCAATTCCCAGGAGGTTTTTCTGGGATTTTTCCCTCAGGATTTTTCCCCTGAATTCCCAATTCCCAGGAGGTTTTCCCTCAGGATCTCAGGATTTTTTCCCTGAACTCCCAATTCCCAGGAGGTTTTCACTGGATTTTTCCCTCAGGATTTTCCCCCTGAACTCCCAATTCCCAGGAGGTTTTCCTTGGGTTTTCCCCTCAGGATTTTCCCCCTGAACTCCCAATTCTCAGGAGATTTTTCTGGGATTTTTCCCTCAGGATTTTTCCCCTGAATTCCCAATTCCTGAGGGGTTTTCCCTCAGGATTTTCTCCCTGAACTCCCAATTCCCAGGAGGTTTTCACTGGATTTTTCCCTCAGGATTTTTTCCCTGAACTCCCATTTCCCAGGATGTTTTCCTTGGGTTTTCCCCTCAGGATTTTTTCCCTGAATTCCCAATTCCCGGCCCTTTCCCTGTGCCGCAGGGGACGGGGAGCGCAGGAGGAGCGCGGCCGAGGCGGAGAAGCCGCCGCGCTCCCGCCGGAGCTCCCGGGTTTCCCTGGAGCAGCCCGGGGGGGCAGGTAGGATCCAGGGGAGGTAGGATCGATCCCGCTGGATCCCAGCGCCTGGAGCTGCCCGGGGGATCGGCCGCGTGTGTTCCCGGCTTTCCAAGAGCATTCCCGTGGGAAATGTGTGTGTTCCCGGCATTCCCATGGGATCAGCTGCGTGTTCCCGGCATTCCCAGAGCATTCCTGTGGGATTGGCTGCGTGTTCCCGGCATTTCTGCAGCTTTCCATGGAATTGTCTGTGTGTTCCAGGCTTTCCCAGAGCATTCCCATGGGATTGGCCGTGTGTGTTCCGGGCTTTCCCAGAGCATTCCCATGGGATCAGCTGTGTGTGTTCCCAGCATTTCTGCAGCTTTCCATGGGATCTGTGGTGTGTTCCTGGCTTTCCCATGGGATCAGCTGCGTGTTCCTTGCATTCCCAGAGCATTCCCATGGGATCGGCTCTGTGTGTTCCTGGCATTTCTGCAGATTTCCATGGGATGAGCTCTGTGTGTTCCCGGCACTCCCATGGGATCAGCTGTGGTTCCTGGCATTCCCAGAGCATTCCCATGGGATTGGCTCTGTGTGTTCCCAGCATTCCCATGGGATTGGCTCTGTGTGTTCCTGGCATTTCTGCAGATTTCCATGGGATGAGCTCTGTGTGTTCCCGGCACTCCCATGGGATCAGCTGTGGTTCCTGGCATTCCCAGAGCATTCCCATGGGATCGGCTCTCTGTGTTCCCGGCATTCCCATGGGATTGGCTCTGTGTGTTCCTGGCATTTCTGCAGCTTTCCATGGAATTGTCTGCGTGTTCCCGGCTTTCCCAGAGCATTCCCATGGGATTGGCCGTGTGTGTTCCCGGCTTTCCCGTGGCATTGGCTGCAGTTCCCGGCATTTCTGCAGCTTTCCATGGGATCTGCTGTGTGTCCCTGGCATTTCCAGAGCATTCCTGTGGGATTGGCTTTGTGTGTTCCCAGCATTTCCATGGGATCTGCTGTGTGTATTCCCGGCACTCCCATGGGAACCATTGTGTGTTCTTGGCATTCCCAGAGCATTCCCATTGAATCAGCTGTGTGTGTTCCCGGCATTTCTGCAGCTTTCCATGGGATCTGTGGTGTGTTCCTGGCTTTCCCATGGGATCAGCTGCGTGTTCCTGGCATTCCCAGAGCATTCCTGTGGGATTGGCTGTGTGTGTTTCCGGCATTCCCATGGGATCAGCTGCGTGTTCCTGGCATTTCCAGAGCATTCCCATGGGATTGGCTCTGTGTGTTCCCGGCATTTCTGCAGATTTCCATGGGATGAGCTCTGTGTGTTCCCGGCACTCCCGTGGGATCAGCTGTGGTTCCTGGCATTCCCAGAGCATTCCCATGGGATCAGCTGTGTGTATTCGCAGCTTTTGTATGGGATCAGCTGTGGTTCCCAGCATTCCCATGGGATTGGCTCTGTGTGTTCCCAGCATTTCTGCTGCTTCCCATGGAATCGGCTGCGTGTTCCCAGCATTCCCAGAGCATTCCTGTGGGATCGGCTGCGTGTGTTCCCAGCTTTCCTGTGGGTTTGGCTGCATGTTCCCGCATTTCTGCAGCTTTCCATGGGATCTGCTGTGTGTTCCTGGCATTCCCAGAGCATTCCCGTGGGATTGGCTCTGTGTGTTCCCAGTATTTCCATGGGATCTGCTGTGTGTATTCCCGGCACTCCCATGGGAACCATTGTGTGTTCTTGGGCATTCCCAGAGCATTCCCATGGGATCAGCTGTGTGTGTTCCCAGCATTTCTGCAGCTTTCCATGGGATCTGTGGTGTGTTCCTGGCTTTCCCATGGGATCAGCTGCGTGTTCCTGGCATTCCCAGAGCATTCCCGTGGGATTGGCTGTGTGTGTTCCGGCATTCCCATGGGATCGGCTGCGTGTTCCTGGCATTTCCAGAGCATTCCCATGGGATCGGCTCTGTGTGTTCCTGGCATTTCTGCAGATTTCCATGGGATGAGCTCTGTGTGTTCCCGGCACTCCCATGGGATCAGCTGTGGTTCCTGGCATTCCCAGAGCATTCCCATGGGATCGGCTCTGTGTGTTCCCAGCATTCCCATGGGATTGGCTCTGTGTGTTCCTGGCATTTCTGCAGCTTTCCATGGAATTGTCTGCGTGTTCCCGGCTTTCCCAGAGCATTCCCATGGGATTGGCCGTGTGTGTTCCCGGCTTTCCCGTGGCATTGGCTGCGGTTCCCGGCATTTCTGCAGCTTTCCATGGGATCTGCTGTGTGTTCCTGGCATTCCCAGAGCATTCCCGTGGGATTGGCTTTGTGTGTTCCCAGCATTTCCATGGGATCTGCTGTGTGTATTCCCGGCACTCCCATGGGAACCATTGTGTGTTCTTGGGCATTCCCAGAGCATTCCCATGGGATCAGCTGTGTGTGTTCCCAGCATTTCTGCAGCTTTCCATGGGATCTGTGGTGTGTTCCTGGCTTTCCCATGGGATCAGCTGCGTGTTCCTGGCATTCCCAGAGCATTCCTGTGGGATTGGCTGTGTGTGTTCCCGGCATTTCTGCAGCTTTCCCTGGGATCTGCTGTGTGTTCCTGGCATTCCCATGGGATCGGCCACATGTTCCCTGCATTCCCAGAGCATTTCCATGGGATCAACTGTGTTTGTTCCCAGCATTCCCATGGGATCGGCTCTGTGTGTTCCCCGCATTCCCATGGGATCGGCCGCATGTTCCCTGCATTCCCAGAGCATTTCCATGGGATCAGCTGTGTGTATTCCCGGCTTTCCCATGGGATCAGCTGCGTGTTCCTGGCATTCCCAGAGCATTCCCATGGGATTGGCTGTGGTTCCCAGCATTCCCAGAGCATTCCCATGGGAAATGTGTGTGTCCCGGCATTCCCATGGTATTGGCTGTGTGTGTTCCCAGCTTTCCTGCAGCTTCCCATGGGATGGGATTCCCTCCGTTCCCGCCGTTCCCATGGGATCAGTCCCGCTATTCCCGCAGCTTCCCATGGGATCGTTCCCGCCGTTCCCATGGGATCGGTCCCTCCGTTCCCGCATGGCCAGCGCGGCTTCGGGGCGCGGCAATCCCGGGAGCGCATCCCCGGGGAGGAGGAGCCGAAATTAGGGAAGGAAAAAGGTCCCCGCAGCCCTTCCCTTCCCTCCCTCCCTTCCTCCCTTCCCTTCCTCCTCCTCTCCCCCCAGCCCTTCCCCTTCCCGGGATTTCTGGCCCGGGATGGGGCCGCGGCCATGTGGAGGCGACGGCCGCGCTCCCTTCCCGCGTTTTCCTCGGCTCATCCCGAGCTTTCCCTGGCTCGCTCACCCTCCTCCTCCTCGGCTGCTTCGGCCTCGGGTAAGGGCTGCCCACTCCGGCGCGTCCCGCTTTTCCTGCGCTCCCGGTTCCCGCTGCCTCGGAGCGAGGATGAGACGCTGTTCCCGCTGCTTCCAGGCGGATTTTTGGGATGGGGACCCTCCCTGTCCCCTCCCCTTGGCGCTGTCCTGGTCCCTACTCCGGCACTTCCCACTTTTTCTGGGCTCACGGCTCCTTTTCCCGGCTGCTTTTCCCGTTTCCCGGTATTTCAGAGCGAGGATGAGACGCTGTTCCCGTGCGGATTTTTGGGATGAGGACCCTCCCTGTCCTCTCCCCGTGGCACTGTCCTGGTCCCCACTCCGGCACTTCCCACTTTTCCTGGGCTCACGGCTCCTTTTCCCGGCTCCTTTTCCCGACTCCTTTCCCTGGCTCCTTTTCCTGTTTCCTGCTGTCTCGGAGCGAGGATGAGACGCTGTTCCCGCTGCTTCTGGGCAGATTTTTGGGATGGGGACCCTCCCTGTCCCCTCCCCTTGGCGCTGTCCTGGTCCATACTCTGGCACTTCCCACTTTTTCTGGGCTCCCGGCTCCTTTTCCTGACTCCATTTCCTGACTCCTTTTCCCGGCTTCTTTTCCCGTATCCCGATGTCTTGGAGCGAGGATGAGGCGCTGTTCCCGCTGTTCCCGGGCGGATTTTTGGAATGAGGACCCTCCCTGTCCCCTCTGGGTCCCATCCCCGCTCCTGCCCGGCTCATCCCGGTGTCCGGTGACCGCGCTGGGATACCGGGAATACCGGGAGAACGGGCTGTGCCTCCGGAAGGCTCAGTCTGGGTCAGTTTGGGTCAGTTTGGGGTTTTTTTGGTGTTCCCGTGCCGCAGGGGACTCGGAGGAGGAGGACACCGGCTTCCTGGAGGTCACCGTGTCCGACATGAGGCACCCCCCGCCCGAGCTGGGCCCCGCGCCCGAGGGGCTGAGCCCGCAGCAGGTCCGGGATCGACTGGGATCGATCGGGGCTTTCCCGGCATCGGGGCTTTTCTGGGACTGGGGCTTTTCTGGGATTTGGGATCGGGGCTTTCCCGGGATCGGGGCTTTTCTGGGACTGGAGCTTTTCTGGGATTTGGGATCGGGGCTTTCCCGGGATCGGGGCTTTTCTGGGACTGGAGCTTTTCTGGGATTTGGGATCGGGGCTTTCCTGGGATTGGGGCTTTCCTGGGGTTGGGACTGGGATTTTCCTGGGGTCTGGGATTGGGATTGGGGCTTTCCTGGGGTCAGGGCTTTCTTGGGAGTGGGGCTTTCTTGGGATTGGGGCTTTTCTGGCATCTCCTGGGATCAGGGCCTTCCTGGGATTGGGATCAGGGCTTTCCTGGGATCTGGGATCGGTGCTTTTCCAGGATCGGGGCTTTCCTGGATCTCCTGGGATCAGGGCTTTACTGGGATCTGGGATCGAGGCTTTCCTGGGATTGGGACTGGGGCTTTCCCGGGATCTGGGATCACAGCTTTCTTGGGATTGGGACTTTCTTGGGGTTGGGCTCAGGGCTTTCCTGGGATCGGGGCTTTCCTGGGATCTGGGATTGGGGATTTACTGGGATCTGGGCTTTCTTGGGATTGGGATCATGGCTTTCCTGAAATCAGGGCTTTCCTGGTATCTGTTTTGGGGATTTCCTGGGATTGGGATCACGGCTTTCCTGGGATCGGGGCTTTCCTGGGATCTCCTGGGATTGGGGCTTTCCTGGGATTGGGACAGGGGGGCTTTCCCGGGCTCTGGGGGGGTCCCAGCGTCCCCCGGGCCCCGTGATTGAGCAACAGGGAAATGCCGAGTCAGCAGGAACGGCGCTGCTGGGTCAGCGCTTCCGCAGGGCTGGGGCTGCTTCCCTTTTCCTGGGATTCGGGTTGGGGGATCACGGCTGAGCCCCACAGGCTGTGCCTGCATTTCCCTGATCCTGGGATTTGGGACTCTGGGATCAGGGCTCTTCCTGCCTTTCCTTGGTTCCAGGATTGGGGGTTTTGGGGTCAAGGCTGTTCCTCTATTTCCCATATTCCAGGATTGGGGATTTTGGGGTTATGGCTGTTCCTGCATTTCCCCAATCCTGGGATTGGGGATTTTGGGATCAGGGCTGTGCTTGTTTTTCCCTGATCCCAGAATTCAGGACTCTGGGATCAGGCCTGTGCCTGTCTTTCTTGATCCTGGGATTGGGGATTTTGTGATCAGGGCTGTGCCTGCATTTCCCTGGTCCTGGGATTGGGGATTTTGGGATCAGGGCTGTTCCTGCATTTCCCCTATTCCAGGGTTGGGGATTATGGCTGTTCCTGCCTTTCCCCAATCCTGGAATTGGGGATTTTGGTATCAGGGCTGTGCCTGTTTTCCCCAGTCCCATGATTGGGGATTTTGGGGTCAGCTCCTTTCCCTGGTCCCAGGATTGGGGGTTTTGGGATCAGGGCCTTTCCCTGATCCCATGGGTGTGGATTTTGGGATCAGGGCCTTTCCCTGTTCCTGGAATTGGGGATTTTGGGATCAGGGCCTTTCCCCAGTCCCATGATTGGGGATTTTGGGATCAGGGCCTTTCCCTGGTCCGGGGATTATGGATTTTGGGATCAGGGCTGGTTCTGCATTTCCCCTATTCCGGGATTGTGGATTTTGGGATCAGGGCCTTTCCCTGGTCCCGGGATTGGGGATTTTGGGATCTGGGATGTTCCTGCATTTCCCCAGTTCCATGATTGGGGATTTTGGGATCAGGGCCTTTCCCTGGTCCTGGGATTGGGAATTTTGGGATCAGGGCCTTTCCCCGGTCCTGGGATTGTGTATTTTGGGGTCAGGTCCTTTCCCTGGTCCCGGAATTGGGGATTTTGGGATCTGGGCTGTTCCTGCATTTCCCCAGTCCCATGATTGGGGATTTTGGGATCTGGGCTGTTCCTGCATTTCCCCAGTCCCAGGATTGGGGATTTTGGGATCTGGGCTATTCCTGCATTTCCCCTATTCCGGGACTGGGGATTTTGGGATCTGGGCTATTCCTGCATTTCCCCAGTCCCATGATTGGGGATTTTGGGATCTGGGCTGTTCCTGCATTTCCCCTATTCTGGGACTGGGGATTTTGGGATCTGGGCTGTTCCTGCATTTCCCCAGTCCCATGATTGTGGATTTTGGGATCGGGGCCTTTCCCCAGCCCCACGATTGTGGATTTTGGGATCAGGCTCCATTCCCGTGCCCCCGCAGGTGCTCCGGCGGCACATCCTGGGCTCCATCGTGCAGAGCGAGCGCAGCTACGTGGACTCCCTGAAGCGCATCCTGCAGGTGGGGCCGGGCCGGGGCAGGACGGGGATCCCCCCCCTCTGGCGCCGATCCCGCGATCCCAGCGCCGCCATTCCCGCAGGATTACCGGAACCCGCTGCTGGAGATGGAGCCCAAGGTGCTGAGCGCCCGCAAGTGCCAGCTGGTGTTCTTCCGGCTGAAGGAGATCCTGCAGTGCCACTCCATGTTCCAGATCGCCCTGGCCTCGCGCGTGGCCGAGTGGGACTCCAACGAGAAGATCGGCGACCTCTTCGTGGCCTCGGTGCGTGCGGGGGAAACGGGAACAACGGCCCCAAATCCTGCTTGGGATCGCAGGAAAAAAGAGGAATTGCCCCGAATCGTGCAAGGGTCCCAGCAAAAGCCAGGAATGGCCCCAAATCCTGTTGGGGTCCTAGCAAACACCAGGAATGGCCCTAAATCCTGCTGGAGTCACGGCAAAAACTGGGAATGGCCCCAAATCCTGCTGGGATCCCAGCAAAAACCAGGAATGGCCCCAAATCCTGCTGGGATCCCAGCAAAAACCAGGAATGGCCCCAAATCCTGCTGGGATCACAGCAAACACCAGGAATGGCCCCAAATCCTGTTGGGGACCTAAATTCTGCTGAGATCCCAGTAGAAACCAGGAATGGCCCCAAATCCTGTTGGGGTCCTAGCAAACGCCAGAAATGGCCCTAAATCCTGCTGGGATCACAGCAAACACCAGGAATGACCCTAAATCCTGCTGAGATCCCAGTAGAAACCAGGAATGGCCCCAAATCCTGTTGGGGTCCTAGCAAACGCCAGGAATGGCCCTAAATCCTGCTGAGATCCCAGTAGAAACCAGGAATGGCCCCAAATCCTGTTGGGGACCTAGCAAACACCAGGAATGGCCCTAAATCCTGCTGAGATCCCAGTAGAAACCAGGAATGGCCCCAAATCCTGTTGGGGACCTAGTAAACACTGGGAATGGCCCCAAATCCCATGGGGATCCCAGCAAAAACTGGGAACAGCTCCAGATCCCACTGGGGTCCCAGCAAAAGCCAGGAATGTCCCAGTCCCTGCTGGGGTCCTAGCAAACACCAGGAATTGCCCCAGATCCTGTTGAGGTCCCAGCAAAAACCAAGAATAGCCCCAAATGCCATGGGGATCCCAGAAAAAACTGGGAATGGCCCCAAATCCCACTGGGGTCCTAGCAAACGCCAGGAATGGCCCTAAATCCTGCTGGAGTCACGGCAAAAACCGGGAATGGCCCCAGATCCTGCTGGGATCCCAGTAAAAACCAGGAATGGCCCCAAATCCTGCTGGGATCACAGCAAACACCAGGAATGGCCCCAAATCCTGCTGGGATCACAGCAAACACCAGGAATGGCCCCAAATCCTGCTGAGATCCCAGTAGAAACCAGGAATGGCCCCAAATCCTGTTGGGGTCCTAGCAAACACCAGGAATGGCCCTAAATCCTGCTGGAGTCACGGCAAAAACTGGGAATGGCCCCAAATCCTGCTGGAATCCCAGCAAAAACCAGGAATGGCCCCAAATCCTGCTGGGATCCCAGCAAAAACCAGGAATGGCCCCAAATCCTGCTGGGATCACAGCAAACACCAGGAATGGCCCCAAATCCTGTTGGGGACCTAAATTCTGCTGAGATCCCAGTAGAAACCAGGAATGGCCCCAAATCCTGTTGGGGTCCTAGCAAACGCCAGGAATGGCCCTAAATCCTGCTGGGATCACAGCAAACACCAGGAATGACCCTAAATCCTGCTGAGATCCCAGTAGAAACCAGGAATGGCCCCAAATCCTGTTGGGGTCCTAGTAAACACTGGGAATGGCCCCAAATCCCATGGGGATCCCAGCAAAGACTGGGAACGGCTCCAGATCCCACTGGGGTCCCAGCAAAAGCCAGGAATGTCCCAGTCCCTGCTGGGGTCCTAGCAAACACCAGGAATTGCCCCAGATCCTGTTGAGGTCCCAGCAAAAACCAAGAATAGCCCCAAATCCCATGGGGATCCCAGCAAAAACTGGGAATGGCCCCAAATCCCACTGGGGTCCCAGCAAAAACCAGGAATGGTCTCAAATCCTGCTGGGATCCCAGCAAACACCAGGAATGGCCCCAAATCCTGTTGGCGCCCTAGCAAAAACCAAGAATGGCCCCAGTCTCTGCTGGGGTCCTGGCAAAGACTGGGAATGGCCCCAAATCCCTCTGGGGTCCTATCAAAAACTGGGAGTTGCCCCCAAAATCCCCCTGGCATCTCATCAGTCATGAATCACCCCCAAAATCCCCTGGGATCCCACCAGAGATGAGTAGAGTGATGGAGCCCAAATTGGGATGCCCCCAGCACCCCATTTTTTGGGAATCCCCACCTCATTCCCAGTGTCCTGTCCTCTCCCAGTTCTCCAAGTCCATGGTGCTGGACTCGAGACCTCAGTAGGAAGAAAAACCAGGAATCAGCTCCAAACATGCTTTGGGATCCCACCAGGGATGGGTGGAGGATTGGAGTGGTGGGACACCCCCAGAACCTTGCCCACTCCATTTTTTGGGAAGTCCCATGCCATTTTTGGGAAGCCCCACGCCATTCCCACTCTCCTGTCCTCTCCCAGTTCTCCAAGCCCATGGTGCTGGACTCGAGACCTCAGTAGGAAGAAAAACCAGGAATCAGCTCCAAACATGCTTTGGGATCCCACCAGGGATGAGTGGAGGATTGGAGTGGTGGGACACCCTCAGCACTTTGCCCACTCCATTTTTTGGGAAGCCCCATGCCATTTTTGGGAAGCCCCACGCCATTCCCGCTCTCCCGTCCTCTCCCAGCTCTCCAAGTCCATGGTGCTGGATGTGCAACCTCAGTAGGAAGAAAAACCAGGAGTCAGCCCCAAACGTCCCTTGGGATCCCACCAGGGATGGGTGGAGGATTGGAGTGGTGGGACACCCCCAGCACTTTGCCCACCCTGATTTTTGGGAATCCTACCCCATGTTTTGGGAATCCCACCCCGTTTTTTGGGAAGCCCCATGTGCCATTTTTGGGAAGCCCCACGCCATTCCCACTCTCCTGTCCTCTCCCAGTTCTCCAAGTCCATGGTGCTGGACGTCTACAGCGACTACGTCAACAACTTCACCACGGCCATGTCCCTGATCAAGAAGGCCTGTCTGACCAAACCTGCCTTCCTGGACTTCCTCAAGGTCAGCATGGCCCCTCCACAGCTCCGCTTTTCCCAAAAATCCCCTTTTTATGGCATTTTCCCAAAAATTCCCGTTTTTGTGGCATTTCCCCCTGGCAGAAGCGGCAGATGGCCAGCGCCGACCGCGTCACGCTCTACGGGCTGATGGTGAAGCCCATCCAGAGGTTCCCTCAGTTCATCCTCCTCCTGCAGGTGAGACGGGTGAGAGGTTCTGGAGGGCATCAGGAAGGTTCTGGAGAAGGTTTTGAGGAGCTTTTGGAGAAGGTTTTTTGAAGGTTCTGGTGAAGGTTTTGAGGAGGTTCTGGACAAAGACTGGGGAGGTTCTGGAGAAGGTTTTGAGGAGGTTCTGGAGAAGGTTTTGAGGAGGTTCTGGAGAAGTAGCTTTTTGGGTGCTGCAGGACAGGGCCATTTTTTTTTAATTTTTTGGATTTTTTTGATTTTTAAAAATTTTTGGATCTATCCCAAGATCATCTCCTAAGCTTTGAATTTGGAGGTGCCCAAAGTGCTCCCAATTCCCTCGGTTCATCCTTTTCCTGCAGGTGAGAGAAGGGAGGTTCTGGAGGACTTTGGGGAGGTTCTGGAGAAGGTTTTGGAGAGGTTTTGGGCAAGGTTGCAGAGATTCTAGAAAATGCTTTTTGGAGGTTCTGGAGAAGGTTTTTGGAGGTTCTGAACAAGGACTGGGGAGGTTCTGGAGAAGGGTTTTGGGAGGTTCTGGAGAAAGTTTTGGGAGCTTTTGGAGGAGGTTTTTGAGAGGTTTTAGGTAAAGATGTGAGATTCTGGAGAAGGTTTTGTGGAGGTTCTGGAGAAGGACTGGGGAAGTTCCAGAGAAGATTTTTTGGAGGTTCTAGGGAAAGTTTTGGAGAGGTTTTGAACAAGGTTGCAGAGATTCTAGAAAAGGTTTTGAGGAGGTTCTGGAGAAGGTTTTTGGAGGTTCTGAACAAGGACTGGGGAGGCTCTGGAGAAGGTTTGAAAATGTTCTGGAGAAGGTTTTTGGGAGGTTTTGGAGAGGTTTTGGGCAAGGTTGCAGAGATTCTGGAAAAAGTTATTTGGAGGTTCTGGAGAAGGTTTTGAGGAGGTTCTGGACAAGGACTGGGGAGGTTCTGGAGAAGGTTTTGGGGAGGTTCTGGAGAAGGTTTTTGGGAGCTTCTGGAGAAGCACCTTTTTGGGAGCTGCATGACAGAGACACACTTCGGAGTGGACACCCTGGTTGGATTTGTGGATCCACCCAAGGATCATCCTCCAAACCTCGGTGTGGGAGGCCCCGTCAGTTTTGCCGTGGCGGTTCCTCAGGGCCATTCCCGGTGTTTCTGTGTCCCAGGACATGCTGAAGAACACCCCGCGCGGCCACGCCGACCGCCTGTCCCTGCAGCTGGCGCTGACCGAGCTGGAGACTCTGGCCGAGAAGCTCAACGAGCAGAAGCGCTTGGCCGACCAGGTGGCCGAGATGCAGCAGCTCAGCAAGAGCATCAGCGACCGCAGCAGCTTCAACAAGGTGGGGGCTCCTCGTCACCTTCATCTTCGTCCTCATTCTCCTGCTCCTCTTCATCCTCAGCCTCGTCCTCCTCATCCTCCTTGTCCTTCTTGTCCTCATCATCCTCCTCATCCTTGTCCTCATTCTCCTTGTCCTCCTTGTCTTCACCTCATTTTCTTCATCCTCCTCATCTTCCTCCTCACCCACATCCTCGTCCTCCTTGTCCTCATTCTCCTTGTCCTCCTTGTCCTCTCCTCATCTTCCTCATCCTCCTTTTCTTCAGCCTCCTCATCCTCATCACCCTCATCCTCAGCCTTCTCACCCTCCTCATCCTCTTCATTCTCCTCATCCTCATCCTCCTCAGCCTCCTCATCTTCCACCTCCTCCTCATCCTCCTTGTCCTCCACCTCCACCTCCTCCTCCTCATTCTCCACCTTCTCCTCATCCTCCTCATCCTCGTCCTCCTCCTTGAGGGTGGAATTTGGGGATTCCTCCCCGAGGATCTGCTGGGTTTGGATTTGGAGCTCTGACTCCATGTGTGGCTTCTCCAGGTTCTGGAGAAGGTTTTTGGGAGGTTCTGATGGAGGTTTGGGAGCTTTTGAAAAAGGTTTGGGAGCTTTTGAAGGAGGTTTGGGAGGATCTGGAGAAGGTTTTTGGGAGGCTCTGGAGAAGGATTTTGGGAGGTTCTGGAGGAGGTTTGGGAGCTTATGGAGGAGATTTTTGGGAGGATCTGGAGATGTTCTTTGGGAGATTCTGGAGGAGATGGGGAGCTTTTGGAGCAGGTTTTGGGAGGTTCTGGAGGAGGTAGGGGACCTTCTGGAGAAGTTCTGGGGAGTGGTGGGGAAGGTTTAGAGAAGTTCTTGAGAAGGTTTTTCAGAGGTTCTGGAAGTGTTTTTTGGGAGGTTGTGGAGAAGGTTTTGGGACGTTCTGCAGGACGTTTTGGACCTCTTGGAGAAGCTTTATTTTTTAACAATGCTGGGAATTGGTGGTTCTGACTCTGTGGTGGGATTGACCACTCCGGGGTGGAATCTCCATCCTGGAGTGACCACGTGGGGGTTGTCCTGCAGCTGCTGAGCTCGGGGCAGCGGCAGCTGCTGCTGTGCGAGACGCTGACCGAGACGGTGTACGGGGACCGCGGGCAGCTGCTCAAGTCCAAGGAGAGGAAGGTGTTCCTGCTCAGCGACCTCCTGGTCTGCGCCAACGTCAACTTCAAGTACGTGCGGGGCACCTCCTGACCCCAGAACCCTCGGGAGATCTCAGCACATCCCCATCCTCTTCCTCCTCCTTGTCATCCTCACCTTCCTCCTCGTCCTCCTTCTCCTCGTCCTCCTTCTCCTTGTCCTCCTTCTCCTCGTCCTCCTTGTCCTCCTTCTCCTTCTCCTTCTCCTTCTCCTTCTCCTTCTCCTTCTCCTTCTCCTTCTCCTTCTCCTTCTCCTTCTCCTTCTCCTTCTCCTTCTCCTTCTCCTTCTCCTTCTCCTTCTCCTTCTCCTTCTCCTTCTCCTTCTCCTTCTCCTTCTCCTTCTCCTTCTCCTTCTCCTTCTCCTTCTCCTTCTCCTTCTCCTTCTCCTCCTTCTCCTTCTCCTTCTCCTTCTCCTTCTCCTCCTCCTCCTCCTCCTCCTCCTCCTCCTCCTCCTCCTCATTCCCATCCTCCTCATCCTCATTTTTGGGGGAAATCCCATTGAGTTTGGGGTGTTTGGAGGGGGTTTCCATCAGGTTTGAGGTTTTTGGGGGGAATTCCATCAAATTTAGGGGGTTTAGGGAAATCCCATTGATTTTGGGGTTTTTAAGGGGGGACCCTACCCAGTTTGGGGTTTTTGGGGGAAATCCCATCAAGTGTAGGGTTTTTGGTGAGAATTCCTATTGAGTTTGAGTTTTTTTGGGAGAATTCTCATTTAATTTGGTTCTTTTGGGAGAATTCCCATTGAGTTTGGGGATTTTGGGGGAAATCCCATTGAGTTTGGGGTTTTTGGGGGAAATCCCATTCAGTTTGGGGTTTTTGGAGAGAGTCCCATTGAGTTTGGGGTTTTTGGAGAGAATCCCATTGAGTTTGGGGTTTTTGGAGAGAATCCCATTCAGTTTGGGGTTTTTGTGGGGAATCCCATTGAGTTTGGGGTTTTTATGGGGAATCCCATTGAGTTTGTAGTTTTTGGAGGGAATCCCATTGAGTTTGGGTTTTTTTGGGAAATCCCGTCAAGTTTGAGGTTTACCTGCCCACCTTTGACCCATCTCCCTCCCTGCTGCTCCGGGGTCTTAGAGCTGCTGTGGGATTTGGGAATGGGGTGGAATTGGCAGGATTTGATGCCGCCAAGCGGGAAAACCTCATAAAATTCCCAAAATCCCATTGAATCCCTCCTTTTCCCCCTCTCCAGGCCAGTGCCTGCAGGGTAGGTGCCAGGTGTGCTGTGCTGTGTCGTGTGCCCCAAGTTTGGGGGTTCCTGCACGGTGTGGGGTGCTTGGCCTGTGGGATGCCTTTTCTGGGGGAAATCCATGAATTTTGGGAAAATCCAGGTTTTTTTTTTTGACTTGGAATTCTTGCCTCGGTAGAGGCCAGCTGGAAATCAGAGGTCCTGGAAAACCACATTCTGGGGTTCCTGCATGGCGTGGGGTGCTTGGCTTGCAGGACACGTATTTTTGGGGGGAGAAAAACCAGATGGTTTTTTTTTGGGAAAATCTATGAATTTTGGGAAAATCTGGGATCTTCTTGACCTGGAATTCTTGCCTTGGCAGAGGTCAGCTGGAAATCAGAGGTTCTGGAAAATCACATTCTGGGGTTCCTGCATGGTGTGAGGTGCTTGGCTTGCAGGACACGTATTTGTGGGGGGAAAAACCAGGTTTATTTGGGAAAATCCATGAATTTTGGGAAAATCTGGGGAGTTTTTTTTTTAACTTGGAATTCTTGCCTCGGTAGAGGCCAGCTGGAAATCAGAGGTCCTGGAAAACCACATTCTGGGGTTCCTGCATGGCGTGGGGTGCTTGGCTTGCAGGACACGTATTTTTGGGGGGAGAAAAACCAGATGGTTTTTTTTTGGGAAAATCTATGAATTTTGGGAAAATCTGGGATCTTCTTGACCTGGAATTCTTGCCTTGGTAGAGGCCAGTTGGAAATCAGCGTCCAGTTGGAAATCAGAGGTTCTGGAAAACCACATTCTGGGGTTCCTGCATGGTGTGGGGTGCTTGGCTTGCAGGACACGTATTTTTTGGGGGGTTTCTTGGGGAAATCTACGGATTTTGGGAAAATCCATGGGGTTTTCTTGACCTGGAATTCTTGCCTTGGCAGAGGCCAGCTGGAAATCAGCAGCCTGGTGCCGCTGGGCCCCAAGTACGTGCTGAAGTGGAGCACGGCCCTCCCGCAGGTGCAGGTGGTGGAGGTGGGCCAGGAGAGCGGCGCCGGGGACAAGGACAGCGCCGCCGCGGCCGTGGCCAACGCCGGCCAACGCCGGCACGCGCCCGCCGGCCAGGCCGCCCACAGTGAGAGCCTGGGGGGGATTTGGGGGTGTGATGGGGGGGATTTCACCCCTCTGAGGGGTGGTGGAGTCACCAATGGAGTGTTCAGGGTCTTGTTCCTGGTGGGAGAACATCCCTGGGCTGGGATTTGGGGGGTTTTAGGGGTTTTGGGTGTGTTTTAGGGGGTTTTAGGGCATTTCACGGTTCTGAGGGGTGATGGAGTCACCAACGGAGTGCTTGGGGCCTTGTTCATAATGGGAGAACCTCCCTCAGTGGGGATTTGGGGGGGTTTTAGGGGATTGGATGAATTCTAGGGGATTTGGGGACATTTTAGGGGATTTTACTGCTCTGAGGGCTGGTGGAGTCATGGATGCAGCACTGAGGGCCTCGTTCCTGGTGGGAGAACCTCCCTGGGCTGGGATTGGGTGGGTTTGAGGGAATTTGGGGGGGTTTAGGGGATTTGGGGGCATTTTAGGGGATTTCACCACTCTGGGAGGTGGTGCAGTTGGAGATGTGGAGCTCCAGATGAATTCCTGGCAGGAGAGCCTCCCTGGGCTGGGATTTGGGGTGTTTTAGGGAAATTGGGGGTGTTCTGGGGAATTTGATGGGTTCTAGGGGATTTCTAGGGGCGTTTTAGGGGATTTGGGGGTTTTTAGGGGATTTCACCTCTCTGAGGGGTGATGGAGTCACGGATGCAACTCTTGTTCCTGGTGGGAGAACCTCCCTGGGCAGGGATTTGATGGGTTTTAGGGGATTGGATGGGGTCTAGGGGATTTGGGGGTGTTGTAGGAGATTTGGGGGTGTTCTAGGGGATTTGGGGACGTTTTAGGGGATTTGGGTGGTTTTAGAGGATTTGACCCCTCTGAGGGATGATGGAGTCACCAATGCAGCACTCGGGGCCTCATTTCTGGTGGAAGAACCTTCCTGGGCTGGGATTTGGGGGGTTTTAGGGGATTTCGCCATTCTGGGAGGTGGTCTGGGCCTCATTCCTGGTGGGATCACCTTGGTGGGATATGATTTGGGGGGTTTTAGGGGATTTGGGGGGTTTAGGGGATTTCACTGCTCTGGGAGGTGGTGGAGTGACAGATGTGGAGCTCCAGCCTCATTCCTGGCAGGAGAACATCCCTGGGCTGGGATTTGGGGGATTTTAGGCAGATTTCATCACTCTGGGAGATGATGCAATCATGGATTTGGTGCTCCAGCCACATTGGTGGCAGGAGAACCTCTCTGGGCTGGGATTTGGGGGATTTCACGACTGTGGGTGGTGAAATGTTTGAGGAGCAGCATCTGTGGTGCTCGGGGCCGTCCCTGGTGGTGCTGGGTCACGGGCTGGGCTCCAGCTTGGATCTTCTCCAGCCTGGTGGATCCCGTGGCGCTCCACGTGCCACAAATCCTGGTTTTTCTCCCCAAAGACAAGGTCTACCTGGGCCCGCCGCGGCTCTTCCAGGAGCTGCAGGACCTGCAGAAGGACCTGGCGGTGGTGGAGCAGATCACGCTGCTCGTCAGCACGCTGCACGGCACATACCAGGTACGGCCGCATTCCCGGGATCTGCTGCATTCCTGGGAAATGCCACGTTCACAGGAGCTGCTGCTTTCCTGGGAACCTCTGCATTCCTGGGAACCGCTGCATTCCCAGGAACCGCCACATTCCCAGGAACTGCCGCATTCCTGGGAACCACTACATTCCCGGGAATCACTGCATTCCTGGGTACTGCCCGTGCTCCCAGGAACTGCCCACATGCCCAGGAACCGCCGCCTTCCCGGGAACCGCTGCGTTCCTGGGAACTGTCGCATTCCCAGGAACCTCCGCATTCCCGGGAACCGCCTGCATTCCTAGGAACCGTCACATTCCTGGGAACTGCCCACATTCCTGGGAGCCGCCTCGTTCTGGGATCTGCCACATTCCCAGGAAACTGCTGCTTTCCCAGGAACCGCCACATTCCTGGGAACTGCCCGCATTCCTGGGAATCGCCACATCCGCAGGAATCACTGCATTCCCAGGAACCGCCATGGTCCCGGGAACTGCAATATTCCCGGGAGCCACCCGCCTTCCTGGGAACTGCTCACATTCCTGGGAGCCACTGCATTCCTGGGAACTGCCGCATTCCTGGAAACCGCCCACATTCCCGGGAACTGCCACATTCCTGGGAACTGCTACGCTCCCAGGAACCGCCGCCTTCCCAGGAACTGCCACAATCCCAGGAGCCGCCACATTCCCAGGAACTGCCCGCATTCCTGGGAACTGCCGCATTCCTGGGAACCGCCTGCATTCCTGGATACTGCCCACATTCCTGGGAACTGTTGCATTCCCAGGAACTTCTGCGGTCCTAGGAGCCGCTGCCTTCCCAGGAACTGCCGCATTCCTGGGAACTGCCCACATTCCTGAGAACTGCCACATTCCCAGGAACCACTGCATTCCCGGGAACAGCTGCATTCCCAGAAACTTCCACGGTCCTGGGAACCGCCGCATTCCCAGGAACCGCCACCTTCCCGGGAACCGCTGCATTCCTGGGAACTGTCGCATTCCCGGGAACCTCCGCATTCCCGGGAACCACCTGCATTCCCAGGAACCGCCACGTTCCTGGGAACTGCCCACATTCCCAGGAACCGCCACCTTCCCGGGAACTGCTGCGTTCCTGGGAACTGTCACATTCCTGGGTGCTGCCCACATTCCCGGGAGCTGCCGCATTCCCGGGAACCGCCACATTCCCAGGAACTGCTGCATTCCTGGGGACCGCCGCATTCCTGGGAGCCGCCACATTCCCAGGAACCGCTGCATTCCCAGGAACCACCACATTCCTGGGAACTGCTGCATTCCCAGGACCCATGGCATTCCCAGGAACTGCCACCTTCCCAGGAACCGCTGCATTCCCAAGAACTGCCCGCATTCCCGGGAACCACCGCATTCCCGGGAACCACCGCATTCCCGGGAACCGCCACCTTCCCAAGAACCGCTGTGCTCCCGGGAACCGCCACATTCCTGGGAAGCGCTGCATTCCCAAGAACTGCCACATTCCCGGGAACCACCGCATTCCCGGGAGCCGCCACATTCCCAGGAACCGCCACATTCCCAAGAACCGCTGTGCTCCCGGGAACCGCCACATTCCCGGGAAGCGCTGCATTCCTGCGAACAGCCTCAGCCCCTCCGGGCGGGATCCGGGCTGTTCCCGGCTCTGAGGGAGCGTTCCCGGTGTTCTCCAGAACCTGAACATGACGGTGGCGCAGGATTGGTGCCTGGCCCTGCAGAGGATGATGAAGGTCAAGGAGGAAGAAATCCACTCGGCCAACAAGTGCCGGCTGCGGCTGCTGCTGCCCGGGAAACCCGACAAGTGAGGCGGGAATCGGGGATGGAGGAGGAGGAGGAGGGTGGGGATGGGGAGGGTGAGGAAGAGGAGGAGCGTGAGGAAGAAGATGAGAAGGAGGAGGAGAGCGGGAGGATGAGGAGGATGATGATGAGGAAAAAGAGGATGAGGAAGATGAGGATAAGGAAGAGGAGAAAGGAGGATGAGGAGGAGGAAAAAGAGCAGGATGAAGATGAGGAGGATGATGGAGATGAGGATGAAGATGAGGAGGAGGATGATGGGGATGAGGATGAAGATGAGGAGGAGGAGGAGGATGATGGGGATGAGGATGATGAAGATGAGGAGGAGGAGGATGAT
Source organism: Melospiza melodia melodia (assembly GCF_035770615.1). Taxonomy (NCBI): domain Eukaryota; kingdom Metazoa; phylum Chordata; class Aves; order Passeriformes; family Passerellidae; genus Melospiza; species Melospiza melodia. Next base: position 6,341,967 of record NC_086219.1, read on the forward strand.
GGGGATGAGGATGATGAAGATGAGGAGGAGGATGTTGGGGGTGAGGATGAAATTATGAGGATAATGATGATGAGGAGGAGGATGAAGATGGGGAGGAGGAGGATAAGGAAGAGGAGGAGGAAGCGGAGAAAGGAGGAGGTGGAGGAGGAAAAAGAGCAGGATGAAGATGATGAGGAGAATGATGGGGATGAGGATGAAGATGATGAGGATAATGACGGTGAGGAGGAGGAGGATGAAGATTAGGAGGAGGAGGATGATGGGGATGAAGATGATGAGGATAATGACAGTGAGGAGGAGGAGGATGAAGATTAGGAGGAGGGGGATGATGGGGATGAAGATGATGATGAGGAACACGAGGATAAGGAAGAGGATAAAGGAGGAGGATGAGGAGGAGGAAGAAGCAGGATGAAGATGATGAGGATGAGGAGAATGAAGAAGAAGAGGAGGATGACGAGGAGGAGAATGATAGGGATGAGGATGAAGATGATGAGGATAATGACAGTGAGGAAGAGGATGACAGTGAGGAGGATAATGGGGATGAGGATGATGATGAGGAAGATGAGGATAAGGAAGAGGAGAAAGGAGGAGGATGAGGAGGAGGAAGAAGAGCAGGGTGAAGATGATGAGGAGAATGAAGAAGAGGAGGAGGAGGATGAGGAGGAGAATGATGGGGATGAAGATAAAGATGATGAGAAGGAGGAGGAAGATGGGGATGAGGATGAAGATGAGGAGGTTGATGGGGATAAGAATAATGATAGTGAGGAGAGAGGAGGATGAAGATGAGGAGGAAGATGGGGATGAGGATGAAGATGAGGGTGAAGGTGAGGAGGAGGATGACAGGAATGAGGATGAAGATGAGGAGGATGATGGGGATGAGGATGAAGATGATGGGGATGAGGATGAAGATGAAGATGAGGAGGATGATGGAGATGAGGATAACAATGGTGAGGATGATGGGGATGAGGATAAAGTTGATGAGGATGATGGGGGATGAGGGTAACGATGATGAAGATGATGGGGATGAAGATGAAGATGAGGAGGATGATGAGGATGAGGATAACAATGGTGAGGATGATGGGGATGAGGATAAAGTTGATGAGGATGATGGGGGATGAGGGTAACGATGACGAAGATGATGGGGATGAAGATGAAGATGAGGAGGATGATGAGGATGAGGATAACAATGATGGGGAGGATGGGGGTGAGGATGAATTTGATGAGGATGATGGGGATCAGGATAACGATGATGATGATGAGGATGATGGGGGGGTGAGGAAGAGGATGAGGCTGAAGGCCGCCGTGTCCCGCAGGTCGGGGCGCCCCATCAGCGTCATGGTGGTGTTCATCACCCCCAGCCCCCTGAGCAAGATCTCCTGGGTGAACCGGCTGCACCTGGCCAAGATCGGCCTGCGTGAGTCCTGCCCTGCCCGGGGATCTGGGAGGGGAAAGGGGAAAACGGGAACCAGGGCATGGAGCGGGGTGGGAAGGGCTGGAGAAGGGCTGGGGGCTTTGGGGGAACCTTGTGGAGAAGGCTTGGGAATTTTCTGGGAATGCTGGGGAGGATCCGGAGAATGTTTGGAAGGTTCTGCAGAAGGTTTGGGGAATGTTAGGGAGGTTCTGGAGAAGGTTTGGGGGCTTTGGGGAAGCCTGTGGAGAAGGTTTGGGAATTTTCTGAGGAGGTTGGGGAGGTTCTGGTGAAGGTTTGGGGAGGTTTTTGGAGAAGGTTTGGAAAAGTTTGGGGAATGTTGGGGAAGTTCTGGAGAAGGTCTAGGGGCTTTGGGGAAGCTTGTGGAGAAGGTTTGGGAATTTTCTGAGAAGGTTTGGGGAGGTTCTGGAGAAGGTTTGGGGGCTTTGGGGGAACCTTGTGGAGAAGGCTTGGGAATTTTCTGGGAAGGTTGGGGAAGGTTCTGGAGGTTTGGGGAGCTTCTGCAGAAGATTTGGGGAATGTTGGGGAGGTTATGGAGGTTTGGGGATGTTCTGGAGAAGGTTTGGGGGCTTTGGGGGAACCTTGTGGAGAAGGCTTGGGAATTTTCTGGGAAGGTTGGGGAAGGTTCTGGAGGTTTGGGGAGCTTCTGCAGAAAGTTTGGGGAAGTTATGGAGGTTTGGGGATGTTCTGGAGAAGGTTTGGGGGCTTTGGGGAAGCCTGTGGAGAAGGCTTGGGAATTTTCTGGGAATGCTGGGGTGGATCCGGAGAATGTTTGGAAGGTTCTGGAGAAGGTTTGGGGAATGTTAGGGAGGTTATGGAGGTTTGGGAATGTTTGGGGAGGTTCTGGGGAGGTTTGGGAAGGTTTGGGGAGGTTCTGGAGAAGGTTTGGGGAATGTTGGGGAGGTTCTGGAGAAGGTCTAGGGGCTTTGGGGAAGCCTGTGGAGAAGGCTTGGGAATTTTCTGAGAAGGTTGGGAAGGTTCTGGAGAAAGTTTGGAAGGTTTTTGGAGAAGGTTTGGAAAAGCTTTGGGGAATGTCAGGGAGATTCTGGAGGTTTGGGGAGGATCTGGAGAAGGTTTGGGGGCTTTGGGGGAACCTTGTGGAGAACGTTTGGGAATTTTCTGGCAATGCTGGGGAGGATCCGGAGAATGTTTGGAAGGTTCTGCAGAAGGTTTGGGGAATGTCGGGGAGGTTCTGGAGGTTTGGGGATGTTCTGGAGAAGGTTTGGGAAGGTTCTGGAGAAAGTTTGGAAGGTTTTTGGAGAAGGTTTGGAAAAGTTTGGGGAATGTCGGGGAGGTTCTGGAGGTTTGGGGAGGTTCTGGAGAAGGTTTTGGAGCCTTTGGGGAACCTTGTGGAGAAGGTTTGGGAATTTTCTGAGAAGGTTGGGGAGGTTCTGGAGAAGGTTTGGGGAGGTTTTTGGAGAAGGTTTGGAAAAGTTTGGGGAATGTTGGGGAAGTTCTGGAGAAGGTCTAGGGGCTTTGGGGAAGCTTGTGGAGAAGGTTTGGGGATTTTCTGAGAAGGTTTGGGGAGGTTCTGGAGAAGGTTTGGGGGCTTTGGGGGAACCTTGTGGAGAAGGCTTGGGAATTTTCTGGGAAGGTTGGGGAAGGTTCTGGAGGTTTGGGGAGCTTCTGCAGAAAGTTTGGGGAAGTTATGGAGGTTTGGGGGCTTTGGGGAAGCCTGTGGAGAAGGCTTGGGAATTTTCTGGGAATGCTGGGGTGGATCCGGAGAATGTTTGGAAGGTTCTGGAGAAGGTTTGGGGAATGTTAGGGAGGTTATGGAGGTTTGGGAATGTTTGGGGAGGTTTGGGAAGGTTTGGGGAGGTTCTGGAGAAGGTTTGGGGAATGTTGGGGAGGTTCTGGAGAAGGTCTAGGGGCTTTGGGGAAGCCTGTGGAGAAGGCTTGGGAATTTTCTGAGAAGGTTGGGGAGGTTCTGGAGAAAGTTTGGAAGGTTTTTGGAGAAGGTTTGGAAAAGTTTGGGGAATGTTGGTTCTGGAGGTTTTGAGGAGGTTCTGGAGAAGGTTTTGGAGCCTTTGGGGAACCTTGTGGAGAAGGCTTGGGAATTTTCTGAGAAGGTTGGGGAGGTTCTGGAGAAGGTTTGGGGAGGTTTTTGGAGAAGGTTTGGAAAAGTTTGGGGAATATTGGGGAAGTTCTGGAGGTTTGGGGAGGTTCTGGAGGTTTGGGGAGGTTCTGGAGGAAGTTCTGGGGAAGGTTGGGGAGGCTTTGGGAAAGGTTTGGGGTTTTTTGCAGAAGGTTTGGAGAAGGTTTGGGAGGTCCTGGGAAAGGTTTGGGAACTCTTTGAGGAGGTTTGGGAGAAGGTTTTTGGAAGGTTTCGGAGGAGGTTTGGGAGCTTTCTGAGCTTGGATAATCCCATACCCACGAGCCAAAACCCCAACCCCATCCCAGCCTGATGTCGGGGAGGGGATGGAATTTTTACGATGGAATTTTTTCCCATAAATTTGGTTTTTTTGGGGATTTTTTCCCCCCATCCACACTGCAATAATTCCGAGGAGGGGATGGGGCACATCCCAAATCCATGGAAAGGGGTGGATTGGGGTGGGGATGGATCCCAGAGGGGGAGTTTGGGCTGGGGTGATCCCGGCGCTCCCGGTTTTCCGCAGGGGATGAGAACCAGCCGGGCTGGCTCTGCCCCGACGAGGACAGGAAGAGCCGAGCGCCCTTCTGGTGCCCCATCCTGTCCTGCCACATTCCAGCCTTCTCCTCCAAAGCCTTGGATCTGCAGGTGAGAGCCGGAAAAAACCCAGATCCAGCTGGGAAGGGCACAAATCCCATCCTGGAGGGGATGGAAAATCCCAGATCTGGCTGGGAAGGGCACAAATCCCAGCCTGGAGGGCATGGAAAATCCTGAATCCATCTGGGAAAGGCACAAATCCCATCCTGGAGGGGATGGAAAATCCTGAATCCATCTGGGAAAGGCACAAATCCCAGCCTGGAGGGGATGGAAAATCCTGAATCCATCTGGGAAAGGCACAAATCCCATCCTGGAGGGGATGGAAGATCCCAGATCTGGCTGGGAAAGGCACAAATCCCATCCTGGAGGAGATGGAAAATCCTGAATCCATCTGGGAAAGGCACAAATCCCAGCCTGGAGGGGATGGAAAATCCTGAATCCGTCTGGGAAAGGCACAAATCCCAGCCTGGAGGGGATGGAAAATCCTGAATCCATCTGGGAAAGGCACAAATCCCAGCCTGGAGGGGATGGAAAATCTCAGATCCAGCTGGGAAAGGCACAAATCCCATCCTGGAGGGGATGGAAAATCCTGAATCCATCTGGGAAAGGCACAAATCCCAGCCTGGAGGGGATGGAAAATCCCAGATCCGGCTGGGAAGGGCACAAATCCCATCCTGGAGGGGATGGAAAATCCTGAATCCATCTGGGAAAGGCACAAATCCCATCCTGGAGGGGATGGAAAATCCTGAATCCATCTGGGAAGGGCACAAATCCCAGCCTGGAGGGGATGGAAAAGGCAGGAATTGGGACAATCCAACCTGGAAAGTTGGAAATGGCAGCTGGATCCCAGATTTTGGGATCTGCACTGATATGCTGCCTGCTTGGGGTGATTCGGGTTCTCAATCCCCTTTCCCTTCATATCCATGATTTTGGGGCAGAAAAGCACAAATCCCACAAATCCCACAGTGGAGGGGCTGGAAAAGGCAGGGATTGATGGAATCTAAGGGGGAAAATTTGGAATGGCAGCTGCATCCCAAATTTTGGAGCTCCGACTGATCCCCTGCAAGTTTGGGATGGTTTGGATTCTTTAATCCCTTTCCCTTCATATCCATGATTTTGGGGCAGAAAAGCACAAATCCTACAGTGGAGTGGCTGGAAAATGAAGGAATTGATGGAATTAAAGGGGCAAAATTTGGAATGGCAGCCAGATCCTGAATTTTGAGGTTCTCACTGATCCCTGCCTGCTTGGGACGATTTAGGTTTTCCATCCCCTTTCCCTTCATATTGGTGATTTTGGGGTGGAAAAGCACAAATCCCATAAATCCCATAGTGGAGGGGCTGGAAAAGGCAGGAATTGGGGCATTCTGAGGGGGAATTGGGGAATTGCAGCTGGGCTGGATCCCAATCCCAATCCCAATCCCAACATTTTTGTTCCCCCAGCTCGGAGCTGCCGTCCACAATCCCGTCCATTCCTCGCTCCTGGGGTTCTCGGCCGTCAGCACCTCCCTGCCCCAGGGATTCCTGTGGGTGAGCAGAGCCCAGACTGCGGGGTCGGGGTGATTTGGGGTTTGGGGTTATTTGGGGTTTGGGATTTGGGGTTGTTTTGGGGTTTGGGGTTATTGGGGTTTGGGGTTATTTGGAGTTTGGGGTTATTTGGGGTTTGGGATTTGGGGTTGTTTGGGGTTTGGGATTACTTGGGGTTTTGGATTTGGGGTTGATTTGGGGTTTGGCGTTGTTTGGGGTTTGGTGTTGTTTGGGATTTGAGGTTATTTGGGGTTTGGGGTTTGGGGTTGTTTGGGGTTCGGTGTTATTTGGGGTTACTTGGGGGGTTGGGGTTTGGGGTGTGGGGTCTTTTGGGGTTTGGGGTTGTTTGGGGTTTGAGGTTATTTGGAGTTTGGGGTTTGGGATTTGGGGTTGTTTTGGGGTTTGGGGTTATTTGGGGTTTGGGGTTGTTTGGGGTTTGAGGTTATTTGGAGTTTGGGGTTTGGGATTTGGGGTTGTTTGGGGTTTGGTGTTACTTGGGGTTTTGGATTTGGGATTTGGGGTTTATTTGGGGTTTGGCGTTGTTTGGGGTTTGGTGTTGTTTGGGGTTGTTTGGGATTTGAGGTTATTTGGGGTTTGGGGTTTGGGATTTGGAGTTTGGGGTTACTTGGGGTTTTGGATTTGGGATTTGGGGTTGATTTGGGGTTTGGCGTTGTTTGGGGTTTTGGTGTTGTTTGGGGTTGTTTGGGATTTGAGGTTATTTGGGGTTTGGGATTTGGGGTTGTTTGGGGTTTGGTGTTATTTGGGGTTACTTGGGGGGTTGGGGTTTGGGGTGTGGGGTTATTTGGGGTTTGGGGTTGTTTGGGGTTTGAGGTTATTTGGGGTTTGGGATTTGGGGTTGTTTGAGGTTTGGGGTCTGGGATGGCTCTGGCTGGAATCCTGGGATGCTCATTCCTGGTTTTCCTGCCCCACAGCAGGGAGGGGGGCAGGAGGGGGCAGGTGGGGATCTGTGGGTGAGCACAACCCCAGTGGCTCCCGAGATTTGGGATTATTTGGGCTTTTGGATCTGGGATTGGGATTTGGGATGGCTCTGTTGGAATCCCGGGGTGCTCATTCCCGCTTTTCCCACTTTCCCCCAGGTGGGAGGGGGGCAGGAGGGGGCGGGGGGGCAGGTGGAGATCTTCTCCCTGAACCGCTCCGTGCCCCGAACCGTCAAATCCTTCCCGGTGCCGGCCCCGGTGCTGTGCATGGAATTCATCCCGGAGCCGCATCCCGAGGATCCCGCGGAGCAGGGAATGGCCCCGGAGCCGACCCCCAACGCCCCCCACCCCGCCGTGTGCCTGGGGCTGCAGGACGGGAGGTGAGGTCCCGAATCCTGGCTCCCATCCCGAATCCTGGCTCCCATCCCAAATCCTGGCTCCCAGCCCTGATCCCGAATCCCAGCTCCAATCCCGAATCCCAGCTCCCATCCCAAATCCTGGGTCCCATCCCAAATCCTGGGTCCCATCCCAAATCCTGGCTCCCATCCCGAATCCTGGCTCCCAGCCCTGATCCCGAATCCCAGCTCCAATCCTGAATCCCAGCTCCCATCCCAAATCCTGGGTCCCATCCCGAATCCTGGCTCCCATCCCAAATCCTGGCTCCCATCCCAAATCCTGGCTCCCATCCTGAATCCCAGCTCCCATCCCAAATCCTGGCTCCCAGCCCTGATCCCGAATCCCAGCTCCAATCCCGAATCCCGGCTCCCATCCCAAATCCTGGGTCCCATCCCAAATCCTGGCTCCCATCTCAAATCCCAGCCCTGATCCCAAATCCCAGCTCCCACCCCACTCCCTCCCCACGCTCTGGGGCCGATCCTGCTCTCTCCCTGCCCTCTGGGGCTGATCCCGATCCCGATCCCGTTCTCTCCCCTGCGCTCCAGAGCCAATCCGGATCCCAACCCTGCTCTCTCTCCTGGCGCTGCGGGGCCAATCCCAAAACCCAATCCCAGCCCCAACCCCGCTCTCTCCCTGTGCTCCAGGGATGATCCTGATCCCTGCCCATGCTCCAGGGTTGATCCTGAATCCCAGCCCTGATCCCACGCTCCGTGGGGCTGATTCCAGTCCCATTTTCTTTCCCTGTGCTGCGGAGCTGATCCCGATCCTGATCCTGTTCTCTCCCTGTACTCTGGGGCCAATCCTGATCCCGATGATCCCGATCCCGTTCTCTCCCTGTGCTGCGGTGCCGATCCCGATTGTGATGATCCCAACCCCGCTCCCCTGCCTGTGCTCCGGGGCCGATCCCGATGATCCCAGTGATCCCAACCCCGCTCCCCTGCCTGTGCTCCAGGGCTGATCCCGATGATCCCAGTGATCCCAACCCCGCTGTCCCTGCCTGTGGTCCGGGGCCGATCCCGATGATCCCAGTGATCCCAACCCTGCTGTCCCTGCCTGTGCTCTGGGGCGGATCCCGATGATCCCAGTGATCCCAACCCCGCTGTCCCTGCCTGTGCTCTGGGGCCGATCCTGACGATCCCAGTGATCCCAACCCCGCTGTCCCTGCCTGTGCTCTGGGGCCGATCCTGACAATCCCAGTGATCCCAACCCTGCTGTCCCTGCCTGTGCTCTGGGGCTGATCCCGATGATCCCAGTGATCCCAACCCCACTGTCCCTGCCTGTGCTGCGGGGCCGATCCCGATGATCCCAGTGATCCCAACCCCGCTGTCCCTGCCTGTGCTCTGGGGCCGATCCTGACGATCCCAGTGATCCCAACCCCGCTGTCCCTGCCTGTGCTGCGGGGCCGATCCCGATTGTGATGATCCCAACCCCGCTCCCCTGCCTGTGCTCCGGGGCCGATCCCGATTGTGATGATCCCAACCCCGCTGTCCCTGCCTGTGCTCCAGGGCTGATCCCGATGATCCCAGTGATCCCAACCCCGCTGTCCCTGCCTGTGCTCTGGGGCTGATCCCGATGATCCCAGTGATCCCAACCCCGCTGTCCCTGCCTGTGGTCTGGGGCTGATCCCGATGATCCCAGTGATCCCAACCCCGCTGTCCCTGCCTGTGCTCCAGGGCTGATCCAGATGATCCCAGTGATCCCAACCCCGCTGTCCCTGCCTGTGCTCTGGGGCTGATCTCGATCCTGTTCTCTCCCTGTGCTGCGGGGCTGATCCCAATCCCCATGATCCCGACCCTGCTGTCCCTGCCCGTACTCTGGGGCTGATCCCGATGATGATGATGCCGATGATGATGATGCTGATGATGCTGATGATGTCCCTCTGTCCCGCAGTGTGCTGGTGTTCGGCGCGGTGGCGGCGGGGACGCCGGTGCTGCAGCGGTGCCGCGTGCCGGGCGCGGTGCCCGTGCTGTGCCTGCGGAACAGCCCCGCGTTCCTGCTGGCCGGGCTGCAGGACGGCGCCGTGGCCGCCTTCCCCCGCAACCACGGTGAGCGCCCGGAAAACCCTGTGGGGATGGGGCAGGGGCTGTTGGGAAATCACATCGGGATTGGGATAAATCCCCCTTTAGGGTAAATCCCCCTTTGGGATGGATCCCCCTTTAGGATAAATCCCCCTTTAGGATAAATCCCCCTTTAGGATATCCTGTTGGGTTTGGGATCAATTCCCTTTTAGGATCAATCCCCCTTTAGGATAAATTCCCCTTTGGGATAAATCCCCCTTTAGGATAAATCCCCCTTTAGGATAAATTCCCCTTTGGGGTGGATCCCCCTTTAGGATCAATCCCCCTTTAGGATAAATTCCCCTTTAGGATAAATCCCCCTTTAGGATAAATTCCCCTTTGGGATGGATCCCCCTTTAGGATAAATCCCCCTTTAGGATAAATCCCCCTTTAGGATAAATTCCCCTTTGGGATCAATCCCCCTTTAGGATAAATTCCTCTTTAGGATAAATCCCCCTTTAGGATAAATCCCCCTTTAGGATAAATTCCTCTTTAGGATAAATCCCCCTTTAGGATAAATCCCCCTTTAGGATAAATTCCCCTTTAGAATAAATCCCCCTTTAGGTTATCCTGTTGGGTTTGGGATCAATTCCCTTTTAGGATCAATCCCCCTTTAGGATAAATTCCCCTTAGGATATCCTACTGAGATTGGGATAAATCCCCCTTTAGGATAAATCCCCCTTTGGGATGGATCCCCCTTTAGGATAAATCCCCCTTTAGGATAAATCCTCCTTTAGGATAAATCCCCCTTTAGGATATCCTGTTGGGTTTGGGATCAATTCCCTTTTAGGATCAATCCCCCTTTAGGATAAATTCCCCTTAGGATATTCTATTGGGATTGGGATAAATCCCCCTTTAGGATAAATCCCCATTTAGGAAATCCCACATGGATTGGGATGAGTCCCTGTTCAGGATACTCTGTCGGGATTGGGATGGATCCCCATTTAGGATATCCCACTGGGATTGGGATAAATCCCCCTTTAGGATCAACCTCCCTTTAGGATAAATCCCCCTTTAAGATATCCTATCGGGTTTGGGATGAATCCCTGTTTGGGATATCCCGTCAGGATTGGGATGGATCCCTGTTTGGGATGTCCTGTTGGGATTGGGATAAATTCCCCTTTAGGGTAAATCCCCCTTTAGGATATCCCACAGGGATTGGGATAAATCCCCATTTAGGATATCCCGTTGGGATTGGGATGAATCCCCGTTTGGGATATCCTGTTGGGATTGGGATAAATCCCTGTTTGGGGTATCCTGTCGGGATTGGGATAAATCCCTGTTTAGGATAAATCCCCATTTAGGATATTCCATCGGGATCAATTCCTATTTAGGATCCATATTTAGGATATCCCATCAGGATGAATCGCTTTTTAGAATAAATCCCCATTTAGGAGAATATCCCATGGGGGTGAATTCATGTTTAGGATCAATATTTAGGATATCCTGTTGGGATTGGGATAAATCCCCACTTAGGACATCCCATTTAGGGTAAATCCCCATTTAGGATTTCCCATTTTGGATAAATCCCCATTTTTCCTTTGTTTTCCCAATATTTTCCCCTTCTTTTGGCAGCCCCAGAGCAGGAAAATCCCATTTTCCCATGGTGGATCCAAACAAACTCATTTTGGGGGAAAACCTTGGGGAAATGGTCCTGGAGAGGGGCTGCTGCAAGATCCAGGGTGGGATCACAAGGAATGGGAATTTTTGCCTTCCCAAAATTCCCAGTGTTAGGGCTGGAAATGGCATTGGTCCCCACCACCTCCCCCAGGTGGAAAATTCCCTTTATTCCCTGGATTTTGGGGTCATTTTCCTGGGATTTGGCTCAGGCTGAGGTCCCATCCTGCTGTGATCCCTATTCTGCAGGAATTCCTGGGTTGGGAAATTCCCTGTTTTCATCACTAGGGGGTTGGGGAGAGCCGGGAATCTGGCGGAATTTTTGGACACAATTCCAGATTTTCTCCAGGAAAAGCTGCAGGAAGCAGCACCTGTTTGAATCCTGAGCCACCCAATCCCCCTAAACAGGGATTTTTGGGATTGTGCCCATCCCCTTTCCCAAATAATTGCAACGCTGGGAGCCAATTAAAGGGATTTAATTAATTTTATTTGATTAAACAGCAGCCACAGGGGGGAGTTCTTAACCTCATCCCGATTTTTTTGGGGAAAATGAGCTTCCCTGGAATTGCTCCTTTTCCCTGGAAATTGGGATATGCTGGGAGCAGGGCTTGGAGCATCCAAAGGCTCCAAGTTCCTGGGATGTGAGGGTTTGGATACAAAAACATGGATTGGGAATAAAAAGAGGGAAAGTGATGATGGATCGGAGCCTCTGGCTGTGGATTCATCCTGATCCAGCTGCTTCCAGATCCTCGGGATTGGGCCTGGAGTGGAGTGAATCCGTTTAAAAAAATGGAATTTGGGCTTCGGCAAGGAGCTCTCAGGGTGGAGGTGGCCGCTCCTTCCCTGCTCCAGTGCTGTGTGCAGTGGGAAAAGGGAACTTTGGGAATGTTGGGAAGTGGGAATGACCCTCCTGGTGACCCCTGGGGGAGCTCAGCTGCACCTGGAGCTTCCCGGCTGTGCTGAGTTCCCTGTTTTCCCTTCTCCCTGTTATCCCATTCCATGTGTGCTCAGCATTCCCTGTTTTCCCTGTTATCTCCTTCCGTGTGTGCTCAGCATTCCCCGTTTTCCCTTACCCTGTTCCATGTGTGCTGAGTGTTCTGTGTTTTTCCTGTTACCCTGTTCCCTTTTATCCCAATCCCTGTTATCCCATGCCCTGTAGTTATCCCATTGTCCATCACCCCATTTCCTGTTATCCCATTCCGTTATCCTATCTCATGTTATCCCATTCCCTGTTATCCCCTTCCGTGTGTGCTCAGCATTCCCTGTTTTCCCTTACCCTGTTCCATGTGTGCTGAGTGTTCTGTGTTTTTCCTGTTATCCCGTTCCCTTTTATCCTCATCCCCGTTATCCCGTTCCCTGTTGTTATCCTGTTCCCCGTTCCCTGGTATTCCATTCCATTATCCCATTCCCTGTTATCCTATTCCTCATTTTCCCATTCTGTTATCCCATTCCACATTATCCCATTCTGTTATCCCATTCCGTTATCCCATTCCACATTATCCCATTCTGTTATCCCATTCTGTTATCCCATTCCACATTATCCCATTCCCTTATCCCATTCTGTTATCCCATTCCACATTATCCCATTCCCTTATCCCATTCCACATTATCCCATTCTGTTATCCCATTCTGTTATCCCATTCCACATTATCCCATTCCCTTATCCCATTCCACATTATCCCATTCTGTTATCCCATTCCCTTATCCCATCCCACATTATCCCATTCCCTGTTATTCTGTTGATGTTATCCTGTTCCATGTTTTCTTGTTCCCTGTTATCCCATTCCCTGACCCCATTCCTGACCCCATTCCTGACCCCATTCCCAGTGATCCCATTCCCAGAGGGTTTATGGGACGTGGGCACAGTGTGGATGCTCTGGGTGGGGTCAGAGCCCATTGATGACCCCATTCCTGACCCCATTCCCGCTGATCCCGTTCCCAGAGGGTTTAAGGGACACAGGCTTGTTGTGGATGCTCTGGGTGGGGTCGGGGCCCATTCCTGACCGCGTTCCTGACCCCATTCCTGACCCCAATCCCGCTGATCCCGTTCCCAGAGGGTCTGTGGGACACGGGCTCCATGCAGGTGTTGCAGGTGGGGCCGGGCCCATCCCTGACCCCGTTCCTGACCCCATTCCCGCTGATCCCATTCCCAGAGGGTTTGTGGGATGTGGGCTCAGTGCAGATGCTGCGGGTGGGGTCGGGGCCCATTGCTGACTCCATTCCTGATCCCATTCCTGACCCCATTCCCGCTGATCCCGTTCCCAGAGGGTCTGTGGGATGCGGGCTCAGTGCAGATGCTCCGGGTGGGGTCAGGGCCCATTCCTGACCCCATTCCTGACCCCATTCCTGCTGATCCCGTTTCCAGAGGGTCTGTGGGACAGGGGCTCCGTGCAGGTGTTGCAGGTGGGGCCGGGCCCATTCCTGACCCCATTCCTGACCCCATTCCTGACCCCATTCCTGCTGATCCCGTTCCCAGAGGGTCTGTGGGACACGGGCTCCATGCAGGTGTTGCAGGTGGGGCCGGGCCCATCCCTGACCCCGTTCCTGACCCCATTCCTGCTGATCCCATTCCCAGAGGGTCTGTGGGATGTAGGCTCAGTGCAGATGCTGCGGGTGGGGTCGGGGCCCATTCCTGATCCCATTCCTGATCCCATTCCTGACCCCATTCCCGCTGATCCCGTTCCCAGAGGGTCTGTGGGACGCGGACTCGGTGCGGGTGCTCCAGGTGGGGCCGGGCCCATCCCTGACCCCATTCCTGACCCCATTCCTGCTGATCCCATTCCCAGAGGGTCTGTGGGACAGGGGCTCCATGCAGGTGCTGCAGGTGGGGCCAGGCCCATTGCTGACCCTGTTCCTGACCCCATTCCCGCTGATCCCGTTCCCAGAGGGTCTGTGGGACGTGGACTCGGTGCAGGTGCTCCAGGTGGGGCCGGGCCCTGTGCGGGCGCTGCTGGTGCTGGAGGAGTCGCTCTGGGCCAGCTCCCAGAACCTCGTCAGCGTCCTGGGAACACCCGAGCTGCAGAACCGGGTACGGGAACGGTGGGAACGGGAATGGGGATGGGGATGGGAGCGGGAATGGGAATGGGAATGGGAATGGGTAATGGTGAATGGGGACAGGAATGGGAAGGGGGAATGGGGATAGGAATGGGGGTGGGAATGGGGATGGGGATGGGGATGGGGATGGGGATGGGAATGGGGAATGGGGAATGGGAATGGGAATGGGAATGGGGACGGGGATGGGGATGGGGATGGGATGGGAATGGGAATGGGAATGGGAATGGGGATGGGGATGGGGATGGGAATGGGGAATGGGGAATGGGAATGGGGAGTGAGGAATGGGGACTGGGAACAGGAATGGGAATGGGAATGGGGATGGGGAATGGGAATGGGAATGGGAATGGGAATGGGAATGGGAATGGGAATGGGGATAGGAATGGGGACTGGGAATGAGAATGAGAATGGGAATGGGGAATGGTGAATGGGGACAGGAATGGGAAGGGGGAATGGGGATAGGAATGGGAATGAGGAATGGGAATGGGAATGGGGATGGGAATGGGAATTGGGATAGGGATAGGGATGGTAGCGGGAACAATGGGAACGGGATCGGGAATGGGGATAGGGATGGGAGCAGGAACAGGAACCGGATTGGGAATGGGGATGGGGATGGGAGTGGGGATGGGAACAAGAATGGAAGTGGGAATGGAAATGGGAACGGGAATGAGAACAGGAACGGGAAGAAGAATGGGAATGGGAGCGGGAATGGGAATGGGAGTGGAAACAGGAATGGGAACGGGAATGGGATCAGGAATGGGTATGGGAATAGGAACAGGGAGAGGAAGAAGAATGGGAGTGGGAGTGAGAACGGGAATGGGAGCAGGAACAGGAATGGGAGTGGGAATAGGAATGGAAACGGGAACAGGAATGGAAACGGGAACAGGAATGAGAAGAAGAAGAGGAAGGAGAATGGGAATGGGTGTGGGAATGGAAATAGAAACAGGAATGGGATTGGGAATGGGTACAGGAATGGGAATGGGAGTGGGAACGGGAACGAGGATGGGATCAGGAATGGGTATGGAAATGGGAACAGGAAGAGGAAGAAGAATGGGAGTGGGAATGGGAATGGGAACAGGAACAGGGAACAGTGGGAATGGGAAGGGGATGGGGAAGAGGAATGGGAAAAAGCCCTGGAAGGAGCTTGGAGTGGGGCTGGATTCTGGCAGGGGGGGCTGGGAGCTGAATTCCTGGTGGAGCACTGTGCTCCCAGAGCAGGAATTCTAGGAAATCCGGGAATGTCGGGAATATTGGTAATACCAGCAATGTTGGGGATCCCCCAGTACCATTTTGAGGCACACCCCAGCCGCTCAGTGGCCATCATGCTGATGGTGCAAATGGTCAGCGGGATCCGGATGGCCTCCATCCGCCTGCTCCTGGGGATTGTGGGAATTGTAGGAATTGTGGGAATTCCGGGAATGTCAGTAACCCTGGGAATGTTGGGAACCCCCAGCACTGTTTCGAGGCGCACCCCGACCCCGCGGCGGCGGTGACGCTGATGGTGCGGGCGGGCAGCGGGGTCTGGATGGCCTTTGCCGAGGGCTCCTCCATCCGCCTGTTCCACACCGAGACCCAGGAGCACCTCCAGGAGATCAACGTGGCCACCAGGACCACCCTGCTGCTGCCCGGTGAGCAATTAACCCTTAATTAGGGCCGTTAATTAATGATCCGGGGGGAATCGGGAAATGGGACCACCCTGCTGCTGCTCCCCGGTGAGCAGTTAATGATTGATTAGGGTAATTAATTAATAGATCCGTGAGGAATCAAGAAGTGGGACCTCCCTGCTGCCCAGTGAGAGCCCAGTCAGCGCTAGCGAGGGGTGGGAATTAATTTATGAATCCATAGGGAATTAGGGAATGGGATCTTCCCGCTGCTCAGTGGGATACTAATTAACAGCTAATGAGGGGGATTAATTAAAAGATCCAAGGGGAATCAGGGAATGGGGCACCTTAGGGGGTCCCACCAGGATCTGCGGCTTTCCCAAGGAACAGGGCAGGGATGGAGCTGGGCAGGAATTGTGTCCCATGATCCCATCTCTGGATCCCAACTTCATGCCCTGATCCCTTCCCTGGATCCCAAATTTGTTCTGTGATCCCACCCCTGGATCCCGACTTTGTCCAGCGATCCCATCCGTGTCCCCCATCCCTGTCCCTCTCCAGGTTATCCAGCCTCATTCCCACTCTCTCTCTGGGTTATCCCAACCTCATTCCCACTCCACAGCTCCATAACCCCTTCATTAGTTCTGAGCACCAGACTTGGGTAATTCCCTGGTTTTTCCCCTTTCCCCTCTTTTTCCAGACATGTCTGATATCCTGATTTCCCAATATCCCTCCCATCCCTGGATTCGTAGGCAGGAATGTTGGGATTAAATCCATTTGAACTCCTGCTCCCAAACCCTTTGGAATGTGGCAGCTCCTCCATGAGCCACAGTGCTTTGGATTTATCGATTTCTCCGAATTGATCACTTCCCTTGGATTCGTCTTTCCCTGGATTTCTCTCTTTCCCTGAGTTAACCTTTCCCTGGATTTATCACTTTCCTTGGATTCATCTTTCCCTGGATTTCTCTCTTTCCCTGAATTTCTCACTTTCCCTGGATTTATCGCTTTCCCAACTCCCGCTAACTCCTTCCCATGAAATCCTCATTTCCTGTTGGAATCTTGCTTTTCTCCCACTTCTTCTTTTTCCTTTCTTGATTCCTTTTTATTCCCAGCGCTCCCCTCTGGCTGCAGATCTGCCGGGATCTTCCTGAGGCCGATCCCTATGGAAACCCCGTGGCCAGCTGGAAGCTGGGCCATGGGGATTCTCCCTGATCCCGGTTTTTCCCGGCTTTTCCCGCTGCAGGGCAGAAGCTCGTGCGCGTCACCAGCCTCCTGCTGTGCCAGGGCTCGCTCTGGGTGGGGACGGATCTGGGAATCATCGTCCTGCTGCCCGTGCCGCGCCTGGAGGGCATCCCAAAAATCACCGGTGAGCTTCCCGGGAAAGCGGCGACGTTCCTGGAGAAACAGCACCAATCCTGGAGAAACGGCGCTGTTCCCAAAAGACAGCACCATTCCCAAAAAATGGCTTTATTCCCAGAAAGCATTGGCGTTCCCAAAAAACAGTGCCCATTCCCAAAAAGTAGTGCCATTCCTAAAAACCAGCATTGTTCCCAAAACCTGGCGTTGTTCCCAAAAAACAGCACCATTCCCAAAAACCAGCGTTGTTCCCAAAAAATGGCTTTGTTCCCAAAAACCAGTGCTATTCCCAAAAAACAGTGCCCATTCCCAAAAAACAGCATCATTCCCGGAAAACAATGCCATTCCCTAAACACAGTGCCATTCCCAGCCTGCTCCCAGCCCATTTCCAGCTCATTCCCAGCTTGTTCCCATCCCAATCCCATTGTTTCCATTCACAGCCCATTCCCAACCATTCCCAGCTTATTCCCAGCTCATTCCCATCCCAATCTCGCTTTTCCTATTCCCAGCCCATTCCTTGGCTGTTTCTGTTCCCATCCTGCTGTTTCTGTTCCCATTCCCAGTCTCATTCCCATCCCAATCCCACTATTTCTGTTCCTATCCTGCTGTTTCTGTTCCCAGCCCATTTCTGGCCCATTCCCAGACTCATTCCCATCTCAATCCCACTGTTTCTGTTCCCATCCTTCTCTTTCCATTCCCGTTCCCAATCCTGATCCCACTGTTTCTGTTCCAATCCTGCTGTTTCTGTTCCCAGCCCATTTCTGGCCCATTCCCAGACTCATTCCCACCCCAATCCCACTGTTTCTGTTCCCATCCTTCTCTTTCCATTCCCGTTCCCAATCCTGATCCCACTGTTTCTGTTCCATGCCACTGTTTCTGTTCCCAGCCCATTTCTGGCCCATTCCCAGACTCATTCCCATCCTAATCCCACTGTTTCTGTTCCAATCCTGCTGTTTCTGTTCCCAGCCCATTTCTGGCCCATTCCCAGCCCATTCCCAGACTCATTCCCATTCCAATCCCACTGTTTCTGTTCTCATCCTGCTGTTTCTGTTCCCAGCCCATTCCCAGCCCATTCCCAGACTCATTCCCATCCCAATCCCACTGTTTCTGTTCCCATCCCACGGTTCCCGTTCCCATCCTGATCCCGCTGTTTTCCAGGGAAGGGGATGGTGTCCCTGAACGGCCACGCCGGCCCCGTGCAGTTCCTGGCGCTGGCTCTGAGCACTTTGGCCCCCGACGCCCTCCGGGCCGAGCAGGACGAGCCCGACGAGGCCGAGGAGGAGAAATCCCCGGATCCCGAGGGGCTCCAGCCGCGGGAAATGCGGAAAAAAGGGATTTTGTTACAATACCGGCTGCGCTCCACATCCCACCTGCCCGGCCAGCTGCTCTCCGTGCGGGAAGCAGCACCAGGAACGCCGGGAACGCCGGGACACGCCGAGGAGGACGGATCCATCTACGAGCTGGCCGACGATCCCGACGTGTGGGTGCGGAGCCGGCCGTGCTCCCGGGATTCTTCCCGCAAGGAAATCTCCTCCGTGGCCATCGTCTCCGGAGGCCGCGGGTACCGGGATTTCCGTGCGGAATCCACGCGCCGCTCCGGAGCCGCCGACAGCTCCCTGCTCATCTGGCAGCTCCCGCTGGCGCTCTGAGCCCGCCCGGAATTCCCGAATTTCCTACCTCAGGAGTCCCCCGAATTCCCGGGAGCGGTGCTCGAGCCGCTGCGAGGAAAAAAAACTGGGAAAAACGCGGGATTCTCCAGCAGATCCAGCAGATCTGGAGTTGGGAGCGGCGGGGTGTTCCCGGTTTCCCTGCGTGTGTGTGTGTGTGTGTGTGGGTAATCCCTAGAGATAGAAATCCCTGGATTATAAATAGGATGTAAATTATTACCTGTAAAAAGAAGGAATCTGTATATATTGGGAATGCCGGGAAGAGCGGGAGCAGCTCCCGAAAAAGCGGCCTCGGCTGCAATATCCACTCCTGTTCCCAACTGGGAATTTGAGGATCTTCCGTACTGGAATCCCCTGGATTTGGGAGCCGAGCCCGCTCGGCTTCCCGAGGAAAGGAAAACAGGGGGAGCGTGGAAATAAATCCCATAGGAATGGCCGTGGTTTCCTTGGTTTGTGGATTCGGGGCTTTTCTGGGATTTGGGAGCAGCATTCCAAGGGTTCTGCTTCCCTGGGAATGCTCCAGGATGGGGCTTGGAGCAGCCTGGGAATGCAGGTTTCCAGTGCAATGGGATGAGCTTCCAGATGATTCCATCCTGGAATTCTGGGTTTCTGATGCACCGCCCTGGAGCTGCACATCCTAAAAATCAGGTAAAAACGCCCAAAATTTCCTCTTTTCCCACTGGGAATGGGGTGGGATGGAGGGAAAATCCATACCTTGTTCCTCTACTTGTGCCCTCTCCATCGGCACCAGAAAAATCCCAGCCCAGGGAGTTGGGAACTCATCCCAGGACTGGATCCATTCCTGTCTGTAACAGGAATTCCATGGGGAGCATCCCAGTGATGGGATGGATATTCCTGAGCTCTGGAATGGGAGCTGCTGGTGGATATCCTGTCTTCATCCCAGCCCTTTCAGGGATATTCCTTCTTCATCCCAACCCTCTCAGGATGTTCCCTCCATCCTCATCCCAACCATTTCTGAGATATTCCCTCCTCATCCCAACCCTTACAGGCATTCTCCATCCTCATCTCAACCCTCTCAGGGATATTCCATCATCATCCCAACCCTCTCAGGAATATTCCCTCCAACCTCATCCCAACCCTCTCAGGGATATTCCATCATCATCCCAACCCTTTCAGGCATTCTCCATCCTCATCTCAACCCTCTCAGGGAAATTCCATTCTCATCCCAACCCTCTCAGGGATATTTCCCTCTCCTTGTCCCAACAATTTCAGGGACATTCCCTCCTCATCCCAGCCCTCTCACAGGGGTATTCCATCCTCATCCCAGCCCTCTCACAGGGATATTCCATCCTCATCCCAACCCTCTCAGGGATATTCCCTCCTCATCCCAACCCTCTCACAGGGGTATTCCATCCTCATCCCAACCCTCTCAGGGATATTCCATCCTCATCCCAGCCCTCTCAGGGATATTCCATCCTCATCCCAACCCTCTCAGGGATATTCCCCTCTCCTTGTCCCAGCCCTTGCTGCATCCTTGGAATCCAGGGAGCAGCCGCTGCCCCCATGGGGCCGATCCAGATCCAGGGGCCAAAACGATCCCAAAAAAAGCGGATTTGCTGCTCCCGCTCCCTGTGAGCCGTGCACCGAGCCGGATTGTCCGATGCCAGTGCTGCTTTTCCCACATTTCCCATTCCAGGCTGGGAATTGGGGTCAGGGGTTGATTCCAGGGCAGGCCCCGCTCCTGCCTGCCCCGGGGCTCCCGTGTCCGGCACCAGCTGCGCTGCCCGCCTTGGGGACATCAGGTGGCATCGAGTGACACTTGGAGGCTTCGGATGCCTCACCCCGGCACGGCTCAGCTGCTCCGGGCGCCGGAGAGCTGGGAATGCTCCGGATCCAGGGATTTCATGGTCTGATTCCTGCGCACAAACACCGCAGCGGCCCCGGCTAAAAATAATCAACGCTGGCTGCATTCGGGGCTGATTGACGAGCTCTGCAGGCGGCAGCGGCTCCTGGGAATTCCGTGGGATGAGGGCTTGGAAATGGGACTCGTGAGGGCTCATCTCGTTTGGAAAAACTTCCCAGGATTTCAATGTAGGTAGATTGAGAGCAGAGCAAATTCTAGGGGAGAAATCCAGGAATATTTCACCCCTAAGGTGGGCAGAGCTTCTTGGTATTTCCTGCAAGGAGGGGTAATTCCATACTTCCCATGCATGGAGAGGTTGGAATGTCCATGACTTGTGAGCGCTCATCCCCTTCGGAAAACCTTCCCAGGATTTCCAGTATGGGTAAATAGGGAGCAGAGCCAATTCTAGGGGAGAAATCCAGGAATATTTCACCCCAAATGTGGGCAGAGCCTTCCCTGCCTTCCATGCAAGGAGGGAGTGGAATCTGCAACTCTGGGGGCTCATCCCGATTGGAAAATGTTTCCTGGATTTCCAGTGTGGGTAAATAGGGAGCAGAGCAAATTCTAGGGGAAAAATCCAGGAATATTTCACCCCCAAGGTGGGCAGAGCTTCTGGGTGTTCCATGCAAGGAGGGGTAATTCCATATTTGCCATGCATGGAGGGGTTGGAGTGTCCGTGACTAGTGGGGACTCATCCCCTTTGGAAACACTTCCCAGGATTTCCAGTGTGGGTTCACAGCAGCAAAGCCAATTTGAGAGGAGAAATCCAGAAACATTTCACCCCCAAGGTGGGCAGAGCCTTCCCTGCCTTCCGTGTAAGGAGGGGCTGGAATCTGAGACTCACGGGGGCTCATCCCGTTTGGAAAACCTTCCCTGGATTTCCATGTGGGTATATAGGGAGCAGAGCCAGTTCTAGGGGAGAAATCCAGGAATATTTCACCCCAAAGGTGGGCTATGAAAGAGTTTGTGTAGCTTCCATACAAGGAGAGGTTGGAAACCGGAGTGTCTGAGACTTGTGGAGGCTCATCCCCTTTGGAAAACCTTCCCAGGATTTCCAGTATGGGTTCCTAGGGAGCAGAGACAGTTTCAGGGAAGAAATCGAGGAGTATTTTGCCCTCGGATAAGTCTTTCCCCTTCCTTGAGCAGGATTTGCCCTTCCCAGATTTTCCAATCCCTGCTGAGCAGATCCCTGTCCCGCTCATCCCAACTCACCCCAGTTCTCCATGCTCTCCTGGGATGCAGAGGAAATTCCAAGGATTTTCCTCCTGGCTGCTCTTCCCAAGGAAGCACTTCCGTGTGAACTCCTCTCTGGCTCCATCCGTGTGCTGGTGGGAACTGGGAATAGAAAAGATGGACATGGAATATTCCAGGTGTGGTGGGAACTGGGGATGGGAAAGACGGACACGGAATATTCCAGGTGTGGAGGGAACTGGAGATGGGAAAGATGGACATGGAACATTCGAGTCTGATGGGAACTGGGAATGGAAAAGATCGACATGGATTGCTCTGGGTGTGGTGGGAACTGGGGATGGAAAAGACGGACATGGAATATTCCAGGTGTGGTGGGAACTGGGGATGGGAAAGATGGACATGGAACATTCCAGGTGTGGTGGGGACTGGGGATGGGAAAGATGGACATGGGACACTCCAGTCTGACGGGAACTGGAGATGGAAAAGATGGACATGGAACGCTCCAGGTTTTGTTCCTGGGATCTGGAGCTGCTGGGAAGAGTTTTTCAAGTTTCCGGATCCGAGGCAGCTGCCTCAATCAGGGATCATTGTTCCCTGCTCTTCCTGGGAATTGGGCTCTGCCAGCAAGGGGTGCCAAGGGGAGAAGCTGAGGGAGCTGGGAACATTCCAGATCCTGCTCCGGCTCTGGAGTCCAACCTCATCCCCTGAGCTCACGGGAAAAGCCTTTCCTGCCCCAAAATGCCTCTCCTGAAGGATCTTTTGGATGTGGAGCAGCTCCACAGGGCAGGATGTGGATCCTTGGGTGGGAGACGGACATCCCACATTCCATCGGACATCCCGCGTTCCATCGGACATCCCACATTCCATTGGCTATCCCACATTCCATTGGCTATCCCACATTCCATCGGACATCCCACATTCCATTGGCTATCCCACATTCCATTGGACATCCCACATTCCATCGGACATCCCGCGTTCCATCGGACATCCCACATTCCATTGTCTATCCCACAATCCATTGGACATCCCACGTTTCATGGGACATCCCACATTCCGTGGGACATCCCACGTTCCATTGGCTATCCCACATTCCATTGGACATCCCACGTTCCATGGGACATCCCGCATTCCGTGGGACATCCCACATTCCATTGGCTATCCCACATTCCATCCTACTCCTGCCCGATGGCTTGGGCTTTGCAGGGAATTCAATGGAGCTGCTGCTGAGGCTTTTTTGGGTTATTTTTGTCTCATTCCTTAAGGAAAAGGGAGGTGGATTAATCATCCCTGGATTTTCCTGCTCCAGGCCGGAGTCCTCCCGTCTTTATTTCCCTGTCACTCCCATCTCCCCCAAAACCAGCTTAGAGCCGGTGCCTGTCCAAGCTTAAACTCCCCCAGAGGCTTATCCCGCTGGATTCCTGGTTTTTGACAACCCTCTCAGCGCTCCGCAGCTCCCTCTTCCCAAGATAATGGGATTAATTACAGCTGGATTTGTGTTCCCTGCACTGGGTTTGAAGGAACCACTTGGAAACGCTGACGGCTTCGCCTTCCCCCTCCTTCTCCCTCCGGATTTGGGCTCTGGAATCGCTTCCCTTGGAGCTGGTGAGTGACCAGGAGGTTGGGAGATGATGAGGAAGCAGCAAGGCCAGGAGATGTGGGATTCCAGGGATTTTGGGAAGCTGGGCTGAGGAAAAAGCGATGGTGGTGCTGGAAGGGGATGTTGGAATGGTGGCCGTGGTGGAATGGTGGATGTTGGAATGGTGGCCATGGTGGGATGGTGGATGTTGGAATGATGGTCACTCTGGAAGGGGATGTTGGAATGGTGGCCATGTTGGAATGATGAATGCTGGAGTGGTGGATGTTGGGATGATGGGTATTGGAATGATGGCCATGGTGGAATGGTGGCCATGTTACAATGATGGCCATGGTGGAATGGTGGCTGTGTTGGAATGATGGCCATGGTGGAATGATGGCCGTGTTGGAATAGCGGCCATGATGGAATCGTGGCCATGTTGGAATGATGGCCATGGTGGAATGGTGGATGTTGGAATGATGAATGTTGGTATGGTGGCCATGTTGGAATAGTGGATGTTGGGATGATGGATATTGGAATGATGGCCATGGTGGAATGGTGGCCATGTTGGAATGATGGCCATGGTGGAATGGTGGATGTTGGAATGATGAATGTTGGTATGGTGGCCATGTTGGAGTGGTGGATGTTAGGATGATGGATATTGGAATGATGGCCATGGTGGAATGGTGGCCATGTTGGAATGATGGATGTTGGAATAATGGATGCTGGAATGATGGACACAGTGGAATGGGATGTTGGAGCCATGGGTGTTGGAATGATGGCCATAGTGGAAGGGGGATGTTGAAATTACAGCCATGGTGGAAGGGGATGTTGGAATCATGGCCGTGCCACTGGCCAAAGCCAACCCATAATGATGATGGCCCCATAGCAAACCCATAGTGATGCTGATCCCAAATATCCCATTGGGATAAAGAGTCAGGTGCTGCAACAAACCCTCATCCCAATCCTTGGGAATGTTGCAGACCCCAGCCCATCATGGTGCCTGACCCCATGGCAAACCCACAGTGGAGGAAATCCTTAACAACGTCAATCCCAAACACCCCATTGGGATCCAAACCCTCATCCCAGTCCTTGGGAATGCTGGATCCATGACCAGACCCCAGCCTGTCATGGTTTCTGACCCCATGGCAAACCCACAGTGGAGGAAACCCATAACTGATGTCAATCCCAAACACCCCATTGGGATCCAAACCCTCATCCCAATCCTTGGAAATGCTGGATCCATGACCAGACCCCAGCCCATCATGGTTTCTGACTCCATGGGAAACCCACAGTGGAAGAAACCCCCAACAATGTCAATCCAGACAACCCTATTGGGATCCAAACCCTCATCCCAATCCTTGGGAATGCTGGATCTGTGACCAGACCCCAGACCATCATGGTCCTTGACCCCATGGCAAACCCACAGTGGAGGAAACCCCCAACAATGTCAATCCCAATCACCCCATTGGGATAAAGGACTGTGTGCTGCACCAATCCCTCCTCCCAACCCTTGGGAATGTTGGACCACAGCCTCCCAAGCCCTGGGGGTGGGACAAACCCATCCCCAGGACACCCTGGACCTCTGGGATGTCCGAGCCCCTCTTCACCCCCACCCTTGAGCATTAATTGTATGCTAATTACCTTCTCATTAAGGCTCCAGGCCAGGCTCTTTCCCAGCTCCACCACGGATTTGGGCAGCTGGGAGGAGGTTGGGAGGTCCATCCCTAATTCCAGGCCCGCGTGAGCGCCCCCCATTAGAGTAATTAGCCGTGCTAACGAGGAGCTGTGATGTTTTATGCATGGCGCCTAATTTTACTCCGGCAAGCTCCCGCTAAATTTAACTCCATTAATCATTGATTCCCGAGGGGCCGGATCCCTGATTGGCGTCACATGGATTAGGGCAGGAAAGGGATTTAAAATAAACCCCCCTCGCCCTTCTCCTGCGGGAGACGGAGCCACCGGTCCTTGGATGAGTCTGGAATGTGGCTGGAAGGCGTCGCTCCTTTCCTGGCTTTCTTGGTGCTGTTTTCTGGGAAAAACCAGAGAAACAAAAGCATTGTGGGATCATTTCCCTCTCCCCATTCCCAATCCCAGTTTTCTTGGTTGTGTTTACGCAGCAGAGCCGTCAGCGTTTAATTTTTTTTATTGCGGGCTCCAAGAGTTTATGGGGCAATTCCCAGATTTCCTTGATGAATTCCCAAGGGTTGGGAGCCGCTGGTTGGTCCTGCATCACTCAACCCGTCTGGATGCCGGCGGATCCATCAATCCCCACCGTGGACATTGGAATTCCTCAAGGAGCTGAGGACAAGGCTCAAGTCCCTTTGGTGTCCAGCTGCTCCCAGTTTTCTCCCATTCCCTAATGAAAAAAATCCCCCTCATTATTTCAGAATCACTGGATTTTAAGGGGTTTCTCCCCCTTCCTTAACCCCATCCCTGCAGTATTCCAAGGATTTGGACCATTCCCAGCCCTCCTGCTCAGGGATGAGGATTTGGGAGCTGTCCCTGAGCCTCTTCCAGCAGGTGGAGCCACCAAAATTCAGACGTTTAGGTCTGAGCATCCATGTCCTGGGGTGGGGGGAAAATGGGGATTGGGGAGTCTGAGCTTCCATGTCCTGGGATGGGGGGAAAATTGGGACTGGGGAGTCTGAGCTTCCATGTCCTGGGATGGGGGGAAAATTGGGATTGGGGAGCCTGAGCTTCCATGTCCTGGGATGGGGGGAAAATTGGGATTGGGGAGCCTGAGCTTCCATGTCCTGGGATGCAGGGACACTGGGATTTAGGGGGACATTGGGATTTGGGGGAACACTGGGACCTGGGTGGGGGTCTGAGCATCAAAATCCCAGCCTGGGGTGGGGGGGCTCCTGGAGTCTGGATTGTCTAAAAATCCAGGTCCTGAACTCTGGGGACAGTGGGATTTAGGGGGGACACTGGGACATGGGGATCTGAGCATCCTTGTCCTGGAATGGAGTGGAACATTGGGATTGAGGGATCTGAACATCCAAGTCCTGGACTGGGGGGGGACACTGAGATTTACGGGAACATTGGGATTTGAGGGAATATTGGGATTTAGGGGAACATTGGATCAGGGGTCTCCAAGCATCAAAATCCCAGCCTGAGGGGCGATTCTGGGATCTGGGTTGTCCAAACATGCAAACCCTGGACTGTGGGGACATTGGGATTTAGGGGGGACATTGGGACATGGGGGACTGAGCATCCTTGTCCTGGAATTGGGGGGAACATTGGGATTGAGGGATCTGAACATGCAAGTCCTGGACTGGGGCAGACATTGAGATTTGAGGGAACATTGGGATTCAGGGGAACATTGGATCAGGAGTCTACAAGCATTGAAATCCCGGCCTGAGTGGGGGGATTCTGGGATCTGGGTTGTCCAAACATGCAAACCCTGGATTGTGGGGACATTGGGATTTAGGGGGGCACATTGGGACATGGGGGTCTGAGCATCCTTGTCCTGGAATGGAGTGGAACATTGGGATTGAGGGATCTGAACATCCAAGTCTTGAACTGGGGGGGGGACACTGAGATTTACGGGAACATTGGGATTTGAGGGAATATTGGGATTTAGGGGAACATTGGATCAGGGGTCTCCAAGCATCAAAATCCCAGCCTGAGGGGCGATTCTGGGATCTGGGTTGTCCAAACATGCAAACCCTGGACTGTGGGGACATTGGGATTTAGGGGGGACATTGGGACATGGGGGACTGAGCATCCTTGTCCTGGAATTGGGGGGGGACATTGGGATTGAGGGATCTGAACATGCAAGTCCTGGACTGGGGCGGACATTGGGATTTGCGGGAACATTGGGATTCAGGGAAACATTGGATCAGGGGTCTCCAAGCATCAAAATCCCAGCCTGAGGGGTGATTCTGGGATCTGGGTTGTCCAAAATCCAGGTCCTGAACTGTGGGGACAGTGGGATTTAGGGAGGATATTGGATCAGGGGGCTCTGAGCATCCCAATCCAGGTCTGGGGGATTACTGGGACCTGGAGTTGTCCCAGTATCCAAATCCTGGATTAAAGGACATCAGGATTTGGGGGTTCTGAGCATCCCAGTCCTGGATCAGGGGGACATCAGGACCTGAAATTGCCGAGTTTTCCTCCCAGGCAGGTGAAAAATGAAGGAGAAATGGGAAAACCGGAGCCAAGTCCGGGCTGGGATCGCGTCTTCCCGAGGCACAGATGGAGCAATTAGAGGACAAATCCTTCCTGGGGCTGATCCCACTCCAGGAATGCAAACACTTCCACGGGGGGGTCCTTTCCTGGCTTTCTGAGACTGCTGGAAATCCAAACCTGTAATTCCTTGATGGAAATGGGATATTCAGGTACTTGAGATGGTTACGAAAACAACGGAAAACGTGAAAAAAGAGCATTTCCCACCTGCAAAATTCCCAGGGGCCAGCAGGCTGGGAGCCAAAAATCCCGGGAAAAATGAATATCCAGGTGTGTCATTACCCAGCCCAGGTGGATTTGGGATTTGGGAAGCAGCGGGAGAATCTCAATCTGCCTCCCTTCCTCCTTTTCCATGTCCTCGGGTCACGGATTCCGGCCCTGGGGAGCAGAACCAATTTCCCAGCGTTTCCAATTAAACGCTTCCCATCCGAGCCGTTAATTAGGACGTTCCAGAGCACTTCCCAGGCACTTGGATTTCCCAAATATAATTATTAATATCCCATGAAACAATGAATTATCGCCCACAATTAAAATTAATTACGTTTCTCCAAGTTAATTAAATTATTCTTCGGATAGGGAGATGAGGGAATTCCAGCATCCAAAGGAGAGGCCCCGTGAGGGACTTGGAGAAAGCAGAAAATGGGAGGGGGCAGTGCTCCAAAATTCCAGGTTTTTCTTGGCTTCCCACATTCCCTATCCCATTCCCCTGGGCATGGATACAGTGGGGTTTTCCATGGGGAAAAAAAATAAAATCCCTGATATCTTCAGTTCTTCAGGAAAAGGGATTTGAAATAAATGCTGATTTTTATGGAAAGTGGGAATTGGGTCTGGAGTCCCATACTCCAGATCCCTCCATCCCAGGACATGGAAGCTCAGACTCCCCAATCCCAATTTTCCCTCCATCCCAGGAATGCTCAGGGAATGCTGAGCAGGGCATCAATCCATGGGAACACATTCCCAGTGCTCCAAAGCCCTCAAATTCCAGCAATTCCCCCTTCCACGGCCCAGGCTCGGTTTTTCCACCAGGCTTCTAAACAGAGGGAATAATTCCAGAGGTTTGGAATTCCCTGTGGAAGGAGCAGCTCAGCTCCAGGCCTGGCAGCTCCTCCGTGTCCTGCCAGGACCCAGGATCCAAAATCCACAATCTGGGATCCAAGATTCAAAATCCAAGATCTAAAATGTAAGATCCAAGATCCAGGACCCAAGATCCAGGAATTAAAATCCAAGATCCAGGACCCAAGATCCAGGAATTAAGATCCAAGATCCAGGACCCAAGATCCAAGACCCAAGATCCAGAATCCAGGATCTGGGATCGTTTGCCCTTCCTTGTTCTTGTCCATAAATCACCGTTATCCCCCGAAATTGCCTGGAAATAACTCGGGGTCATGGAGCTGCTCCGGGTAATTTTCCCGCATTTATCCGCCGGGAGGGATGGGATGGAATGGCTTGAGTGGGTTTTTATTCCCATCTCCCTTTCTTAGCTGGATTAACCCTTTTGTGGGAGGAAAAAAAGAGGGAATGGTGAGATTTTCTACTCTGTGTTGTCCCTTTGTTTGGGAACGGCTCCTGGGCCTTTTCCCCACATTTTCTGGGAAAATTTGGGAACCAGGACCTTGCAGGGAAAGGGAGAAAAGGAAAAGATGCAAATAATGGGAAAAAGGAATATGAGAAAATAATGGCAAAAAAGGAATTTCTCTTTTTTGAAGGCTCCAAGATGGAGCTAAAATCCCAATGGATTGGGATAAAAGAAGGAATTTTGGGATGTGTTGGGTACTTGGGGGGAGTCTCCCATCCCTAAAACTTTTGGTTTTATCCCCCTTTCCTTTATCTCCCCTTTCCCCCCTCCTATTTCCCACTGGATTTATTCCCATCCATATTTAAATCTCAATGTATAATTCAAATATTCCTGCCCTGGATTTCCTCATTCCAAGGACTTTCCTTCTCCAGGACTCCCCTGAGATCCTCCCTGGTTTTCCCCCATCCTCGATGCTCCTGTTCCTCATCCAAGGACAAAAAACCCCTCCTGCAGATTCCCAAAAGCCCCACAAAAGCTAAAAATTCCCCCTGAATCCCAGCCAGAGAAGCACTTAAACATCTCCACGGTGATTAATAAGGAATAAATGCCTGGATTTGGGATGGATCTGGGATTTTGGAGCCACGTGGGGAGGAGGGAAGAGCTGAGGGAGGAAATCCCACTCCTTGTTTTACACCGCGACCGATTTGTTCCCATTTTTCTCCCATTTGCACCCAAGAGTCTGAGCCAGTCTGGGAAAAAGGGGAAAAAAATTCCTTCTGAATTTGTCCAGGAAAATCCAGGTTCTGCTGAGCCCCTTCCCTTCATTCCAGGAAAATATTGCAAATTCTGCTCTGCAAGAGGAGGGAAAATGAGAAAAATCCATTTATCCCCTGGGAATTCTGTGTTTTCACGCTTTTCTTCATCCCAGAGGAATTTTGGAGATGCCAAAGTTTTCACCATGGGGAGATTTTTATAATCCAGAGGTTTTTAGGGTGCTCGGATTTGGAGCTGCCCCCAAACCCTTTCAACCCAAACCTTTTCCAAAATAATAAAGGAAAAAATTTGGCAGCAGGAACTGGGGACAGGGAGTCAAGCTCAGCCTAGGCTGGGTTTAAGCCCAGCTTTGACCTCAGCAGGAGCTGCAAATCCTTCCCCAAGGAGCCAAAAAAGAGGATTTTTCCTGCAGGAAGCAGCTGCTTTGGGAAGTTTCCATTTAAATTTTCAAGTTTTTCCTTAAATTTTGGAGCTTCCCCATTATTTTTGGAATTTCCCTTTATTTTTTTCCCATTTCCTCCCCTTTCTCCCTATTTTTTTAAATTTTCCTGGGGTTTTTTTTTTTGGAATTTCCCTTTATTTTCCCAATTCCCTTCCTTTTTCCCCTTATTTTTAAAAATGCTAATAATTTTTTTTATTTCCCTTTATATCTTTCCAATTTCCCCCCCCTTTTTTCCTTTCTTTTTTAAATTTCCCCATTATTTCAGGAATTCCCCTTTTTTCCCCTTCCCTAATTTCCCCCCCACCCCCTTTTTATTCCTATCTTTTTAAATTTCCCAATTTCCCTATTATTTTTGGAATTTCCCTTTTTTTATTCCCAAATTCCCTCTTTTTTTGAGTTTTACTGGGATTGGGATGGGATTTGTGCCATCCCAGTGACCCTAACTGGGATTGGGATGGGATTTGTGGTATTCCTGTTTTCCAGGATGGGATTTGTGGTATTCCTGTTTTCCAGGATGGGATTTGTGCCTTCCCTGTTTTGCAGGATGGGATTGGGATTTGTGCCATCCCAATGTCCCAAATTGGGATTGGGATGGGATTTGTGGTATCCCTGTTTTCCAGGATGGGATTGGGATGGGATTTGTGCCTTCACTGTTTTCCAGGTTGGGATTGGGATGGGATTTGTCCCTTCCCTGTTTTCCAGGATGGGATTTGTGGTATCCATGTTTTCCAGGATGGGATTGGGATGGGATTTGTGCCTTCACTGTTTTCCAGGATGGGATTGGGATTGGGATTTGTGCCATCCCAATGTCCCAAATTGGGATTGGGATGGAATTTGTGCCATCCCAGTGACCCTAACTGGGATTGGGATGGGATTTGTGGTATTCCTGTTTTCCAGGATGGGATTTGTGGTATCCCTGTTTTCCAGGATGGGATTGGGATGGGATTTGTGCCTTCCCTGTTTTCCAGGATGGGATTGGGATGGGATTTGTGCCTTCCCTGTTTACCAGGATGGGATTGGGATGGGATTTGTGCCATCCCAGTGATCCTAACTGGGATTGGGCTGTGTTTTCTGCCCTCCCCGTCCTCCCCACTGGGATTTCATCCTCTCCTTGAGCTGCTCCATAAATCCCAGCTGGCCCTGGAGCTTTTCCAAGCCTCTGGAATGGGGGACGCCTCCCTGAGGGCACCTTTGACGTCCCAACCTCCTTTTTGGGGTCGCCCCAGTGCCAGCGGCGTCCTGGATTTCGGGATCTGCTCCATTTCCTCCGTCCTCTGGCCAGGGAAGGGCTTTAATTAGCAGGGCCTGGAATTAGGACATTAATTTGGGAAGCAGGAATTGCTCCGTGTCCCTTGTGCTGCATTGCACCAACAATGCTGCAAAACGCCCGGAATTTTTGGGAAAACCCCAAAAATCTGCCTTTTTTCCTTCATTTTTTTCCCCACTGTGCTGGAAACCCCAAAGGTGGGGGAGACCCAGCCAAGCTTTTCCTGAGGAAAGGGAACAAAAATTCAGTGGAATCTGGAATTGATTGAAATTCCAACTTGGATGGAGCAGGAAAGGAGGAAAATGTCGCAGTCCGGCATGTTTGGGAATCTTTTGGGATCGGGAATTGGGAATTTCTCCCTGCTGGAGCCACCAAGCTTGGAAAAGGCCTCCAAAACCATCAAGTTTGGGAAAAGATGGGAATTTTTGTAGTGTTGTACCCCCTCTGTGGGGTTATCCTGGGGGTTTGCAGAGGGAATGAGGAATTTTGTAAAGGAAAATGGAATTTTGCTCAGGGAATAAGGAATTTTACAAGGAAAAAAAATTCGCTGAGGGAACAAGGAATTCTTGCTGAGGGGACAAGGAATTCTGCGAAGGAAAAAGGAATTTTGGAAAGGAATAAGGAAAGTTGCAGAGGAAAAAAGGAATTTTACAAGGGAAAAAGGAATTTTGTGCAAGGAATGAGGAATTTTTGCGGAGGGAGTAAGAAATTTTTGTTGAGGGAATAAGGCATTCTGCAAAGGGAAAAGGAATTTTAGAAAGGAATAAGGAAATTTGCAGAGGGAAAAAGGAATTTTTGTGGAGGGAATAAGGAATTCTGGAACCCCTCAGTGGGGTTTTCCTGGGGGTTTACAGAGGGAATAAAGGATTTTGTGGAGGGAATAGGGAATTCTGCAGCAGGAATAAATAATTTTGTGAAGAAATAAGGAATTTTTAAAGGAAAAAAAAAAGGAGTTTTGCACAAGGAATAGGGAACAAGGCTTGGGTGGGGCTGGAAAGGAGGAAAACGCCTCATTCCCAGCACGTTCTGGGAACCTTTTAGGGGCAGAACATTCGAGGGAATCGATGGAGTTGTTCCATTTGGAACTGGGACTAAAAGCCTAATTCCACCTTTTAATGGGCCGGGAGGAAAATGGGAAGTGACATAATGGGATGAGCTGGGAGCCGTAATGGGATGAACTCGGAGTGGAAAAGCTCCCATGAAAAAGGAGGGAAGAGCAATTAATGGGATCGTTGGAGGGATTTGGGAGCTCGATAATGGAAGTGTTACGGCTCCATTGGGATTGGAGGGAAATCCAGCTCGTTTTTCCCCCAAAAATGACAGAGTTGGTGCATGGAACAGCAGGAGAAAGCTCCGGAGCATCGGTTCCGTGTCAGCCCTTGGAAAAGCTCCGGGATGACCTTGGGTGTCTCCCTCTCCTGCTCAGCCTCGGATTTTGTTTATGGGAAGGGAAAAAAGGGAAAAAATAATTTGGAAATAAACCAAATAATGGGATTGAAGCATCGGGAGGTGGCAACTATCCAGTGGGATGCTCCTGGAATGTGATGCAGGCCGCATCCCAACCTGAGATCGTCAATGACACTTCCTGGACAATATCCTGGGAATTTTCCTGGCTGGAATGGGTTCTGTTCCATCTGTGTCTCCCAAACTGGGATTGGGATGGGTTTTGCTCCTTTCCTGTCTCCCAAACTGGGATTGGGATGGGTTTTGTTCCTTTCCTGTCTCCCAAACTGGGATTGGGATGGGTTTTGTTCCTTTCCTGGTTGCATTTGCTGGGAAAACAGGAAAAATAAATCCTATTGAGCTTGGAAAGCTCTAGAGTAAAAGTAAAACCTCAATTGAGGCCGTTTTCCTCCTGTTCCAAGTGGGATTTTCATGGCTTTTCCTGGATTTAGAGAGTTTTGGGGAAAGGGGAGATTTGGGGTGAAATGTTGAATTTTTTCGGAATAATCCCTGGATAACGGCTGGTCCCACCCCATCATGTGCTGGGTCACTTCTCCCTTTTTTTGTGATTTGTTGGGGGGGATTTTGTTGCACATAATGCTCATAATCCTAAAAAAACCACGGGAATTTTCCTTATGGGAAGCAAAGGCTGGAGACAAGGACATGCTGAACCACAGCAACACCAAACCCCTCGTTCTTCTCTTAATTAATGAATTTATCATTTATCAGCATCGAGCCTTTCCCAGCTTTCCCCTTTTCTGACGGATCTGCCGCGCGCTCCCCACCCCACTCCTCTCATTCCCCCGGGATCTGCTCCCGCGCTGTCGCTTCCGTGAATCCTTCCCACCCTCCGCGGGTGCTGCCGTGTCCCCGAGCCGTCCCTGGTTGATTTTAAGGCTCCGTGACAGGTCAGGGACTGGATCGGTGGCGTCGATCCCGGGATTGCGGCAGAGCCGCCGCCGGAGCCGCGGAAGTCACAGCACATTAAGGGTGTGAGGAGGCCCCGTGGTGGCACCGGGAGATGATCCCGGCCTGGAGATGATCCCAGCCCATAAATGAGCCCAGCTGGGAGATTATCCCAGACTGGAGATGATCCCGGCCCATAGATGATCCCAGCTGGGAGATGATCCCAGCCCACAGACAATCCCAGCCAGCAGATGACACCAGCCAAGAGATGATCTTGGCCCACAGATGACCTCAGCCCACAGATGATCCCAGCCAGGAGATGATCTTGGCCCACAGATGATCCCAGATGGGGGATAATCCCAGCCTGCAGATGATCCCAGCCCACAGATGATCAGAGCCAGGAGATAATCCCAGCCCTCAGATGATCCTGGCCCACAGATGATCCCAGCTGAGAGATGGTCCCAACCAGGAGATGATCCCAGCCAGGAGATGATCCCAGCCAGGAGATCATCCCAGCCAAGAGATCATCCCAGCCAAGAGATGATCCTGGCCCACAGATGATCCCAGCCAGGAGATCATCCCAGCCAGGAGATCATCCCAGGCAAGAGATGATCCTGGCCCACAGATGATCCCAGCCAGGAGATGATCCCAGCCAGGAGATGATACCTGGCAAGAGATGATCCTGGCCCCAGATGACCTCAGCCCACAGAAGATTCCAGCCCGCAGATGATCATAGCTGGGAGATGATCCCAGCCCACAGAGCCAAAGGATAATTAACAAGGTTTTGATGATCCCTGATGGCCAAATCCAGGCTATCCCTGGAGCTCCCAGGGCGGGACAAGGCAGCAGAGGGATGAGTTTTCCCAGGGTTTGGTGCCTGTGGGCATGATCCTGGTGCTGGAGCAGGTTGTGTGCATTCCCAGCATGAGATCCGAGCCTTTGGGGCGCTGTTATCTCAAATCAACGTCCTCTTCCTCCCCCTTCTGCTCAAACCTCTCCCTTTCCTCCTTTGGAGCGTGACAGTCACGGATGAGTTGGGATTATCCAAACCCCGCCCTGGCTGCTGAAGGTGAAGGTGAAGGTGAACCTACCTTGGGCTTCTCCTTTGCTTGGGCGCCAGCACTGCCCGGAAAGCCAATTCTTGCCTTTTTTTCCATCCTTTTCCAGCGAAATGCCTGGATCCCGCTGGCGCCTGCAGGGAGGAAGTCAACCGGAAGGGAGGAAAAGCTTGGACTTGGATCTGAAGCAGAAACCAAGCGCTGCTGGTGCCAGGCCTGGAGCTGTCTGCTCCCGTCACGGTGGGGCTTCATCTTTACGTCTTTCCCTGCCAAAACCACCCCGGGGCGGCTCCGCTTGGATCCAGCTCCTTCCTGGGAGGCTGGGATCCCATCCAGGCCCTGCCGGTCGGATTTGGGGTCTCTCGGAGCAGAGAGGGACGATGAGGTTTCGCTCCAGCCGAGCCGAGCGCCAAAGCTCTCGTTAAAATTGAACGAGCTTGGCAGAGTTTAAATCTGAAACTTGGACAGCATCGCGGTTTTCTCCCCCCCAAAGTACAATCAATTCCTTTCGTCTATAAATATCCTCTATAAATAGCGACGGGAAGAGGTTTTCATATTTCCAAAGGCTCTTCTGGGGGAAGAAAAGCTGGAACATTAGGGCTAAACCCCCTTTTTTTTCCCCACGGTGGCTCAGCAAATGCAGCGCTGCACCCTTGAGCACCCCAGAAAAGCCTCTTAGCTCTGCTCCGAGAGCCTCAAGGAGCTCTGTTTGGAAAAAACTCGGGAATAAAGCGGGTTTTTATTCCCAGCCGGCTGTCTGGAAGAGGCCGAGTCCGTAATGGGGTCAATGACTCGGCCGCGCTTCCCCCGGGCTTGGCGAGAACCTGACAAATTGCTGAGCTGCCGCCCGGCTGCGCTGCTTTCCCGAGACCTCCGAGCGGGTCATTAGTGCCTAATTAGCGCCTAAACGCTCTCATTTGTCCTGCCCTTGTCAGCCCGGCCCGCGGAGATCCCGCTCGGCCTCCTCCTCCGCATTCCACAGGCTGGAGCGGGAAAGGGGAGGGAAGGCCAGAAAAGCCATAAACCCGAGGGGCTTTGCGTTTCTGCTTCGCAAAGAGATTTAACCCCAGCCCATCACGGGCTAAAGCCTGGCTCGGCTCTTCATTCCTACAGCCTGACTTGGCCTTTTTTATTCCTGAGCCCTGCTTGGCTCTTTCTTCCTAAGCCCGACTTGTCCTTTTTTCCCAGAGCCAATTTGGCCTTTCTTTCCTAAAGTCCAACTTGGCTCTTTCTTCCTTTCTAAATCCCCATGTGCCTCTTCCTTTCCAGAGCCTGACTTGGCCTCCTCCTTCCTAAAGCCCAACTCGGCCTTTTCCTTCTAGAGCCCAGCTTGGCCCTTTCTTCCTAAAGCCTGTCCTGATTCCTTCCTTTCTATATTCCCGCTTGGTTCTTCCTTTCCAAAGCCCGACTTGACCTTTTCCTCCTAAAGCCCAACTTGGCCTTTTCTTTCCAGAGTCTGACTTGACCTTCTCCTTCCTACAGCCCAATTCGGCCTTTTCCTTCTAGAGCCCAGCTTGGCCCTTTCTTCCTAAAGCCTGTCCTGATTCCTTCCTTTCTAAATTCCCGTTTGGTTCTTCTTTTCCAAAGCCCAACTTGGCCTTTCCTTCCCGAAGCCCCACTTGGGCTGTTTCTCCCTTTCTAAATCCCCGTTTGGCTCTTCCTTTCCAGGGCCCAGCTTGGCCTTTTCTTTCCAGAACCCGATTTCGCCTTTCCTTCCTAAAGCCCGACTTGGCCATGTCTTTCTAAAGCCCCACTTGGGTCTTTCTTTCCCTAACCCAGCTCAGCTCTTTCTTTCTGAAGCCCAAATTGGCCTTTTCTTTCCTCAAGCCTCACTTGGCCTTGTCTTCCTAAAGCTCAACTTGGCCTTTTCTTTCCAGAGCCTGACTTCACCTTTTCCTTCTAGAGCACAACTTGGCCCTTTCTTCCTAAAGCCTGTCTTGACTCCTTCCTTTCTAAATTCCCCCTTGGTTTTTCCTTTCCAAAGCCCAAATTGGCTTTTTTTTTCCTCAAGCCTCACTTGTCCCTGTCTTCCTAAAGTTCAATTTGGCCTTTTCTTTCCAGAGCCTGACTTGGCCTTCTTCTTCCCAAAACCCAACTTGGCCTTTCCTTCCCAAAGCCCCCAGCAAGGCTTGGCCCACCTCCGTGCTTCCTTCTCCTTCTTTTCCCAAGGAAATGATGGAATTCCCAAGCCTGGAAGCGTTCACACCCTGTGGATGTTCAGTGCTGGCTTCACAGTTGGACCCCACAACCTTGGAGATCCTTCCCAACCTCCCCAATTCCACAATCCCTCTTCCCTCTGCCGGCTCGGGCGCCGCTGTCAGCTCCTCCTGCCGAAATCGCCTCCAGTTTAGGAATAAATTCCCAGGTTTTGTGTTATGGGGATGGCAAATCGAGTTTGGGGCGGGGTTGGAGCATTCTGATGGTTTTTTTCCCCCTTCTTTTTCCTCCGGATTTTTTCCCATCTCACTCAGAGCCCAGCTCGGCATCGCCGGGTGACAACGTGATGACAGCGGCCCCGAAAAGAGGGGGAGGTGACGGATTCGTGCAGGGGGGGAGAAAAACAGGGAAGGGGAGGGAGGGAGGCAGGGAGGGAGGTCGGGAGGGAGCGAGGAGACGTGGAGATGCC
Organism: Melospiza melodia melodia; assembly: GCF_035770615.1. NCBI lineage: Eukaryota > Metazoa > Chordata > Aves > Passeriformes > Passerellidae > Melospiza > Melospiza melodia. The sequence goes on from NC_086219.1 coordinate 6,379,134, forward strand.
ACTTCGCTGCTCGCACTCACCGTGATTATCCCATCCCGGCTCCTCGGAGCCGGATCCGCCTCCCCCTTCCCTGGGAGATGGGGCTCGTGTCCTCCCCCGCTTCTCCTGGCTTTTCCCAGGGTTATTTTTATAGATTTTGTATTTTTTATATTTATACTTTTCCATAAATAAATCAGGAGCCATCCCAGCGCTGCGTGGTGTGAGGACGTGGAAGAATCCACGTGGATATGGGATTGTCCCTTCCCACGTTCCACCTGGAGCACAAAGAACACCAGGGTGGCTCCAAAATTAAGGCAGAATGGGTCTTTTTCCTAAAATAATGTGGAGTTTTCCTCTTTTTTCCCCCAAGCTGGGGGTAAGATCTTGCAGGCTGGGTTCATTAATTTTTAATTCATGTGCACTTTGGGCTGGAACCCAGCTGTGGAAAAGGGTTTTTTGGGATGCAGATTTTTGGGATGAGGGTTTTTGGGATGGGGGCAAAGCGGGCTGGGATTCAAGGGGGGATCCAGGGGTTGTTTTCCTTATGGCTCCCTTGGGAATCGGTTGTCAGCTGTGCCTTGGCTCTAATCCCATCCCAAGCCCTTCCTTTAGATTTTGGGGATCTCCTCTCCCCAAACCCCGATCCAGAGGTGTGACTGCATCCCAAATTCCCAGCCAGAAGGAAAATCGTTCATGTCCAGCCTCCGATCCTGTGGCACGTGGGGGTCACAGAGGCCGGAACTGCTCTCAGCCAGGTGAGAGCTGACAGACAAACCCGGACAAATCCCGATTTTTATTATTTCCTTCTTTCCTCCCGTTCTGTCTCACCTTGAGCTCCCCCCCGGCTCTTCCCGAGGCGGCGGCACCTGGCTCCGGGATTATTTTTCCCATCCCTTTTTGGCAGCGCTCCCTCCTCCGGCACAAACGCAGCTCCTATAAATAACCGCGGCTCGTGCTCGCTCCCCCTCCCTCCTTCCCTCGGATCCGTCTTCCTTTCTCCTTGTCTGTCCCTTTCTCCTGCCGGGAGGAGCCGCTGGAAAATCCAGGAGTGGGGGTTGAGCTCATCCATGTCCCCCTCATCCCTGGAATCGGCCGCATCCCAAGCACGTGGGGGAATTTTTAATTGGATTTATGCAAACCTCCCCCCCTGCTCAATTTCCCCCCATAATTAATTCCTGAATTTCCTTTTATCCTTCCCAATGGTCCCAAATCCAGGCAGTCGCTCCCTAAAAATTCCTCCCAAGGACACCACTGGGTTTCCACCCCAAAAATATCCTGAAATCTGCGCGTTTCCCAAAGGAAAATGTTGGTGATGATGTTTTGCAGCCTTTTTTGGGCATGAAGGGTTTGGAATGGGTTGGGAGCGAATGGCTGCACGTGGATTAGGAGCAGAGTCCCTTGGTCCATGGGAATGTGGAATTCCAGAAATAATTCCATGAGCACAAAAAGTCAAAATTATCCTGATGAAAGCACCTGAATTTTTGGGAGAAGCCAAAACTGAGCTCAACCTGGGGGATCCCGAAGGATAAATCTGGATCTGGAGCGCGGAAACCGCTCCACGTGCGGCCAAAGGTGGATTTGGGATCTCTCATCCCAGGGGATGGTGGGGACGGCAAATCCACCTTGGATGTTGGGTTTTTCCAGCAGGGAATTTGCCGGGAATGGTGGCGGCGTTGGGATAATGAGATGCTGCTCACGCTCCCTAATGAAGTGCCGAAGGAAGTCGGCGCCGGCTCCCGGCAAATTAGATCAGGATTATTGGAGCAGTGAGAATGGAAGGATCCGAGATAGTATCGGAGCGGGCGGGAAGGGCTGGAAGTGGAGGAAGGATGGAAACCCCTCCCAAAACCTGGATCAGGGCAGGAGGGGAGGGAAGGGATCGGCCTCTCCAGTGGCAATGCCGACTGGAGCGGGAATGGGATGTGGGAATGGGATGTGGGAGTGGGGTTCTCCGGGGCATCCCCAGTTTTCCATGGGCTGCCTCTCCCCAGATTTGCTTCTGATCCCATTCCTGGCTGGATCTGGCTCCCTTGCAAAAGAAGATTTTCCTCCGATTCCCAGCTGGATTTGGCTCCGTGCTCCTTTCCTTGGATGTGTGCAGCCTCCAAATGTGGCACATTTGGGAATGTGGGGGTTATGGGAATGTTGGAATCCCCCAAACGTGGCATTTTTGGAAATATGAAGGATATGGGAATGTTTGCATCCTCCCAAAGTGGCATTTTTGGAAATATGAGGGACGTGGGAATGTTTGTATCCTCCCAAAGTGGCATTTTTTGGGAATATGAGGGACATGGGAATGTTTGTATCCTCCCAAAGTGGCATTTTTGGGAATATGAGGGACATGGGAATGTTTGCATCCACCCAAAGTGCCATTTTTGGAAATATGAGGGACATGGGAATGTTTGCATCCTCCCAAAGTGGCATTTTTGGAAATATGAGGGACATGGGAATGTTTGCATCCTCCCAAAGTGGCATTTTTGGGAATATGAAGGATATGGGAATGTTTGCATCCTCCAAAATGGAATGTTTGGGAATATAAGGCTCAAGTTGGGATCATGGTCAAATTTCTCAGAAGAAAACCCATTTCTAATGGATTTTCCCCCAATTTGGCCCTTTCCATGCTCAGCCAAGCCGTGCTGGGAATGGGATGAGCCAGATCCGACTGCTGGGTCCCTCTTTTCTCTTCCAGCCCCAATTCCCAGCTGGATTTGGCTCCGTGCTCCTTTCCAAGAATTCCTTAGATGTGTTTGCATCCTCCAAACATGACAAATTTGGGAATATGAGGGATATGAGAATGTTTGAGTCCTCCAAATGTGGCATTTTTGGGGATTAGGAGGGATATGGGAACGTTTGCATCCTCCAAAATGGTGGTTTGGGAATATGAGGGAAATGAGAATGTTCTCATCCTCCAAATGTGGTATTTTTGGGAATATGAGGTTTAAGTGGGGCTCATGCTCAAATTTCCCTGCAAAAAATGAATTTCCAATGGATTTTCCCCCAGTTTGGCCCTTTCCCATCCTCAGCCAAGCACTGCTGGGATCGGGATGAGCCAGATCCGGCTGCTGGGTCCCCCTTTTCCCATTCCCACAGGATCCCTCAGGAAGGAACCACCCAACAACGGAGCTCATTAAAAGCGTGGAAAACACAAATTTAATTAAAGCCAACCTTGCCTTTACCAGGAAAATAAATCCGCCCTTTTCCATGGAACAATGGATTTTTCCAGCCCTCCCCGTGCCGAGATTCCTCCCTCTTTTCATCCCTCTCCTTTATTATCCCTGGCTGGGAGCAGGCTCTGCCTGATTTCCATAAATTTGCATCAGGAATTGGGGGGAGAAAGGAGGAGGGGAGAGAAAAAAGCTGGAAAAATGAGATTTTCCAGTGCTGAGCTTGCTCTGAAGCAAGGAGCCCCGGCTGGAGGAGGGAAAAGGCAGGAAGGGGTGGGAAGGATCCTGGATTTTTAAAGTTCACCCATCCCCTGTATTTTGGGTGAAAGAAAAACTTTCCCAAGCTTGGCATGGAGCCGGAATTCCCGATTTATCCAGATGCAAAACCTCTAAAATAGGATCCGCAGTGCAGCCCCTGATTCTAGGGGTTTTGTGGTTTTCCTGGAAAGGATCCGGAATTTTCTGGCTTTTCCATGCTGGAAATGTTGGCTGTGAGTTTCCAGGTGAGGGAAAGGCCTTTGGGGCCTCTGAGGCTGAGCTTGAATGATGGGAATGGATAAAATCCAGGATTTGGAAGCTGGGTTTGCTTTGGGATTGGCTTTTCTTGGGATTTAAGGAAAGGCCAATCCATGGGAACATCATCCAGGTGGGAGAAGAGCATGGAGATCCAGATGTGGTAATTATCCATATATGGGATAAAAATGTCTGAATTCCCAGGTTTGGATAAGCTGGAGAGGATGAATCCCAAAGCTGCTCCATTGGGATTGTCAAAATTATTCCCAGCTGTTTCTTGGATGGGATTTTCCAGCATTTTCATGGATAACCACGAGTTTTTGGGGTTGGAGGTTTCTGGGGATGAAAAGCAGGGATTGAGGGACCAAGGAGATGTTGGAAAGAGGCTTTTCCTCACCCCTTGGAGCCTCTCCATGGTTACCAGACCCATCCCTTTTCCCAGGGAATAAAGGGCGGGAAAAGAGGAAATGGCCTCAGGGTGCAGCAGGAGGGGTTTAAGTTGGATATTAGGAAAATTCCCTTTGGAAAAGGTGGAGAAGCCCTGAAATGAACTTCCCATCCCTGGAATTGTTAAAAAATCCCTTGGGGCACCTAATTCCTGTGGGAATGATTGGAATCCATGACCTCAATGGCCTTTTCCCACCTGAACAATTCCATGATCCAAAGGCCAAGGATGGGGATTGACCATGATGTTAAATCCCAAATCCCAAACACTTTTGGGATGTTTTCCTGGCTTCTATTTGGAAATAAACCCAGCTCCGAGGGTTTTCCATTCCCAAGGAGAAAATGATCCCTCAATTCATGGCCAAAATCCGCCCTTTCTCTTCCCCTTCCATTCCCACATTGTGGGATCTCAGCCCCTCAGGACTGATGTGCAGAGTGACTGAGACCACCCTTGGGGGGCTCAGAGGTCCTGGAATGTTGCCAGAAGTGTCTGGTGGCTGGACTTTGATCCTGCACGGGAGACGACACCTGTATGAGGATGGGAGGATTTCACTGGGGTGAATGGTGAAGGGATAAGTTAATTAGAGTGTGAAACACAGGGTTTAGGATTTCTGTGCAGGGGGGTCTAGAGAAGTAAGATGGAGGAATTGGGGCGTGTCCTGTCCTCTTCTTCTTCTTCTTGGCCTCCATCTTCTGTGGTGATGTTGGCACTTTGGGATTGGTTATTACTAAAAGTGCACTGGTTAATAAGGGTAAAAGGTATTGGGGAAAATGATAAATATTGTATACGTAATTTTGAGTATAAAGATAGGTGACCGCCCCGGGGGCTCTCAGTGTGCTCATGGCTGGCTGCTGTGCAGACCTCTGTTGGGCTGAGAGAAAATCTTTTAGATAAACAATTAATAAACACTGAGAGCGAGAAAAGATCTGAAGCCTCTTCTCGTCCTTTGAAGCGCGGGCTGTCCAAGGCCACCCCGGGCCTTTCCAGGTCTTTGAAACAGCCGAGAAACCGACACCACATCACGGACGGATCCTGTGAATTCCATTATCAGGGACAGGCGCCTGGAAGTGAGGCAGAATTCCCAAGATTTCAGGGAATTATGGATGAGTTATGATAACACCAATGTAGGCTCGTGGTCCCATTTGGATCCCATCCCAAAATCTGAGGGAATCGTGGATGATTTATGGAATTCTGGAGGATTACAAAGGGGCGTGGTCCCAATGGATCCCACCTTCATCATCCTGAAGTCGGAATAAATCCAGGATTTTTCCAGCCATTCCCAAGCCCTGGTTTCTGTATTCCAGCCAGTTTTGAGGATGGAGAAGGTGGGAAAGAGATGGAATAAATTCCTGGATTTGAGGACTTCTTATGGGAGTTCATCTGCTCATCCTGGAGAAGGAGAAATTCCCAGGAAGTTAATTCGTGTCACATCTGAGCTGATTTTTGGTTCAATTCCATGGAAATCCCATTTTCTTCTCTGGAACGACCTTGGGCAAATCCCAAAATTGGGGCTTTGACAATTTTGACCAAAAGATAATTCCCTGGAATTGGGGCTTTGGTCCCTGCTCAGGCCCTTCCAACTTGGATCCAGCTTTGATCTCCCAGCCCTTCCCCATCCCACTTCAGCTGGATGTCCTTCAGGAATGAGGGTTGGAATATTTCCAGAGGGTTTTTTCCTGGTTTTTCTCCTCCTCCATGGCATTTTGGGGGAAACTGAAGCATTTCCCCCCCTTTCCTTTGGTTTTCCATACTGGATTTTCTGCCTTCCCCAGGAATTTTCTATTGCCTCTTGATCCAGGCTTGTGGATGGAGATTTTTCCCTTTTTCCTCTGAGCTTTTTCCCCTTTTCCCCCTTTTTTCCCTTCCCCCCCCCTTTTTTCTCTTTCCCTCCTTTCCCCCTTTTTCCATTTCTTTCTCTTTTCTCCCTTTCCCTCTTTTTTTCCTCTCAGAAAAAAATTATTTTTGTTGGTAACTCTAATGCAAAACCAGTGCACCCCCTTTCCCCCTTTTTTCCATTTTCCCCGTTTTTCCCCCCTTTTTTTCCTTCCCCCCCTTTTTTTCTTGAGCCCCCTTTTCCCAGGAAAACACAGCCTCGGATGCACCAGCAGCAAAAAAATTGGATTTTTAGTGAAACCTCCTTGATTCTCCCCATTCATTTTTGGGATCAGGAAGAGTTCCTCACCTTGAGGAGCAGAGCAGCAGCTCCCCCTGATCCCCTGGAATTTCGGGAGCTGCTCCTTTCCCAATCCAGGGGCGAGAATTCCCGGCGGGATCCTTCCAGCTGAAGGAGGAGCCTCCTGCTCTTCCCCCAGGAACGAGAGCTGGGGGTGGATTTTTCCATCACCACCTCACACTGGGAATATTTTCCACCTTTTTTTTTTTTTTGATGTCTAGGGATCCTACTGAGGCTGGAAAAAAAAGCGCTCTGTTTTGTGGGATTACATAATTCCAGGGTTTTTTGGGAAGGTGGGAGCAGCTGCATCCACCGGTGCCAGGGAGTCGTGGTGGAAGTGGGAAGCTCCTGGGAATGCAGGGAGCAGCTGGAATGTGTTGAGAGAGATTTGGGGGAATTTCTGCAGATTCTGTGGGGTCGGGTTGGTTTGGTTTTTTTCGGGTCGGGTTGGTTTTCCCAGTGTGGGGTGATCCCATTGGATCTGTTCCCGGACAAGCCAAAGGAAGGAGCTGCTGAAAAAGCAGGAGAAGTTTTGGTGGGAATTTGGGGATTTTTGGGGTTTTCAGGAGGAAAGAAGTGAAGTTGGGATGCTGAGATTTGAGGGAATTTCTACTGATGTTGTGGGGTCGGGTTGGTTTTCCCCATGTGGGATGATCCCGTTGGATCTGTTCCTGGACAAGTCAAAGGAAGGAGCTACTGGAAAAGCAGGAGAGGTTTTGGTGGGAATTTGGGGATTTTTGGGGTTTTCAGGAGGAAAGAAGTGAAGTTGGGATTCTGGGATTTGGGGGAATTTCTATGATGTTGTGGGGTCGGGGTTGGTTTTCCCAATGTGGGATGATCCCATTGGATCTGTTCCTGGACAGTCAAAGGAAGGAGCTGCTAGAAAAGCAGATGTTTTGGTGGGAATTTGAGAATTTTTGGGGTTTTCATGAGGAAAGAAGTGAAGTTGGGATTCTGGGATTGGGGAAATTTCTGCCGATGTTGTGGGGTCGGGGTTGGTTTTCCCAGTGTGGAATGATCCTGTTGGATCTGTTCCCGGACAAGCCAGAGGAAGGAGCTGCTGGAAAAGCAGGAGAGGTTTTGGTGGGAATTTGGGGATTTTTGGGGTTTTTAGGAGGAAAGAAGTGAAGTTGGGATGCTGGGATTTGGGGGAATTTCTATGATGTTGTGGGGTCGGGGTTGGTTTTCCCATTGCGGGGTGATCCCGTTGGATCTGTCCCCAGCCAAGTCAAAGGAAGGAGCTGCTGGAAAAGCAGGAGAAGTTTTGGTGGGAATTTGGGGATTTTTGGGGTTTGCAGGCGGAAAGAAGTGAAGTTGGGATGCTGGGATTTGGGGGAATTTCTACTGATGTTGTGGGGTCGGGTTGGTTTTCCCAGTGTGGGATGATCCCGTTGGATCTGTTCCCAGACAAGCCAGAGGAAGGAGCTGCTGGAAAAGCAGGAGAGGTTTTGGTGGGAATTTGGGGATTTTTGGGGTTTTCATGAGGAAAGAAGTGAAGTTGGGATGCTGGGATTTGGGGAAATTTCTGCCGATGTTGTGGGGTCGGGGTTGGTTTTCCCCGTGTGGGATGATCCCGTTGGATCTGTTCCCAGACAAGCCAGAGGAAGGAGCTGCTGGAAAAGCAGGAGAGGTTTTGGTGGGAATTTGGGGATTTTTGGGGTTTTCAGGAGGGAAGAAGTGAAGTTGGGATGCTGAGATTTGGGGGAATTTCTGCCGATGTTGTGGGGTCGGGGTTGGTTTTCCCCGTGTGGGATGATCCCGTTGGATCTGTTCCCAGACAAGCCAAAGGATGGAGCTGCTGAAAAAGCAGGAGAAGTTTTGGTGGGAATTTGGGGATTTTTGGGGTTTTCAGGAGGAAAGAAGTGAAGTTGGGATGCTGGGATTTGGGGGAATTTCTACTGATGTTTTGGGGTCGGGTTGGTTTTCCCAATGTGGGATGATCCCGTTGGATCTGTTCCCGGACAAGCCAAAGGAAGGAGCTGCTGGAAAAGCAGGAGAGGTTTTGGTGGGAATTTTTGGGATTTTTGGGGTTTGCAGGAGGGAAGAAGTGAAGTTGTGCTGGGATGACAACGGGATTTGTGTTCCTAGGAATTTGGGGGGTTTTTTGGGATTTGCAGGATCAAAGCAACAAAATTGTGCTGGGAAGACAATGGGATTCACATTTCTGGAAATTTTCGGGGTTTTTTGGGGATTTTACAGGAGCAAAGCAACAAAGTTGTGCTGGGAGGATGATGGGATCCATGTTCCTGGGAATTGTAGGGTTGGGCTGGTGGGAAGGGGTGGGAAAATCCCATGGGATTCCTCTGCATGGAATGCAGCTTTGGTTTTGGTGGGAATTTGGGAGTTTTTTTGAGATTTGCAGCAGAAAATCAGCAACAGTTGTGCTGGAAGGACAATGGGATTTGTGTTCCTGGGAATTTTGGGGTTTTTTGGGGGTTTGCAGGAGCAAAGCAGAAAAGTTGTGCTGAGAGGATGATGGGATTCACGTTCCTGGGAATTTTGGAGGGTTTTGGGATTTGCAGGAGCAGAGCAGGTGAAGCTGTGCTGGTATAACAATGGGATTCACATTTCTCGGAATTTTGGGGGGTTTTTTTCGGATTTTGCAGGAACAAAGCAGTGAACTTATGCTGGGATGACAATGGGATTCACGTTCCTGGGGATTTGGGGTTGGGCTGGTGGGAAGGGGTGGGAAAATCCCATGGGATTCCTCTGCATGGAATGCAGCTTTGGTTTTGGTGGGAATTTGGGAGTTTTTTTGGGATTTGCAGGAGGAAATCAGCAACAGTTGTGCTGGAAGGACAATGGGATTTGTGTTCCTGGGAATTTTGGGGTTTTTTGGGGGTTTTCAGGAGCAAAGCAGGAAAGTTGTGCTGAGAGGATGATGGGATTCATGTTCCTGGGAATTTTGGAGGGTTTTGGGATTTGCAGGAGCAGAGCAGGTGAAGCTGTGCTGGTATAACAATGGGATTCACATTTCTCGGAATTTTGGGGGTTTTTTTCGGATTTTGCAGGAACAAAGCAGTGAACTTATGCTGGGATGACAATGGGATTCACGTTCCTGGGGATTTGGGGTTGGGCTGGTGGGAAGGGGTGGGAAAATCCCATGGGATTCCTCTGCATGGAATGCAGCTTTGGTTTTGGTGGGGATTTGGGAGTTTTTTTGGGATTTGCAGGAGAAAATCAGCAACAGTTGTGCTGGAAGGACAATGGGATTTGTGTTTCTGGGAATTTTGGGGTTTTTTGGGGGTTTGCAGGAGCAAAGCAGAAAAGTTGTGCTGAGAGGATGATGGGATTCACGTTCCTGGGAATTTTGGAGGGTTTTGGGATTTGCAGGAGCAAAGCATCAAATTTTGTGCTGGGAGGACAATGGAATTCGTGTTCCTGGGAATTTTGGGGTTTTTTTAGGATTTACAGAAGCAAAGCAGTGAAGTTGTGCAGAAAGGAGGATGGGATTCATATTCCTGGGAATTGTGGAGTTTTGGGGATTTGCAGGAGCAGAGCAGGTGAAGCTGTGCTGGTATAACAATGGGATTCACATTTCTCGGAATTTTGGGGGGTTTTTTTTGGATTTTGCAGGAACAAAGCAGTGAAGTGATGCTGGGATGACAATGGGATTCACGTTCCTGGGGATTTGGGGTTGGGCTGGTGGGAAGGGGTGGGAAAATCCCATGGGATTCCTCTGCATGGAATGCAGCTTTGGTTTTGGTGGGAATTTGGGAGTTTTTTTGGGATTTGCAGGAGAAAATCAGCAACAGTTGTGCTGGAAGGACAATGAGATTTGTGTTCCTGGGAATTTTGGGGTTTTTTGGGGGTTTGCAGGAGCAAAGCAGAAAAGTTGTGCTGAGAGGATGATGGGATTCACGTTCCTGGGAATTTTGGAGGGTTTTGGGATTTGCAGGAGCAGAGCAGGTGAAGCTGTGCTGGTATAACAATGGGATTCACATTTCTCGGAATTTTGGGGTTTTTTTTTTTTGGATTTTGCAGGAACAAAGCAGTGAAGTGATGCTGGGATGACAATGGGATTCATGTTCCTGGGGATTTGGGGTTGGGCTGGTGGGAAGGGGTGGGAAAATCCCATGGGATTCTCAGCCTGGGATGCAGCCAGAGGGCAGTGGGAGCATCCTTGCACCTCCACTTTTCCAGGGAATCCGGGCTGCTCCCGATGCCCCAGAACTGGCCGTGTGGGACTGGGAGTGATCCTGAGTCAGCAGTTCCAGGTGGGCCGGGACACCCGGAACGCGCGTGGGAGAGCTCCTAAATCCGGCTGGGAATGACTCAGAGCACGAGGGATCTGCTCAGCCACCCCCAGGCCCCTTCTCCTCAGTTCCCAAAGCTCTGGGGAAGAAGGGAAGCTCCGGAGGCCCCAAAGGGATGGATTTGGGATGGCTCCACTTCCAAGCCTTGGGAGGCTCCAGCTTGGCCACTCCCGTTGGGATTTGGGATTTTTTTCCTTGTTATTTAAATTTATTCCTGAGGATTTCGATTTTTTATGGAGCTTCCCATAGCTGGAAAAAAAAAACCCTGGAATGTGCAATGAACACATTCCTAATTTTCTCCCTTTTATTTTCTTTGTAATTTATCTTTTTTTCCTCTTCCTTTTTCCTTCTTCTTTTCCCTCCTTTTCTTCCCCATTTTCCCACCCTTTTTCATCTTTCTTCACTACTTTTTCCTCTTTTTTTTTGTTCTTTCTTCCCTCCTTTTGTCTCCTTTTTTCCTGCTCCTTTCTTCCTCCTCCCTTTTTTTCTTTTTTCCCCCTTTCCCCCCTCATTTTTTCCTCATTTTCCCTCATTTTCCCCTCATTTTTTCCTTGGCTTTTTCTCCGTGTCCAATCTGGGACAATCCCTTTGGAAAAGGCCTTCAGGTGCCTCCATCCCTCCCTTCCCAACCCCTCCCAGGGCTCTTCCTCCTCCCATCCCAGCTTTTCCAGCTCCTTCCAATCTTGGAAAACTTCTCCCTGAGGAGCAGGAGCCATTCCAGGGGAGCAGATGGCTGAGGAGGAGGAGGAGGAGGAGGAGGAAAATCATGGATGCAAATTCTCTGGGATGTCTTTGCAACATTCCCAGTCAAGGTCGAGCCGCTGGGAAAAGCATCCTGCAGGATTTTCCTCCAGTCCCCCAAACTTTGGGATATTTCATGGATATTTGAAGCCTTCAAGCGAGGATTCCTCATCTATGAGCTGGGACAAACCTGGATTTTTAGGGATGTCTGGGATCCTGGGATGGCAATTCCAGGCTTGGAGCAGCTGGAATTTCCGGGAGTTTCTGATATTTACACAAAATAACCATTCCCAGATTTCCCAGGTCTGGTTTCCTTGTGGAAAAAATGGGATCTTCTGAAGATTCCCCACAAGAAACCCTTTGGAATGTGGGAATTTATTTGGATATCCGGGGGGGGGGAATCCGTAAAAAACGGACCCAAAAATTCTGTGGGTTTTCTCAAAGCTGCAGAACTTCCCTGGACCCCTGGAAAACTTCCAGACTCCACCCTGGGATGAGAAAATTCCATGTTTAATTCCCCCCACGTGGATTTAGGAGGAGCAGCAGAACCGGGGGGGTGGCAGAATTCAGGAGATCAAAGGAATTTGGGCCTCGTTATCTCCAAATTCCAGGGAAGCTGAGGCTGAAAGCCGGGAAATCTCCCAGCAGCCGAAAGCCGGGCAGGAGGGAGGGAGGGAAAGCAGAATTCCCAAATCCCTGCTCTGCTGACGGGGTGGAAGCGCGGAGCTGAAATCGCCGCGGAGCGTTCGGAGCCACGGCGGCTCCGAGCGGGAATAATTCCGCTTGAAAGGGCCGGATTGAGGCAGAGAGGGATTTCTCCCAAAGAAGTGACAGCTCGGAGCTCAGCTGCGGCGTGGGAAGTTATTTTGGGAGGAAAAGCAGATTTCGGTGTCGTTCCAAGGAGTTTCATCTTCTGTCAGTAAACTCCATCCCTGGATTTTGTGCCGCGATTGGAGCGGCCGTAATTGGTTGTATCCCAAAGTTCTGCTTCTTCCCAAAATTTCTCCTCTATCCCTCCCTTCCCAACCCCTCCCAGGGCTCTTCCTCCTCCCATCCCAGCTTTTCCAGCTCCTTCCAACCTTGCCGGATGGGGAGGTCCTGGTACAGCTTATCCAAGGAATCTGGGGCTGCTCCATCCCTGGAGCGTCCAAGGACAGGGCTTGGAGCACTGTGGGATTGATTTTTTCCCACCTGAAGCATTCAAAGATTCTGTGTGTTGGGTTAGTTGGGATAATTGGGATAAATCCTTCCCTGGGAGGGTGGCAAGGCCCTGGGATGGAATTCCAGAGCAGCTGTGGCTGCCCCTGGATCCATGGAAGTGCCCAAGGCCAGGCTGGACACTAGGACTTGGAGCAGCCTGGGATCGTGGGAAGTGGATTGGAACGGGATCAGCTTCCAGGTCCTTCCCAACCCATCCTAAAGAATTCCAGATGTGCCACAACCTGTTCCCATCTGTCCATGACCAGCTGGGAATGGAACCACCTGGAGATGTCCCTGTTTCTTGTCCGTACCTGGTGCTGCTTTGTGCCACCAACATTCCCAGTTCCCAGCCACTATTCCCAGCTTCCAGCCAATATTCCCAATTCCCAGCCAATATTCCCAATTCCCAGTCAATTTTCCCAGTTTCCAGTCAATTTTCCCAGTTTCCAGCCACTATTCCCAGTTCCAAGACAATATTCCCAATTCTCAACCAATATTCCCAGTTCCCAGTCAATTTTCCCAGTTCCCAGTCAATTTTCCCAGTTTCCAGTCAATACTCCCAGTTCCAAGCCAATATTCCCAATTCTCAGCCTATTTTCCCAATTCCCAGTCGATTTTCCTGGTTCCCAGAAATACTCCCAGTTCCCTGTCAATATTTCCAGTTCCCAGTCAATATTCCCAGTTCCAAGACAATATTCCCAATTCTCAACCAATATTCCCAGTTCCCAGTCAATTTTCCCAGTTCCAAGACAATATTCCCAATTCTCAACCAATATTCCCAGTTAGCAATTTTCCCAGTTCCCAGTCAAGGTTTCCAGTCAATACTCCCAGTTCCAAGCCAATATTCCCAATTCTCAACCTATTTTTCCCAATTCCCAGTCGATTTTCCTGGTTCCCAGAAATACTCCCAGTTCCCTGTCAATATTTCCAGTTCCCAGTCAATATTCCCAGTTCCAAGCCAATATTCCCAGTTCCCAGTCAATTTCCCCAGTTTCCAGTCAATATTCCCAGTTCCAAGACAATTTTCCCAGTTCCCAGTCAAGGTTTCCAGCCAATATTCCCAGTTCCAAGCTAATATTCCCAATTCTCAACCTATTTTCCCAATTCCCAGTCGATTTTCCTGGTTCCCAGAAATATTCCCAGTTCCCAGTCAATTTTCCCAGTTTCCAGTCAGTATTCCCAGTTCCAAGACAATATTCCCAATTCTCAACCAATATTCCCAATTCCCAGCCAATATTCCCAGTTCCCAGTCAATTTTCCCAGTTCCAAGACAATATTCCCAATTCTCAACCAATATTCCCAGTTAGCAATTTTCCCAGTTCCCAGTCAATTTTCCCAGTTCCCAGTCAAGGTTTCCAGTCAATACTCCCAGTTCCAAGCCAATATTCCCAATTCTCAACCTATTTTTCCCAATTCCCAGTCGATTTTCCTGGTTCCCAGAAATACTCCCAGTTCCCTGTCAATATTTCCAGTTCCCAGTCAATATTCCCAGTTCCAAGCCAGTATTCCCAGTTCCCAGTCAATTTTCCCAGTTTCCAATCAATATTCCCAGTTCCAAGACAATATTCCCAATTCTCAACCAATATTCCCAGTTAGCAATTTTCCCAGTTCCCAGTCAATTTTCCCAGTTCCCAGTCAAGGTTTCCAGTCAATACTCCCAGTTCCAAGCCAATATTCCCAATTCTCAACCTATTTTTCCCAATTCCCAGTCGATTTTCCTGGTTCCCAGAAATACTCCCAGTTCCCTGTCAATATTTCCAGTTCCCAGTCAATATTCCCAGTTCCAAGCCAATATTCCCAGTTCCCAGTCAATTTCCCCAGTTTCCAGTCAATATTCCCAGTTCCAAGACAATATTCCCAATTCTCAACCAATATTCCCAATTCCCAGCCAATATTCCCAGTTCCCAGTCAATTTTCCCAGTTCCAAGACAATATGCCCAATTCTCAACCAATATTCCCAGTTCCCAGTCAATTTTCCCAGTTCCCAGTCAATTTTCCCAGTTCCCAGTCAAGGTTTCCTGCCAATACTCCCAGTTCCAAGCCAATATTCCCAATTCTCAGCCTATTTTCCCAATTCCCAGTCGATTTTCCTGGTTCCCAGAAATACTCCCAGTTCCCTGTCAATATTTCCAGTTCCCAGCCACTATTCCCAGTTTCCAGCCAATATTCCCAATTCCCAGCCAATATTCCCAGTTCCCAGACAATTTTCCCAGTTTCCAGTCAGTATTCCCAGTTCCAAGACAATATTCCCAATTCTCAACCAATATTCCCAATTCCCAGCCAATATTCCCAGTTCCCAGTCAATTTTCCCAGTTCCAAGACAATATTCCCAATTCTCAACCAATATTCCCAGTTCCCAGTCAATTTTCCCAATTCCCAGTCAATTTTCCCAGTTCCCAGTCAAGGTTTCCAGCCAATATTCCCAGTTCCAAGCCAATATTCCCAATTCTCAACCTATTTTCCCAATTCCCAGTCGATTTTCCTGGTTCCCAGAAATACTCCCAGTTCCCTGTCAATATTTCCAGTTCCCAGCCACTAGTCCCAGTTTCCAGCCAATATTCCCAATTCCCAGTCAATTTTCCCAGTTTCCTGTCAATATTCCCAGTTCCAAGACAATATTCCCAATTCTCAACCAATACTCCCAGTTCCCAGTCAATTTTCCCAGTTCCCAGTCAATATTCCCAGTTCCAAGACAATATTCCCAATTCTCAACCAATATTTCCAATTCCCAGTCAATATTCCCAGTTCCAAGCCAATATTTCCAGCTCCCAGTAAATTTTCCCAGTTCCCAGTCAATATTCCCAGAAATATTCCCAGTTCCCAATCCTGGATGCTCCCCAAACATTCCCAAATCTGTTTGCTTCCCGAGGACCCCCTGTGCTTCCAGGGCTGGAATTCAATTTTGCTTCCCAACAAAAAACAATCCCCCCACCCCCCTGCCCCAAATCTCCTGTGCCGGAGCGAGAATTAATGAAATTAATTAAAAATTAATTAAATTAATTAATTTAATTAAATTAATTAGTGACCATTGTGTCATTAACGCCAGACTTTAATTGAATTGTGTGGAGATAACGACTCTAGAGCTTCCCAACAGCTGAACATTCCCAGGATGGAGAAATTCCTCCTAAAACCCATCCAAGGCAAGTCCTGTCCTCCAAAGTTGGAAATTCCAGGCGATTTTCCACCAGAAAATGGAATTTTTTCCTCTTCCTCCCCTCTTTTCCATCCTTTTGGAGCTCCCAGGTGTTTCCTGGGATTGGGAAATCCAGGATCTCCTCAGCTCCTTCCCATCTTTTGGAAAAGATGATCCCATGGGATGTGGAGTGCCTGGATCCGGGAGTCACCCGTGGTGATAGTGGTGGCACATTCCAGGAATTCTTTGGAATGTTGGCTGCAGGAAAAGCTGGGAAAATTTTAGCTCCAGGTAAATTCCCAAGGAATTTTCCTGGCTGCCCTGCAGGGAAAACTGGGATTTATTCCACGGGGAAAATGTTCCCAAAGCTCCTTGTCCTGTAAAAACTCATCTCCAAAGGGCCACAGATGGGATTGGATTTATTGATCCAGGAGCAGAGCCTGGAGCTCAGGAATTCTGAACCTGGGAAATCTGGGATAGGGGAAAAGTGAAGAATCAGGAGGTCCTGGAGGAGGAGTCAGAAATGCTGGAAAAAATCCCTGGGGGAAACTTGGTAAAAGGCTGGGATGTGACCACATCTTGTGGATTTGTGATCTCTATTTTCTGGATTTTGGATTTATTTTGTTGATTTGGGACTTATTTTATGGATTTGTGGCCTATTTTCTATATTTAGCATTTATTTTTCAGACTTGGGATATGTTTTCTGGATTTTGGATCTATTTTGTAGATTCGGGATCTATTTTATGGATCTGGGATGTATTTTATGGATTTGGGGTCTATTTTCCAGATTTGGGGTCTATTTTCTGAATTTGGGATGTATTTTGTGGATTTGGGATTTATTTTGTGGATTTGGGATCTATTTTATGGACTTGGGATGCATTTTATGGATTTGGGAGCTATTTTCCAGATTTGGGATACATTTAGTGGATTTCAGGCCTGTTTTCCAGATTTGAGATACATTTTGTGGATTTGGCACACATTTTCCGGTTTTTGGGTAACAATGGAATTGGCTGGAAATGAGGGAGCGTTCCCCTGGGATTTTGGGAATGGGTGGGGATGGAGGGCTGGAAGGGAAGGATTTGGGAAGACAACCTGGAAGTGGGAATAAGGGATAAAATGTGGATTTTTGTTAGAAAAGGGATGTGGATTTCCAGCTCATCTGCTCTCAGGAAGCCCCAGGCATCCCAATCCCTCTTCCCAAGGAATTCTGGCATCTTCCTGAAGTCTGGGAGTGAAGGGAAAGCAGGAGAAGCTGTGGGCCAGGGCCCCGGAGGGTTGGGATCCCAGCCAGGGTGGGATTTTGGGGAGTCTGGGATTGCTCCAGGATGGATCCGGGGGCTCGGGGAGGCAGGAATTGCTGAGGGAAGAGGGAGCAAGGGGAAAGTGCTGCTCCCAGGGGATCCCTGTGGGTCCCTTCTCCTGGATCCTACATCCCACATCCCTGCCTCATCCTGTTCCTCATCCTGAATCCATCCTGCATCCCAGCCCCTCCTGCATCTCAACTTACTGTGTATCACACATCCCTGTCTGGATCCTGCTCACTATCCTGTGTCCCACATCCCTGACAATATCCCAATCCTGAACCCCACATCCCTGCTTGTATCCCACATCCCTGCTTGTATCACACATCCCTGACAATATCCCAGTCCTGCACCCCACATCCCTGCCTGTATCCCACATCCCTGCCTGCATCCCAATCTCATCCTGGACTCCACATCCCTGCCTGTATCCTGCTCCTTGTTCTACACCCCACATCCCTGCGGGCATCCCCACCCTGCATCCCAAATCTTTGCCTGCCTCCCAACCCCACATCCCAACCTCATCCTGCATCCCACAGTCCTACCTGCATCCCAACTTACTGTGTATCTCACATCCCTGTCTGGATCCTGCTCACTATCCTGTGTCCCACATCCCTGACAATATCCCAATCCCGAACCCCACATCCCTGCTTGTATCCCACATCCCTGACAATATCCCAGCCCTGCACCCCACATCCCTGCCTGCATCCCAACCCTGCATCCCAAATCTTCGCCTGCATCCCAACCCCACATCCCAACCCCATCCTACATCCCAGCCCTTCCTGCGTCCCAACCTATTGTGTATCCCACATCCCTGTCTGGATCCCGCTCCCTGTCCTGTTTCCCACATCCCTGACAATATCCCAATCCTGCACCCCACATCCCTGCTTGTATCCCACATCCTTGTCTGGATCCTGCTCACTATCCTGTGTCCCACATCCCTGACAATATCCCGGTCCTGCACCCCACATCCCTGCTTGTATCCCACATCCCTGCTTGTATCACACATCCCTGACAATATCCCGGTCCTGCACCCCAACCCCTTCCTGCACCCCACATCCCTGCTTGTATCCCACATCCCTGCCTGTATCCTGCTCCTTATTCTGCACCCCACACCCCTGCCTGCATCCCAACCCTGCATCCCAAATCTTTGCCTGCATCCCAACCCCACATCCCAACCCCATCCTCTATCCCAGGTCCCTGCCTGCATCCCAACCCTGCATCCCAACCCTGCAGCCCAGCCCTGCATCCCAAACCTGCATCCCAAATCTGTGCCTGCATCCTGACCCTGCATTCCAATCCCATCCTACATCCGACGTCCCAGCCCTGCATCCCAGACCTCAACCCTGCATCCCAGCCCCATCCCACATCCCTGCCCTGCATCCCAGATCTCAGCCCTGCATCCCAGCCCCATCCCGCACCCCTGCCTGCATCCAACCCCTTCTCCATCCCTGTCCCCCCTCCACCCCTCCGTGTGCCCCCTCCTGTCACCGCCCCTCCCCCATCCCGTCCTGTCCCCCCCCGACACCTCCGTGACCCCTCCCCACCTTCCAGCCTCCACAGTCCTCAGCACCCCCCAAATCCATCCCTGCATCCCCCCTGCTCCCCAAATCCATCCCTGCATCCTCTGGCCCCCCAAATCCATCCCTGCATCCCCTGAGCCCCCAAATCCATCCCTGCATCCCCTGACCCCCCAAATCCATCCCTGCATCCTCCAGACCCCCAAATCCATCCCTGCATCTCCTGACCCCCAAATCCATCCCTGCATTCCCTGACCCCCCAAATCCATCCCTGCATCCCCCCTGCTCCCCAAATCCATCCCTGCATCTCCCCCACTCCCCAAATCCATCCCTGCATCCCCCCTGCTCCCCAAATCCATCCCTGCATCCCCTGACCCCCCAAATCCATCCCTGCATCCCCTGACCCCCCAAATCCATCGCTGCATACTCCAGCCCCCCAAATCCATCCTTGCATCCTCTGGCCCCCTAAATCCATCCCTGCATCTCCCCCACTCCCCCAAATCCATCCCTGCATCCTCCAGCACCCCAAATCCATCCCTGCATCCTCCAGCCCCCCAAATCCATCCCTGCATCCTCCAGCGCCCCAAATCCATCCCTGCATCCCCTCCACTGCCCAAATCCATCCCTGCATCTCCTGACCCCCCAAATCCATCCCCGCCATCCCTCCGTGAATCTCCCCCTGCATCCCCCCCGCAATCCATCTCCCCGCGAATTTCCCCCTCAATCCATCCCCCCCTGCATCCCCCCTCAATTCATCCCCCCTGAATTCCCCCCCGGATCCATCCCCCGATCCCTGCGTGATTCCCCCCCGCATCCCGGCACGACCCCCCGATCCCTCCCGCATCCATCCCTCGTATCTCCCCCGGATTCTCCCTCTCTTTCCCCCCCGCATCCATCCCCCTGTATCCCCCCCCGGATCCATCCCCCCGTATCCCCCCCGCATCCATCCCCCTGTATCCCCCCCCTGGATCCATCCCCTGCATCCCCCCTGGATCCATCCCCCCGTATCCCCCCTGGATCCATCCCCCCGTATCCCCCCTGGATCCATCCCCCCGTATCCCCCCTGGATCCATCCCCCCGTATCCCCCCTGGATCCATCCCCCTGTATCCCCCCCCCCCTGGATCCATCCCCCCGCATCCCCCCTGGATCCATCCCCCCGTATCCCCCCTGGATCCATCCCCCCGCATCCCTCCGTGATTCCCCCCCCGCTCCATCCATCGCCCCCCCCGTTCCCTCCCCGCCCCCCGCTCTCCTCCCCGCCCCCCTCAGCCCCTCCCGGGGGCCGGGCCGGGGGCGGGCTCAGCCGGGGGGGGGCCGGGGGCGGCCGTTCCAGCCCCGCTCGGCTCCGGCTGCTCCAAATCGGCTTAAGGGCGGCAGCGGCGGCGGCGGAGCTGCTGCTGCACCGGGGGGGCACCGCCGAACCGAGCCGAGCCCCCTCCCGAACCGGACCGAGCCGAGCCCCATCCCCTCCCGGACCCCCCCGGACCGGCCCGAGCCCCCTCCCATCCCCTCCCGGACCGAACTGGGCCGGGTCGAGCCCCCTCCCGAACCGGACCCCCCTAACCGGACCGAGCCCCTTCCCCTCCTGGACCCCCCTGGACCGGACCGGACCGGGCCGAGCCCCTTCCTCTCCCGGACTCCCCTAACCGGGCCAAGCCCCCTGCCATCCCCTCGCGGACCCCTCCCCCTGACCGGACCGAGCCCCATCTCGGACCGGAGCGGAGCGGGCCGTGCCCCTGGCGGTGCCCGGCGCGATGCCCGCCCGGCTCCCGGCGCGGGGGCCCCGCTGAGCCGCCCCCGCGGGCACCATGCGCGCCATGAGCCCCCTGCCCCTGTGGCTGCTGCTCTGGCACCTGCGGCACCTGGCGCTGGGTGAGTGTCACCCCCTCCCCTCGAGGGGACAGGGACACCCCGGGAGGGATGGAGGCAGCCCCAGGGACGCCCCGGGGCTATGGAAGGGATGGGGGGACCCCCAGGGACACCCCCGGGGCTATGGAAGGGATGGGGGGACCCCCGCACCCCTCCGGTCATGGAGAGGCTTTGGGGATCGGCGTCCCCGCCCTGGGGTTTGGGGTGGTTGGGGGGTGGAGGGGCACCCACGGAGAGGAGAACGGGTTTGGAGTGGGGAATTGGGGTTTGGTGCTGGGGGGATGAGGTCTGGAGGTGTTAGTGGGGCACCCCATAACCCGGTATTGGTGTGGGAGCTGTTAATGGGGCACCCCATAACCCGGTATTGGTGTGGGAGCTGTTAATGGGGCGCTCATAGCCAGGAACTGGTGTGGGATCTGTTACTGGGGCACCCCATAACCCGGTATTGGGGTGGGAGTCATTAATGGGGCACCCCATAACCCAGTATTGGTGTGGGATCTGTAAATGGGGCACTCATAGCCAGGAACTGGTGTGGGAGCTGTTAATAGGGCACCCCACAACCCGGTACTGGTGTGGAGTCTGATAACGGGTCACCCCACAACCCGGTATTGGTGTGGAGTCTGATAACGGGTCACCCCACAACCCGGTACTGGTGTGGAGTCTGATAACGGGGCACCCCACAACCCGGTATTGGTGTGGAGTCTGATAACGGGTCACCCCACAACCCGGTATTGGTGTGGAGTCTGATAACGGGGCACCCCATAACCCGGTATTGGTGTGGAGTCTGATAACGGGTCACCCCATAACCCGGTATTGGTGTGGGATCTGTTTTTGGGGCACCTCATAACCGGGAACTGGTGTGGGATCTGTAAATGGGGCACCCCATAACCCGGTATTGGTGTGGGATCCGTTATTGGGGCACACCCTGCTGAGGGGTTTTAATGGGGCACCCCCTAAAAATGGGGTTCTAATGGGGCACCCCCTACCCGGGCACTGCTGCTAAACCCCGAGCCGGGCACTGGGGTGGGGCCGCTCATGGGGCGCCGTTTTTGGGGTGCGGAGGACCTGGGGTCTCATCCATGGGGCCACCCCGCGTCCCCTTTCCCCGCTGCTCCCCCGCATCCCAGCCCTGCTCCAGCCACGGAGGGGTGGCTGCTCTTTGGGGACCCCCCACCAGCTCAGTTTTTGGGGGGTCGCAGCCCCTCCTGCCCCTTTGGGATGCCCAAACCCCAAACAAGGAGCAGCATCCCCCAAATCCCCGCTGTCCTGGGGGATTGCAGCTCCGGAGCTCCCAAAAACCCCGGGACTCCCACGCCAGCCCCAAACCCGGGGCTCCAGAGAGGGGAAAACACCCGGGGAAGGAAACTTTGCCCTCCTCGCACCCTCAGGGCCAGCCGTGGGATTTCATTCCGTGCCCATTTGAGGTGAATTCCCTCTTTTTTCCCCCAATTCCCGCTCGGGGGGTCTCAGGTGGCCGCTCCTTCCCGAGCCCAGGGAAGCGGGAGCTTTTCCAGGCGCTGGGTGATGGAGGAGCGAGCGCGCAGCCTGCTCTGCATCTCCTCGGGTTTTTTGGCTTTTTTGGGGTTTTTTTTTTTTGATTTTTTTAAATGGACTTTGTGCTCTCCGGGCGCTGCAGGGCGCGGGGCGGGGGAGCCGCGGCTCTGCGGGGCTGCGCGGGGCAAGCTCCACACAAAGGAGCCGATTCTTCCCCTCCTGCTCCCGCTCCATCCCTCGGGCACCGCGCGGCCCCAACCCAGCTCGGGAAGAGGATTCCCTGAACGCCTCATTTCCCTTGGTTCGGGTCCTGCCAGGCTGCGGCTGCTGCTCCGAGCCCCCTTTTCCAGCAGCATCCCGAGCATCCCAGCATGGGGATGAATAAAAACCCGCTCGGGAAAAGGGGGGAACTTGTGCCAAACCCAGCCCCGGCTGCCTCCCCTCCCCTCCCCGCTCTCCTCCGCCGCCGTTTTAAGGTCATGGATAGACAATTTCCAAGGAACAACGCATCCCCCCGGCTTTCCCGGAGCTCCAGCTGTCTGTCACTGGCGCAGGGATCATTTTTCCTGCCTCTCTCTTCTCCTGCTGTTTTTTTTTTTTTTTTCCTCGCCGCAGATCGGGCGGCTGCTCTCGTGCTGTTGATTTCCTGCGGGGGAATCTCTGTTTGTGAGGGGGGAAAAAATGGAATCAAAGTTGGTTAGTGAAGGGGTTAGAGGAGCTCGGTGAGCCCGCAGGGGTTTGGGGTTAGGAAGTGATGGATCCGGCGTCGGGAATTGTTTGGGTTTGGGGCATCCACGAGCTGGGTTTGGGCTCCCAAACCCCGCTGGAACTTGGCTGCATCCCGAGGATCCGCCGTGCTCGGCATCTCCTTCCCTATGGAAGCTGCGCTCATTTTGGGGTTCCCAACCCAAACCGCACCGCAATTCTGTGATCCCCGCCTCGACTGTCCCAAAAATCCCATCCCGAGCTCTGTTTTTCCATCAGCCAGCCACAAATCCCGGCCAAATCCCGGGTTGGGGGCGCCTCCCTTTGCCCGGGGCAGCGGGGGCTGAGCCGCTCCTGAATTTGGGGGGATGGCAGAGCGTTGTTCGCGAATTTGGGGGCGCACAGCTCTCGCCATTCCCGAATTTCCGAGGGCAGATGGCTTTTTCCTGGCTGACGGCATCCTTGGCTGGAGCCGCCGCCGCCGTGCCCTCCCCTCCGTGCCCTCCCCATCCCGGCTGGACAGCGATCCAAGGGACGCAGACCCCGGCAAGATCCAGGTGGGCACAGCCCCACTCCTCCCTCTTCATCCCCTTTTTATGTCCCCAAACCCCCCTTTTTAAAGGAAATTTTTCCTGCTTTTATTGTCCCCTGATCCACCTCCTCATCCGCATCCCGGAGGATCCCCCAGGAATCCACAGGAATCATTTCCCACCCCACAAATCATCCCTGGGATGCTTTTTTTGAGGGGGGAATTTCCAGCCCTGCTCTGCATCCCTCCCCGGCTCAGGAAAAGCCCTTTTGTGACCCGGGATCATCCCCGAGGTGTTTTCCAGCCCTCCGGGAGCATCACCCCTGCTATTTCAGCTTTTTTTTCCCCTCCCTTTTGTCCCCGGCTCAACCTTTTTGCCAAAAAAAGCCGCCGGGGCCGGGGCTAAGTGGGTTAAGGAGCCGTCAGGAGGGAAAAACGAGGCCACGCGGAGGAGGCAGCGCTGGACCATGGAAAAGGAGAGGAGTGCCTGGAAAAGGGGCTGGAAAAGCTGGAAAAGCTCCGTTTTTCCCCGATCCGTGGGTTCTGGGATCAGGGCTGCCTCGTTAAGCCCCGTCTGAAATACGGCCCCATAAAGGGCTCGTCGGGGGCTGTTTTAGCGCCCTGCGAGGGATCAAAGTGTCAAATTCCTGGAGATTTCCAGCGGTTTTATCCCGGTGGGATTTGCTTCGGCTTCTGCTTCTCAATCCCAGTGGGGAAAAAATAAAAAAAAAAAAGGAAAATTCAAGTGTTTGAAGCTCCTGGGCTTTGCAGGGAGCTGTCCTTGGGGATATTCCTGAAAATCCCAGCATGGGAACAGCCCTTTGCAGCTGGGGATTTACCTGGAATTCTCTCCCCTCTGCATTCCCCCCGGAGGTTTTCCTGGCAGGGGTTTTCCCAGCTGACAGCGAGCCCCTCGAGTGGATCCTTTTGCAGCCTGGAAAAGACGATTTTCCCTCGTTTATGAAGGGAAAATCCAGTGTGGGGCTTTCCCCAGGGTGGTGGGAGTCACCTGCTCGTGTTTCTTTTTATTGAGAGGAGGAATTTGGTGGGATTTGTGTCCTGAGGGAATGAGGGAAAGGGAGGAGCAGGGGTGAAATCCTGCTTTAAATTCACCTGCAGGTGCCAAAAATCCGCCCCACATTCCCACCATCCCTTCCTGTCCACCCTTTTCCCATCAAATCCTCTTTTCGGGAAGTTTCCCCTCCCATTTCCACGAACCCCGCGTTCCCACGGAGCCTCTCCAGGTAAACCCAGGCCGTGCAGCCCCTTTGGAAAATCCCCCTCGCTGTGCTAATTGCCCTTTCGCAATTAGCCCAATTTCCCTCCTCCCACCAGCTGCGTTTCAGAGCCGCCACTTCAATCCAGAGCTCAGGAAAAAGCCGCGGCTCCGGCGAGGATCTTCCCTCTCCTTGTGCCTCTCCAGGATAAATCTGGGAAGGGGAGACATTCCCTGATTTATTTCTCCCTGGAAAAGCTGTGGCTGCTCCCAGAGCGTTTCCAAAATCCCCCAAGCCCAAATTCCTTTGGGATTGTTGGCATCCCCAAAACCGAATCCCGGGAATGCTGTAGGGTTTGGCTTGGGAATGTTGGTGTCTTTTGGCCTGGGATGAGGAATTCTGATCCTGGAGCTGAGCAGCCCCTGCCCTGAGCAGGCTGTCAGATATTCCCAGCTCCATCCGTGGGCTCAGCCTTGGAATCCCGGGATGTTTTGGGTGGGAATTCCACATCCAGGGACAGATCCCACTGTGCCAGGTGACTCCAAGCCCTGTCCAGCCTGGCCTTGGACATTCCCAGGAATCCAGGAGCAGCCACAGCTGCTCTGGGAAAGCTGTGCCAGGGCCTCACCTCCCTCACAGCCAGGAATTCCTTCCCAAAAATTAATTTCAGTTTCCCCTCTGGAATTGTGGAGCCATTCCCTGTGTCCTGTCACTCCAGGCCCTTCTGGAGAGATCTTTTCAATTTTTTCTTTCGGCTCCTTCAGGTCCTGGAAGGCCAAAATTGGGTCAACCCAAAGCTTCTCTCCGAGCTGAACATTCTCAGCTCTCCCAGCCTTTCCTTGGATCACCCTGGAGCCTCCTCTGGGCTTGCTCCAGAGGGCAGAATTCCTCATTTTCCTGCTCTGGGATCAGCCCTGGACTTGGGTGGTTTCCATGCTCTGCTCCAGGTGCTTCTCCCAGAGCTCCTCCATGTGCTCATCCTAACCTGGATCCATCCCGGGATTGTCCTGCTCCAGGTCCTTCTCCCAGCCTGGATCCATCCTGGGATTTTCTCATTCCATTTCAGGTCCTTCCCTCAGGAGGCTCCATGTGCTCATCCCAGCCTGGATCCATCCTCAGATTGTCCTGCTCCAGGTCCTTCTCCCAGCCTGGATCTATCCTGGGATTGTCCCACTCCAGCTCCTTCTCCCAGCCTGGATCCATCCTGGGATTGTCCCACTCCAGCTCCTTCTCCCAGCCTGGATCTATCCTGGGATTGTCCCACTCCAGCTCCTTCTCCCAGCCTGGATCCATCCTGGGATTGTCCTGCTCCAGGTCCTTCTCCCAGCCTGGATCCATCCCGGGATTGCCCCGCTCTTGTTAAACTTCAGGAGATTCCCGTGGGCCACTCCTGGACTTTTCCAGGTCTGGAATCCTGGAGGATCCTCAGGTGCCTCCAAACACTGGACCTTGCATCCCAAATCCATGGGTGGTCCTGGAGCATCCAAATGATCCCACCAGCTTCCCCCTCCCATGGAGATGTTTCCTGTGATGGTTTTTTCCCACCAAAATGCTCTTTCCTGCTGGGATTTCCTTGGCTTGGGAATGCTTGACCAGCTCTCACCTCATGCTCCGGGATCTGCTGAGGAAAAGTTCTTGGGATGAGAGTGGGATTTTAGTGGGAATCCAGCTGAGCAGAGCCCAGGATCTTCCCAAGGCTCTGGCAATGCTTGCTAAGGAAAAAGCTCCACAGGGAGCTGGGAATGGAGCTGGGAGCTCACCCTGGATGGTTGGGAATGAGCACAAATTCCTTCCTGGAACAGGTGTGGGGGGACGAAGCAGCATCACCCCCTCTCAACTCCCAGTGATGGGAACTTTTGGAATTTTCCCCAATTTTCCAAGATGAATCCTCGACTTTAGCCCCACCACATCCAGCTCTGTGCTCAGACCCCACAGAGAGGCAAAACAAGGGAAGGGGCCCCCAAATCCTTAATTTTGGGGGGCAGCTCCAGCCGTGCGAATTCCCGGCTGGCGGATCCCGGCGGGAGGGATGCAGCTGACGGATGGGGCTGGAATCCTTCCCCATCCAGCTGCTCTCTGTGCCCTTTTGTTTGCTCGTGCGGCGCTGCCGGGCTCGTTCCGAGCTCGTGGCTGGCGCTCCCGTTCCATTCTCTGCTTCCCACTTTTCCCCTCTTTTTTTTTTTTTTTCCCAAAATAACCCGTCAATCACGGGCTTGTTTTCAGCGCGCCGGGGCCCGGATCCGGCGGGAACGCCAAGGGCGGGCGGATTCCAAAGGCACTGATAACAACCCGCGGCTGTTGTTCCATCCTTGGAACTGTTGGCTTTATCAGTTAGGGACTGGGGGCTCTCCAAAGCCTTTGGATCAGGGAAGGTGCCTCGTTTCCACTCCCAGGTGGGATTCAGCTCCAAGGAGGTTGGGGAAATGCCAGGAAACACCACAATTCCCAGCGGGGGAAGTGGAGATGGGAATGTGGCTCCATCAGGCCCTTCCAGGCCTCCAGGCCGCACATTTTGGCTCCTCTGGGGCTGGGAGAGCTTCTCCATCTGGAAAATCCCACCTGGATCAGGGGAGGCAGGGAATTTGTTTGTCTCCTGCCCAAAACTCTGGAATAATTTCCCATTCTTATAATTCCTTGGTCAATATTCTCCAGGCAGAGGGGATTGAAAACCCCTCTCCATCTCCTTGTGCTCAGGGATAAATCCAGGAGCTGCTCCCATCCAGCCAGGACAGGGGAAACAGGAGCTGGGAATCTTCCTTTGGGATGCATCTCCTGCTTTTCCACCTCCTTTTCCCTCTTCTAAGGATCTGCAGTCCCA
The DNA here is from genome assembly GCF_035770615.1 of Melospiza melodia melodia. Lineage (NCBI taxonomy): Eukaryota > Metazoa > Chordata > Aves > Passeriformes > Passerellidae > Melospiza > Melospiza melodia. The sequence continues at coordinate 6,406,189 of NC_086219.1, forward strand.
GGGAAGGGCTGGATCCAGGGAGAGGCTTCGTGAGGGGAGTTTGGGATCAGAGGGATGGGTGGGATGAAGGGTGAGGAGGGATCTACTTCCTCGTAATCTCCAGTCCATGGAAATGTTTTTTTGGGGGATGAATTCCATGGATAAGCCTGGATTTATGGGTAGAACGTTGTTTTGGAGGCCGCTCATTCCAGGCTGGTCCCAAGGTGGGAATTTCTCCTGGAGCTGGAACCTGGAAAAGAGGGAAGTGATGGGAAGGACATTTTTGGCCAGTGGTGGTCACCATGGGATGTCCTGGCATGGATTTTGGAATCTCCGGCTCTTTCTGGCAGGACTAGGACAGCAGGAGAGGGGCACAGAGAATCCAACTCAGCAAATTCCAGCAAAATCCTTGCAATTGTCCCAATTTTGGGATAAGGGGGGTGTGGATGGGCTCCCTGTGAGCCTCTTGTGGAAATGTCCCCCTTCCTCATCCCGAGTTCTTCGTGGCTGTGTCTTTCCTTTGGAAAAACCCCATGGATTGGATGGGAATTGCCTGGGAAGGGATTTTGATGGGATGGAAATTCCCAGCCCAGCTTTGCCCCTCTGGAGAGAGCATTCCAAAGCTCCGGCTCCAAGGCTTTGGAAGATTCCAAGCCTGGATTCCTGGACCAGGATTTGGGATTCTCCCCCTACTCCGTGGAGAATCTTCCTCCTTTTTTTAGGCCCGGCCGCCCCCGTTCCCTGCGGATGGAGCCGCACAAAGTGTGGGAACGCGGGATCCACATGGGAACACGGGATCCACGTGGGAACACGGGCTCTCTAATTCCACCCTCTGCAGCTCCAGGAGCATCCCGAGAACCGGGGGTGGAATTTGGCTGCTTTCCTGGCTTTCCTCCTAAAAATAAAGCAGGGAATGCTGGATTGCGGGAGGACCCCGTGACTGTGAGAGGGTTTGGGGGGCTGGGAAAGGCCAAGGAGCCCAAAATATTCCCAGGGAGCTGCTGGGGAGTGGGATTTTCCATCAGGGATGGATGGATGGATGGATGGATGGATGGATGGATGGATGGATGGATGGATGGATGGATGGATGGAAATAGTTCCATTGTGTGGGATTTTCCATGTGGAGTAACAGGCTGGGTCTGCTGGGGAATGGGATTTTCCATGTGGGATACGAGGCTGAATCTGCTGCTGGAAAAGCACCAGGCAATGGGCAGATCCCGTTCCAGAAAAGATCCATTCCATGGGGAATGGAAATGCTGGATCTGCTGGGGAATGAGATTTTCCATGTGGGATACGAGGCTGAATCTGCTGCTGGAAAAGCACCAGGCAATGGGCAGATCCCGTTCCAGAAAAGATCCAAAGGATGCAATTCCCACCAGGAACAAGGGTCCCAGAGAGCCCATCCTGCATGGAAAAGCCTGCAGCGCTCCGGCTCCACTCGGAGTCCTTCCCTTTGGAATTGGATAATGAGATGTTTTCCATTATTGCCAGCTCCTGGTGACCCTTTTGAAGTTCTGTTTGCGTCTCTCTGTGTTATCCCAGCTTTTTTTTTCCGTAGGGAAGCTCTTTGTGAGGAGTGGAGATTGTTTGGATTCCTCCTGAATTTCCGATGTAATTAGCACGGGGATGGGAAGGCGAGAGGAGCTCAGGGAAGCGCTTCCCAAATTAAACCTTCCCATTCCTTGGAATTTGGAGGGTTGTTTTTATTTAGGGCAGGAAAATCTGGGAGGTTCCATGGTGGGAGAGAGAGGGTGTGGGCAATGGGATGGTCGGGATGCTCCCACTGTTCTTGGTTTGCATGGATCACGCTCCAGATCTGCTCCATGCTTCCTGCCAGGAGACAAAAAAATGGATGAAAAAAATCCCAGAGTTTTTGGGCTGAAAGGATTTGATTGGAATGATTTTATCTCGGGGGGAGGGAGGGAATGGGAATGGGAATGGGAATGGGAATGGGAATGGGAATGGGAATGGGAATGGGAATGGGAATGGGAATGGGAATGGGGTGCACTTCCAGCCTGGAAAATGAATTGGGAATGGAAATGGAGAGCATTTCCAGCTTGGAAAATGGAAATGGGAATGGAAATGGAAATTAAAATGGAAATGGAGAGAACTTCAGGCCTAGAGAATGGGAATGGGAATGGGAATGGGAATGGGAATGGAGAGCACTTCCAACTTGGAAAATGGAAATGGGAACGGAAATGGAAATGGAAATGGAAATTAAAATGGAAATGGAGAGAACTTCAGGCCTAGAGAATGGGAATGAGAATGGAGAGCACTTTCAGCTTGGAAAATGGGAATGGGAATGGGAACAGAGAGCACTTCCAGCCTGGGGAATGGGAATGGGAATGAGAAAGGAGAGCACTTCCAGCCTGGAGAATGGAAATGAGAATGGGAATGGGAATGGAGAGCGCTTCCAGCTTGGAGAATGAGACTGAGAATGGGAGTGGGAACAGAGAGCACTTCCAGCCTGGGGAATGGGAATGGGAATGGGAAGGGAGGGCTTTTCCAGCTGTTTAACATCCTGGGCCCTCCTCTCTGCCCCGCTGAGCAGGAAAACCTCCCGCATTCCCGGCCTCTCTTCCCGCCCTCCCGGGAGCACTGAATTAAAGGAATATTGGATGATCCCACGCTTGGTTATGTTTTATTAACGCGGAGCCTCGGCCTCCCGGCACGTCCAGAGGATCTGAGGCTCTGCCGGGCATTTGTTCCTTTTCCAAGGTCTGGCTGCCGCTGTTATTCCCAATCCCAGTCCTTGGTTTGGCTGGGGGGTCAGGCTGGGGTCTTCAGGAAGAGGAGGGAAATTTGGGATGAAAAATGGGAATGTGTGGTTTGTCTGAGGATTCTCTGTGTCCTGGTGGGCTTTGGGATAGGAGCTTTGCAGCAGGAAGAGGGATGGATTTGGGAAAGGAAAGTCATGGACACCACACGGAGCCACGGAAAAATCTCCTCCTGATTTTCCAGCTCTGCTCCATCTCAGGGGTGGGAGAACCCCCAGAATGTCGGATTTGAGGGAAAAGATCCCCAAAAATGCCAGCATTCCACAAGCAGAGCTAAAGGAGGAATCAGGGCTGGGATTTTGCTCTGTCAGTCTTTGGAATCAGCGGGAAAAGCCAAACATAGAAAATGGGACAGCTCTGGAAGTGCTGGGAGAGGGAAAGGTGTTAATTAGCAGTGATTTCTCAGCGGAGTGAGGATGGATCGGGATGAAGGGAAGAGCCCCAAGGAGATGGATCGGGATGAAGGGAACTGCCCCAGTGAGATGGATTTGGATTAAAGGAACAGCCCCAAGGAGGTGGATTGGTATGAAGAGAACAGCACCAAGGAGATGGATTGGGATTAAAGGAACAGCCCCATGGAGATGGATCGGGATTAAGGGAAGAGCCCCGCACATCCTCTCTGTGGGAGGGAGGAAGTGTCAGGAATCAGTGCCTGGAATCAGGGCTGGAAGAGGGAGATATCCATTAATCCCATTAGGGATGCAGAATTACCGGGAGTGCAGAGGGATTATCAATCATGGAGTGTGAATCTGGAGGAGAGGGAGTGGTGATCACAATCCTGCTTTGTCCAGGGAATGGGGCTGGAGAGGATGGGAAAGATGGAGCTGGATGGGGTTGGGCCAGGGAGATCCTGGGGGATGGGATCATGGCATTCCCAAGGTATGGGATCATGACATTCCCAAGGGATGAGGGAGTGTTTGGGATGCAGCTGCCCCTTGTCCCTGGAAAAAACATCTCCAGGCCAGGGTCAAATTCTGGAGTTGGGAATCCTGGTGGGAATTTTGGCTGTTTCCATGGAGGGTCTGGAGGAGTCTGTCCCAAAAATCCTTCCCTTCCCTTCCCTTCCCTTCCCTTCCCTTCCCTTCCCTTCCCTTCCCTTCCCTTCCCTTCCCTTCCCTTCCCTTCCCTTCCCTTCCCTTCCCTTCCCTTCCCTTCCCAAACCTTCCCTTCCCTTCCCTTCCCTTCCCTTCCCAAACCTTCCCTTCCCTTCCCTTCCCTTCCCAAACCTTCCCAAACCTTCCCAAACCTTCCCAAACCTTCCCTTCCCAAACCTTCCCAAACCTTCCCAAACCTTCCCAAACCTTCCCAAACCTTCCCAAACCTTCCCTTCCCCCTCCAGAACATTCCTTCAGGAATACCAAGGCTTTTCCAGCTGAGCTGGGACTCTTTGGGGCTAATCCAGGTGCCCCAGGCAGCCCTCGGGTCATTTTTTTGGGAAAAAGCTGCACATCACACCCAGAATTCCAAAAACAAAGTGGATTTTGGAGCTCCTGGGATTCCTGCATGGACTGGGTTTAATTTTGCTCTTCCTCTGCCTGAGGTTGTGCCTCCGGAGAAAGAGTTCAGAAGGAAAAAATCCCAAAATATCATTAACAATGATCCCTTCCCAGCTCCTCCGGGCAGGAATCGATGGAAGGAGCGGAGATCGCCCGGAGCCGACAGCTGGGAGGGAGGAGGGATCGATGGCTCCTCGTTTGTCACCAATCAAAAATCTGGGATAATTGGATTTCCTGCAAGTGGAGAAATAAATCAGGGAATTCATTATCCAGGTCAGGGTCACCCCTGCTCCGGGGCCACCGGGGTTTGGGAAAACCTGCTTGGAACTGGTGGGAAACTCAGCGGGGTCATCCAAACTGAAACCTGCTGACTTTCCTGAATGGAATTAATGATTTTCCCTCTTTTTCCCATCCCAAGCCTATGGGTCTCCCGATAAAGCTGAGAAAAGAGGAGTTTTAGAGAGGACTGGGGAGTTTGGGGTGGGAAAATTCTTTCCTGGGGTTATTTTTGGGAGCAGGAGCACCTCTGATAACCCCCTGCTCTTCCTCCAGGATGGGATTTTTTGGGATCTCCAATTATCCCCTTGCTGTTATTCCAGGATTTTTGGGGGGATGACCAAAAACCCCTTGTTGTTACTCCAGGATTTTTTTTGCTCTTTAATAACCCCTTGCTGTTGCTCTGGGATGGGATTTTCTGGGATCTCTAAAAACCCCTTATATCTGGAATAAAACAGTCCATAATTTTTCGGGGATCTCTAATAAACCCCTGCTGTTATTCCAGCATGGGATTTTTTGGGAACTCTGATAACACCTTGCAGTTACTCCAGGATGAGAATTTCCTGGATCTTGCATGAGCTGGAAAAGACTTTGCTTTCCCCTTCCCAAGTGGGGAAACTGAGGCATGGAAAGACCTGGAACACTGGAATGCTTTGGGTTGGGATGGACAGGGACATTTTCCACAGGTCATTGCTCCAACCTGGATTTGAGCACTTCCAGGAACAGGGAGCAGCTCCCAGCTCCTTCCTGCTCTGTTAATTATTCCTGCTGGGATTAACTCCAGCAGGGATTAACACCCCGAGCCGTGGCTTCCCAGAATTGGCTGCTGGTGCCATAATCCCCATCCCAACAGAGCTGGAACAGCAGGAAAATCCTCAGCTGCTGTCAGCAAATCCCTCCCAAACCACTGACTGAGCTCTGCCAGGGGTTTGGGAATTTTTCCCCAATTTTCCAATCCCTCAGCTCCAGTTTGAGACTCGAAAAAGGAGCACCAGGCGCAGAAATTCTCTTTTTTTATTCTGGAATTGCATTACTGGGATGGATTTTGTGCGGCAACACCATCTGGGGATAAAATCCTTTATCCCAGGTGAGGTTTTCCATAATCCTGGTGCCCAGGGGTGGCATTCAGAGGGTGCAGCTTCCTGGGAAACTCCAGGAGCATCCAGCTGGCAGGAATCTCTTCCTCGTCAGGATGCAGAGCTGAGCTGCTGGAAAAGGAGAGCCGGGAATTTGATCATGTGGGGAAAAATCCCATTTCCAATCTTTTTCAATGCGGGATTAGGATACAGCCTCTCCTTCTCCTGCCACACTTAATTCAGGATTAATTCCACATCTGCACACGGAGATCAGATCCTGCTGTGTTTTCCGTGGAGCTGCTTGATTAAAAACCAGGGAAAAGCAGAACAGGGGGAATTTTTAGCTTCAGGACACCTGGACGTTCCGACTTGGAGCATTAATCCAGGTTAATCCAGGTGTTGAGGAGGCACCATGCTCTGATGGAAGGATTTCAGGGAATGTTGAGCCATTCCGGAGGCAGTCCATTGGATTTGGTGGTCGGTGGTCGCTCCCGCTTGGCAAAGTTGGGATTGTAGGAAAAATCCCCATCTGGTGAGCTTGGGATTTTCTGGGGATAGATGAAAATCCATGGAAATGGAAAATCCATGGGGCAGCTGGGGGGAGATGGAAAAAATGGGGGAAAAGAAGGAAAAATTGGGATTTTTTTAAACAGTTCCCAAGTGTCATTGGGATCTGCTGGGAAAAGGAGGAAGGAACTCCCTCCTGGGATTTATCAGCAGGAGGAAATTCCTGCCCTGCAGCCCAGACTGGGGCCGGAAGCACTTCCAGGTGGAAAACAGGAAAATCCAGCTGATGTGGAGGAAATCCTGCAGGAACAGGGTTTGTTTATAGGGAAAAGGGAAAATCTGGGATGAGAGGTGGCACCTCCCACTTGCTGGGCCTCGTTTGCCCAAAATCCATTGGCTTCACCCCATGGAATGGCAATAAAATCGAGGAGCGACCAATTTGGGGAATTCTGCCTTAAATAACTTGGGGGGAGTTGTTTGGCAGCTAGGAATCAGGCCTGATTTGCATATTTGCATAGATGCAAATGAGGGCCATGATCTCCATTTATCAAACGAGGCGTCTCAGACCCAGCCTGGCCCTGCGGAATTTTTGGCTCCATTTTGGCTCCAACAGCTGTTCCAACATCTGGGAAGAGGCCATGAGGTGCTGGCAAAGCCATTGCTCCAAATTAGGGATGGCGCCAGGTTTTTGAGGGAATTTGGCTCTGCTGGATTCACCTTCCCACCTTTCCTGGGATGAGGCATTGTTTTGGATTCTGAATGCACCCAAAATGATCCAAACAAAATGAAAAATCTGGAAAAATCCTTAGATAATGAGGAAAAGGGGTTAATGGAACAGGAGAAATGACAGCAGAATGATGACAAACATCCGACTCTTCCCAAAATCCTGATCCACCAACCCAGGAGCTCTTCCCAAAATCCAGACCCATTGACCCATCCCAAACTCTTCCAAAAACCCCAACCCAAAGATCCACCAGGAGCTCTTCCCATGATCCCAACCCAACAACCCATCCCGAGCTCTTCCTGAAATTCCAACCCCTCAACCTCTTCCAAGCTCTTCCCGAAATCCCAAACCTCAATGACCCAAGCCAAGCCACCACTTTGAGCAGCTGTGGGAGCTCCAGTGGGATGTCCAGCGTTTTATTTTATGGGAATATCAGTGGGATGAAGATGTGGAGATAAAATATTCCCCCCTCCAGCACCGCCGGGAGGCCGAGGGACTTTACAGAAACGTTGGAAGTGCAAAGGAGGGGAAAAGTTATAAATAAAACTTCTCAGCGCTTTGGTAAATGCTCCTAAACATCCTTCCCATGCGGAGATAAATATTCCACGTGTGATTTACGGCCCTGCATTCCCAGGCTGTGCGGGCAGGGGGATAAAATCCCATAAATCACCGGGAATATCAATGCAGCCACCACATTCCCGCTGATAAGTGGCGTGGGCCGGGAAAATCCATCTTTTCTGCACCAGCTGCGCCTTGACGGAGTTGATTTAAGGAGTTTTGGGATTGGGAGGGGTTTCCCAAGCCTTGGGAGGGTCTTGGATCCTTTGTGTGTTTTCATGGAGAGGGATTCTCCTCCAGGGGGGTTCAGTTTTGGGGGTGTTGGGATTTTGTCCCAAACAAGATAATTCCCATCTATTCCAGGGAAATAATTCCCAAATCTGACAGATCCTGGCTTTCCGATGGATGTTGCTTCCCTCCAGTCCTGTTTTTCTTGTGTTCACCCCCAAATCCTCACTTTTCCAGCATCCCTTGTTTTGTTCCATCTATCCCAGGGACATACTTCCCAAATCCAACTGATCCTGATTTTCTGGTGGCTGTCACTTCCGTCTAACTGTGATTTTCTTGTGTTCATCCTGAAATCCTCACTTTTCCAGCATCCCTGGTTTTGTAGCCTGGATTTATCTCCTGGGATGGACGGGACACAGCCCTTAGATCCACCATGGAATTTCATCTCTGAGCATCCAGGGAATCCCTGGATTTTTGGGATGAAGGACCCCCTTAACATCCAAAAAATTATTCCAAAGCCATTCCGGGGGTTTGTAGCAGGGCCTGGTCTCCCTCCAGCCAAAGCCGTCACGGTTTTCCCTCCAAACATCCATCTTTTTCCTGGAACGCCGCATTCCCTGTGGATTTGTGCCGGAGATGTCGAACAAGCACGAAATCGACGCCGCGAGCCGAAGCCAAGCCGGGAACGGGCTCCCTCATCCTGTGCTCCAATGAGCCGGAACAGCTCCGAGGAGCTTGGGAAAAGCCGGATGAAGACGTTCGAGGATTTATTCCAGCCCGTGCCCCAGCCACGGGGCTGATTCCGACGGCTCAATCCCACCCGGATTTGTTTGTCGGGAGGCGCGCGGCGAAGGTGGAAAACGCTGGAGTTTACCTGGGATTTACTGGGCATGGAGAGAGCTGGACTTGAGTCGTTGTGGGAAGGAAACTGGACAGGGAAAAGTGGAAATGTGGGAAGGAGCAGATGGAAAGAGGACGGAGATTGGAACTGGAGAGATGGGACATGGCACCACCGGGAGGCTCCCAAATCCCAAATTTCCTGTGGATTTTCCACTCCCAAAGTGCCCAAACTCTCCTCCTCCATCTGAAATCCTTTATTGTGCTGAGGTTGTGCTGATGGGGAAGAAAATCCCATGGAGCTGGAATGTTTGGAATGTTTTTAGCCCAGCAGGGTCCATTTCGATCTCATTCCTCATTTTTCTGCTGCCTCTGGAGCTGCTGGAATCTTGGAGCTGATGAGAGCCAATCCCACCCCTCCAGAACATAAAAGTGACTCTGGAGGTCATCATGTGGAGAAAACCAGCCCAAAATGGATTTTTCCTCAAGATCTATCAGCATCAATCCTTGGGAACCCTCAGGTGGTGTTGGAGATGCTTCCCATGGACACAAGGACATTGGGAATCACGGCACGGAGCAAATCGGGAATTCGTCCTTTTTCTTTGGACTGGGATATTTTGGGATATCTTTTCTTTGGGATATTTTGCTTAGGAGGAATCTGGGATTTAAGGAAAAACGGGAAGCTGGACAGTGGTTAAAAATTCCATCTCGATGGGATTTAGGTGTTGAAATCCTTGGAAGCTGGGATTTGGGGGTTTGTTTTATCCGTATTTTATAAAAATAGGGAATCATGGAATGGGTTGGATTGGAGGGACCTTAAATCCCATCCCAGTCCCTGCCATGGACAGGGACACCTTCCCCCATTCCAGGTTGCTCCAAGCCCAACCAGGCCTTGGACACTTCCAGGGATGGAGCAGCCTCAGCTTCTCCAGGCTAAATTGATCCATAAAATTCCATCATTCCATAATTTCCACAAGTTTTGCCCACGGAAAGGACTGGAAACAGCCCCCAGAGCCCACCTTGAAGTGGTTCCCTCACTTCATCTTCATTTGAAAGGGGTTGGGAGGCCGAAGGGGCCGCGCTCAATCCATGGATTGATCCAAAGGATTGATCCAAACCATTGATTCCCATCACAAAGAGGCTCGGGGCACATCCATAGGATCCATCAGGTGCTGCATCCCAATAATTGGAGAAAAATGGACCCTAAGCATGGGCTGGACATCCCCCTGCTCATTCCATACATTTTCTCCTGATCCCTAAAAATTTAGGAGCTGGTTTGGTCCAGCAGCCCCGCCTAAGGAATAATTCCAGATCCAGCTGCGGAATCGTTCCCTCCCACTTATGGAAATGAGGGAGGGAAGCGGCGCCTAATGAGATGTTTGTGAGGGAAGAGGAATTTTAATTACTGGCTCTTAATTGTCTGCTCGGCCCGTTAATATCCCATTTTCCCGGGATTAATGCCATTCGCTCCCTGCCAGCCGGGCTCCTCCTCTCCTGGGGGTGACGCCAGCTTTCCCGGGTTTATTTTAGGGAATATTCCCATTTTCCAAAAGCCAGGATGACTTTTGGGAGGGCGGTGGAGGGGTTGGGGAGGTTTAACCCCGCTGGCACCGAGCTGGTGGATTTTTGGGAAGCAAAGCTGAATATCCAAGGAAAACTCAGCACAAGGATTCCCCAATCCATTTTCCCCACTTCCCAAAGGCCCATTTTCCTTGGAAGCACGACGTTGACTCCGGCTGTCATGTCCCATTCCCTGGCTGGTGTTAAACCCGTGCCAGACGCTTATTCCTGTTTAAACAAGAAATAAAATCCTGCCGCAGCTTTCCAGGAGGAAAAGCTCCGGATTCAGCAAAATTCCACCTCCCTGGATGGGGCCAGCTGGGAATTCTTTGCCCTTGGAGCCCTCCCGGGTTAACAACGAGAGGCAGCATCATATTCTGACTGTAAATTGTCCTGGAATGTCATAAATAAAGCATGGCCGGAGCTGGGAAGGGAGCAGGAAGGAATTTGCTGCGTTCCCAGGAACAACTGGAGCTGCTGAATTTTTCATGGACAAGATGTTGCAAAGCGCCGCCAGTCAGGGCACGTTTGGTTCTTGAGGATCCGGGACTTCCATCCCTGGATCCACCATGGCCATGGACATTCTGCAGTCAGGAATTTGCAGGAGTACTCCCAGATTTTTCCAGGGGCGTTTGCATCCCTTTGGATCCCACTGAAAGGGGCGAAATGTCTCCTGCTCCCCTTAAATCCTGGGAATTTTGGGATATTGGCCGGTTAAGGGAGTGCTGGTGTCTGTTTTCCTGTTCTCTCCTGGTTTTCCCATCCCATCCCAGCCCTTGGAAAAGGGAGGTGGAGGAACAGGAGGGAATTATGGATAAGCCCCGTTAATCACTGGCTAATTAAAATGATGAAGTGTTTGTGTTGTCACCAGCTCCTCGAGCATGCTGGGGACATTCCAGAGGGGGATGGAGCTGCTGGATCCCAATAATCCCCTCCTCTGGCTCCATCCTGAGCTCCCACTCCTCTCAGATCCGCTGCTGCTTCCTTCCCCTAAAAGGATGGGGACGGGTTGGACTTTGGGGACACGGAAAGGGGGAAAATCCATCCTCAGCTGGGGCTGCCCCATCCCAGGATTTGTTCAGTCTTGGACAGGGCTTGGAGCAGCCTGGGATAGTGGGAGGAGTCCCTGCCCAGGTCCCTTCCAATCCAGTTCCAGAATTCCACTGGTTTGAGATTTTTTGGGAAGCATTGGGAGATGAGAAATCCAGGAATGGGAGCACCGGGTGATCTCCACAAATAAATCTTGGATTTCCATGTGGGATGGAAGGAATCAGGCACCCGGGGAGGATGTGGAAGGGGCTTCCTGTGGTGCTCCATTTCTCCATGGCCTTTCCTTGGGACATTCCCATCCCATCCCATCCCATCCCATCCCATCCCATCCCATCCCATCCCATCCCATCCCATCCCATCCCATCCCACCCTTCCCAGGAATCTCGGAGGGATTCCAGCTGCCCTGGCCATTCCCATGGAGTGTCCAGCTGCGTTTGCGGGCAGAAATCCCCACAGAATTCTGGAAAGGGCTGGAAATGGGGTTTTAATCCAGCATCCCACACTTCCAGGGCTGGAGCAATTCCTGCCTCATCCCTGGGAGCTCTTTTGTAATTGGAAGCACCGAGCTTGTTCCAATGCTCTCCTTTATGAACGCGTCACTCCCGATTTCAAAGGACATTTCCTTTATCCCTCCCTTCCCCCTCTCCTCCCCCTCCTTCCCTTTTCCCTTTTTTTAAAATCCCCCTTAAACTGGACGGTGCCAGAATTCCCAGCGATCGCCAGCAAAAATATCCTCTCCTCCCCAGGGCTGCCATCTAATCAGAGGGATGAATTTCCAGAGGGCTGAATCTGATCCGGGGGAGGCCGGGCCCGGCATTCTCTGGAAAAATCTCGGATTGAAAAGAGCAAAGGGGAAGCGGAGCGAGGCTGAGAAGGGGACGCTGATAAAGGGACGCTGATAACGAGAGGGATGACAAAAATTTCATAAATTTGGGATGGGCTCTTCTTTTCCGAAGAGTTCTTCCCACCCGGCCGTTCCCGTCACGGCCGCTTTGTTCTCCTCAGTAAATCCCCCAAAAAAAAAGGGAGCTGAGAGAGGCTTTGGAGCAGCGCTGGCACCTGGCAGTTGTTCCCTGTTGGGAGGCGAAGGGAAGGCGAGGATGAGGGATGGGATTCGCACGTCAGCCGCAGCCAAGCAGCGGGGTCTGGACGGCTCCATCTGGATCCCTGCTTTATTTCCCTTTGTTTTCCCGCTTTTCCCCCTCCTCTCCACGCATCCTTGGCCGGCTCCTGTGGGGACTCGGCATCTGTTTCCCTCTCCCTCTTGTCTCCTTCTTTTCCACAACTTCTGGGCTGGTTTTGCACTGGATTTGGGCAGAATTGCTCTTGAAGTGTTTGAATTTTCCCTTTCCTGCCTTTTCCAGGCCTAGTCAGGGCTCTGGAATCAGCTGTCCATGGGATCCTGATCCCACAACACCACAGCAATAAATCCTGGAGCTCCAGAGCTTCCATGCAGGAGAAGTTTGGGAGCATCCTGTGGTTCCACCCTGGTGTTTTTAGGGACCAAATGTCTGGATTTAAGGCCCAGCCAAGCCAGAATTCCCAGGAATATGGGTGGAAGCTGCTCACAATGCCAGCTCTGAATGGTTTTCCAGCACATGGAGGAAACAGTGAGAGGAAAAATTCCAATTTTGGGGGTTTTTTTTTGGCCACCCAGAAGATGCAGGTCAGGGATAGGTTTGGAGGGGATTTCCTTGGAAAAATGCTTGGATGGGTAGATTTGTTGCATGGGAGTGGCGGGGCCATCCCAAGCTTGGTTCTTTTTGATTTTAAAAATCCACCAAAAATCAGGGAAAGGTCTAAACACCACCAAAAGCCTTGGCTGGACTGGGATGGGGATGGATCCCTTTCCCATGGAAATGCACATTTCTGGAAGGGAATAATGTGGGAAAAGGGATGGAAATCATTCAGAAATGCTGAGCTGGGAACCCCTGGATCCCACAGACAGGGGGACAATCCAATCTCTGCTCTGGACTGCGATGGGGATGGTTTTGCATGGACGTGCACAGGTCTGGAAGGGAATAATGTGGGAAAAGGGATGGAAAACATCCAGAAATGCTGAGCTGGGAACTCCTGGATCCCATGGACAGGGGGAAAATCCAATCTCTGCCCTGGACTGCACTGGGGATGGTTTTGCATGGATGTGCATGGGTATGGAAGGGAATAACATGGGAAAAGGGATAGAAACCATCCAGAAATGCTGAGCTGGGAACTCCTGGATCTTTGCTCCAGCTTTGCCAGCTCCTCCCCGGCTCCCTTTAATCTGCGGCTGATCCGGGGAAAGGCGGGAGCTGCGATCCCACCCGGGGGCTCCATGGGAAGCCAGAGCTCTTCCGCACGCACGGAGGCTCCATCCCCAATTCCTTGGGGCGGATCCTGCCGCGCTGCCAAGGATTTGCTCATCCCCCTCCTTCCCCGCCGCTTTCCCGTGCCTGTTGCTCATCCCGGCGTTCGGAAATGTCAAAAGCCGAGCGAGGGGAATCGGGGCAGCCGGAGAGACCTCGGCCGCCCTTCCTCCCTCCCTCCCTCCTCCTCCTCCTCCCGTTCCTGCCTTTTCCATCCGCACAGCCCCGAATCCAAGGGGCCCTCGTGCAGCCTTGGCAGTCACAGGGATTTAATCCCCGCTTTAGGAACAAAAATAAACTCTGGACAGGCAGGGAGAGGCTGGAAAGGAGCCGGCCCTGGGCGGACTGGGAATGTTGACCAGGATTTGGGTCGCTCCCAGCCGGGAAAACCAGGATTCTGGGATGCAACCCCAAAATTCCCTCATTCCAAGCATCATTTGGGGCTGAAAAGAGATTTAACCCTCAGCCCTTCCCCCAAACAATCCCAAAAATCCATTTTTTCCCCAGCATATTTCCTTGTGCAGAGCTGTTCCCGCAGCCCCCGAAAGCAGCACAAAACGGGATTTTCCGGCTTTTTCCCGGTGTTCAATATTCCAGGCCACGCTGCCCTGCTGCCGCAGCCGGCACGTGTTCCCGGAGCGTGTTCTCCCGCAGGTCGTGCCTGGGATTTATGGCACAAACACCTCCAAGTTGTTTTACAAGGAATGCTGAGCCTCAGGATCACTGCCTGGGAGGCACAAAAATTCCCGGGAACTCACCCTCTGCCCTCCCAGGGCATCTTCCACAAAGGAATCTCTGATTTCCAGCCCCGTTTCCAAACCTGCTCCTGTTTCCCGGCCTTTCTCTTGGCTCTTTTCCCACCTGGTGCAAGGAGAGATTTAAAAAAAAGGAATTTGGAGTGGGTGAGGGGGTTTTTTGGGATGTCCCAGTGTCAAACAGGGAAGGATGCCTGGGATTTGCCAGGCTGTTAATCCATCAATTCCCAACAGTCTCAGGAAAGGCAGGAAAACATACCAGGAATGCAATTCCCGTCCCTGCTGCCCCCCGGCTGCTTCCTGCTCCCAATTTCCCAACAAATTGAGGGGAAAGAGGGACAAAAGGAATGGATGGAGCTGCCCATCAGCTCTGTATTTCCCTCTGGAGTGAGGATGGATCTGGAATCTGGAAGTGGGGAGATGAGGAAGGAGCTGGAAAACCCCTGGGTGGGGGTCGTGCATCCTTGGGGGAAGCTGTTGGGGAATTCCCACCGGGAATGAGGAATTTGGGAAGTTTTGTGCAAGCTCAGGGGAGAGACAATTGAGCCCAAGGCAAAGCCATAGGAAAGATGGGAATTTGCAGTGGGAATGGCAGCTGGGATTTTCCCAAATTCAGGAATAATTTCCTACAATTTTGGCTTTTTTTGGGATCATTGGGGTGGCCCTGTGAGTGATCAGGGCTTTCCCTGGCATCCAACAGTGCCATTAACCCATAAAATCCCTGGAAACCACCAATTCCAAACTTCCCTGGAGCTCAGCTCTCTTTTCTTTCCCTGCCTTTTTTCCCCCCCACTTTTCCAGGATATCTGACCGTCAGCATCGAGCCCCTGCCCCCGGTGGTGGTGGGAGATGCCGTGACCCTGAAATGCAACTTCAAAACCGACGGGAAAATGCGGGAGATCGTCTGGTACCGGGTGAGCTCCGACGCCTCGGGAATGGGAATGCGGAGCCGGCCGGGAACAGAAGGTCAGGGCTGGATGAGGCAGGAAAAGCAGACGGAGCTCGGGCTGATGGGAATATCAATTCCTGGGAGGAGGAGGAGGAGGAGGAGGAGGGAGGCAGCTGGGCTGGACGTGGGAAATGAGGCTGGGAGGCATGCAGGATGGTTTTGGGATCATCGGGATTTGGAATTGTCAGGATTTGGGTTTATTGGGATTTGGAATCTTTGGGATTTGGAATCGTCAGGATTTGGGTTCATTGGGATTTGGAATCTTCGGGATTTGGAATCATCAGGATTTGGGTTCATTGGGATTTGGGTTCATTTGGATTTGGAATCATCAGGATTTGGGTTCATTGGGATTTGGGTTCATTTGGATTTGGAATCATCGGGACTTGGCATCATCGGGATTTGGGATCAGCGGGATTTGGAATCATCAGGATTTGGGTTCATTGGGATTTGGAATCTTCGGGATTAGGAATCATCAGGATTTGGGTTCATTGGGATTTGGAATCTTCGGGATTTGGAATTGTCAGGATTTGGGTTCATTGGGATTTGGAATCTTTGGGATTTGGAATTGTCAGGATTTGGGTTCATTGGGATTTGGAATCTTTGGGATTTGGAATCGTCAGGATTTGGGTTCATTGGGATTTGGAATCTTCGGGATTTGGAATCATCAGGATTTGGGTTCATTGGGATTTGGAATCTTCGGGATTTGGAATCGTCAGGATTTGGGTTCATTGGGATTTGGAATCTTTGGGATTTGGAATCATCAGGATTTGGGTTCATTGGGATTTGGAATCTTCGGGATTTGGAATCGTCAGGATTTGGGTTCATTGGGATTTGGAATCTTTGGGATTTGGAATCGTCAGGATTTGGGTTCATTGGGATTTGGGTTCATTGGGATTTGGAATCATCGGGACTTGGCATCATCGGGATTTGGGATCAGCGGGATTTGGAATCATTGGGATTTGGGGTCACCATTGGATTTGGGCTCCACATGGAGCCCCCATATTTTTTTTTTTTTTTTGGAGTGGCTGCCAGGTGGGTTTAGGGATAGTTCAGGATTGAGTTGGGATTTGGAGTTGGAGTTGAGGTTGGGACTGCTCTGCCAAGAGCTTGGCAGGTGGAAAATGATGGGGAAAAGGGAGGAATGGAGAAAATTTGGGATATCGGGAGTTTGGGGTTCTTCATGTAGAGGTTTATAAAAAACTCCAAACTTTCCCTGTTCCAAATATGTTTGGGAATTTAGGATGTTGAATTTCTCCCTAAAATAAGGAGGGAAGTTCCTGGTTTTATTTGGGAAAGGGGAATTTTGAGCCTGGTTTTATTTGGGAAAGGGGGGGATTTGGAGTCTCATTTTATTTGGGAATGTGGAATTTAGAGCCTGGTTTTATTTGGGAAATGAAGCATTTGGAGCCTGGCTTTATTTGGGAAAGGGAGGGATTTGGACACTGGCTTTTTTTGTTAATGGGGAAGTTGGAGCCTGGTTTTACTTGGGAAAGGTAATTTGAGGGCCAGTTTTATTTGGGAAATGAAGGATTTGGAGCCTGGCTTTATTTGGGAAAGGAAATTTGAGGGCCAGTTTTATTTGGGAAATGAAGGAATTTGGAGCCTGGTTTTATTTGGGAAAGGGGAATTTTGAGACTGATTTATTTGGGAAATGAAGGATTTGGATGTTGTATTAATTTGGGAAAGGGAGGATTTGGAGGTTGGTTTTGTTTGGGAAAGGAAGGATTTGGATGCTGGTTTTATTTTGGAAAGGTGAATATGGGGGCCAGTTTTATTTGGAAAGAGGAATTTTGAGAGTGATTTTATTCGGGAAAGAAAGGATTTGGATGTTGGTTTTCTTTGGGAAAAGGGGGATTTGGAGCCTGGTTTTCTTTGGGAAAGGAAGGATTTGGAGGCTGGAGCTGCCCCTGGATCATCCTTCCCAAGCCTTGATCCAGCCTCAGGTTCATCAATCCTGAGCTTTCTCCAGGGAAATTTGGGATAAGCTGCCAACTATAAAGGGTTTTATCCAAGAAAACCTGAAGTTTTCCAGGGAAAACTCCTGGAGGAGGCAAAGAGAGGGCGAGTGGTGCCGGCGGCATCAGATGGAGCAGCTGGGAATATTTTTCCTTGGATTTCCCATCCTGTTCCGCTCCCTGAACAAGGAGCTGCCTTTCCCCAATGCTCTCCTGCATTTCCAGATTTATGAACAGGGAAAGGATGGGAGCAAATCCAGCTGTTGGAATGTGGTGGAATTCTCCATGGAATCTGAGATGGATTTTCCAATAATTATTTATGGATGGACCCCTAAATGCTGGACAGGCAGGGAACAGAACCCAAAACTTGCCCCAAATCCAAAATACCAGCTTGGAATTGATTTCACTTCCCTCCTTATTTTAGGGAGAAATTTTTTGTCTGCTGGCTCCGCCGTCTCCACCAGGTTTTTCCTTCCCTTTTCCACTGGGTAATATTGGATTAACCCACTTTCCCGGGAGCTGGATTTGCATAATCCCCCCTGCGAGCAGGGATGTGGGAGCGGCTGCTGCTCCGGAGCAAACGATGCTCCGAGAAACCTCGGAGGCAAAGGGAAGGGCAGAAATATCCCAGATTTGATTTTCATCCCCACAAATCTCCCAGGGTTTTTTACCCCTCCTTCCCTCTTGCTCCTTTCCCAGGACGTTTCCCAGGTTTGGGAAGTTGGGTTTTTCGTGGAGCATCCCAGGATTTGCCCAATTCCTTCCTGATTTTAAGGGCTTTTTTCCCATTTTTCTCCCTGTCTTGCCTCACTCCCAGACTTTTTCAGCTTCCCAAAGCTCCAGTGGCAGCTCCGGGGTGTTGGAGGTGATGGATGGATCTGGGAGAGCCGGGGCGGAGCCTCTGGAGCTGTGGGTTCCGTTTATTCCACCCGTAAATCACAGGAATGTGGCTCCGGAGCGCTGGATTGGGGTCACGCCCGGCTCCTCGTTCCCGTGATTTATTGGACAGGGAGCAGAAGGAGCTCCTGGAGTCTGAGGGATCTGAGCTGCTCCAGGGGCGGGAAGGGGCAGGGAAAAGGGGGAGAGAGGAGGAAAAGCCAATGGCAGCGCTTTGGTGGGGATTGGAGTTGGGAATAACCCCTGGGATGGATCCTGTGGGATGGATCCCTAACCCCTGTAATGGATTCGTAACCCCTGGGACGGATCCGTAACCCACATGGTACATCCATAACCCCGGGGATGAATCCATAACTCCAACCCCTGGAATGTATTCATAACCTGTGGGATAGACCCATAACCCACATGGTATATCCATAACCCATGGGATAGATCCATGGGATGGATTCATAACCCATGGGATAGATTCATAACCCACAGGATACATCTATAACCCATGGGATAGATCCATAACCCACAGGATGGGTCCATAACCCCTGGGATGGATCTGTAACCCCTGGGATATATCCATAACCCACAGGGTGCATCCATAACCCCGGGGATGAATCCATAACCCCTGGGATAGATCCATAACCCAGGGGATGAATCCATTACCTATGGGGTGAATCCATAACTCCAACCCCTGGAATGTATTCATAACCTGTGGGATAGACCCATAACCCACATGGTATATCCATAACCCATGGGATGGATCCATGGGATGGATTCATAACCCATGGGATAGATTCATAACCCACAGGATACATCTATAACCCATGGGATGAATCCATAACCTGTGGGACAAATCCATAACACATGGGATGGATCCATAACCCACATGGTACATCCATAACCCACAGGATGGATCCATAACCCCCGGGATGGATTCATAACCCATGGGATAGATTCATAACCCACAGGATACATCTATAACCCATGGGATAGATCCATAACCCACAGGATGGGTCCATAACCCCTGGGATGGATCTGTAACCCCTGGGATATATCCATAACCCACAGGGTGCATCCATAACCCCGGGGATGAATCCATAACCCCTGGGATAGATCCATAACCCAGGGGATGAATCCATTACCTATGGGGTGAATCCATAACTCCAACCCCTGGAATGTATTCATAACCTGTGGGATAGACCCATAACCCACATGGTATATCCATAACCCATGGGATGGATCCATGGGATGGATTCATAACCCATGGGATAGATTCATAACCCACAGGATACATCTATAACCCATGGGATGAATCCATAACCTGTGGGACAAATCCATAACACATGGGATGGATCCATAACCCACATGGTACATCCCTAACCCACAGGATGGATCCATAACCCCCGGGATGAATCCATAACCCCTGGGATAGATGCATAACCTGTGGGATAAATCCTTAACCCATGGGATGAAACAATAACCCATGGGATGGATCCATAACCCCTGGGATGGATCCATAATTCATGGGATAGATCCATAACCCACAGGATGGGTCCATAACCCCTGGGATGGATCTGTAACTCCTGGGATATATCCATAACCCACAGGGTACATCCATAGCCCCTAGGATGGATCCATAACCCATGGGATGGATCCGTAACCCATGAGATGAATCCATAACCTATGGGATGAATTCCTAACTCCAACCCCTGGAATGTATCTATAACCCATGGGATAGACCCATAACCCACATGGTATATCCATAACCCATGGGAGAGATCCATGGGATGGATTCATAACCCATGGGATAGATTCATAACCCACAGGATACATCTATAACCCATGGGATGAATCCATAACCTGTGGGACAAATCCATAACACATGGGATGGATCCATAACCCACATGGTACATCCATTGTGGAGAGTCTGGTTCAAGCATGGCTTGAAGAAAGAGGCCATGAAGGTTTACAGCTGAGGGAAAAGTAAAAGGTAGCTGTAAAGCAGCATTTCCCAGGCTTGATTCTGTAAATAATTAGGCTCTCAAGCACCACTTTATAAACAATAAGATTCTCAGACCGTCTTCCCATAACAGGCAAAACATTCTGTCCTTGGGCTCTCTGGGAACAGATAGCTGCTCTGGGAACAGATATGAAGGTTTTGAGAACTTTTCCTATCACAGTGAGAACGCTGGTCCTGTTTTCAATAAACAAACCACAGGTATTGTAAAACAAAAGGAGGGGTTAGAGTTTTCTCTGTAACCTATCGTGAGCTTGGATTTTGCAATATGCATGAAGTTAATGAACACCATTATAAAAGGTGACTGATTTAATCAATAAATCGGAGTCGATGCTCATCAATCGGATGGTCGTCTCCCTTCACTTCAATAATCCATAACCCACAGGATGGATCCATAACCCCTGGGATAGATGCATAACCTGTGGGATAAATCCTTAACACATGGGATGAAACAATAACCCATGGGATGGATCCAAACAATAACCCATGGGATGGATCCATAACCCCTGGGATGGATCCATAATTCATGGGATGAATCCATAACCCACAGGATGGGTTCATAACCCCTGGGATGGATCTGTAACCCCTGGGATATATCCATTAACCCACAGGGTATATCCATAGCCCCTAGGATGGATCCATAACCCATGGGACAGATCCATAACCCATGGGATGGATCCGTAACCTGTGGGATAAATCCATAACACAGGGGATGGATCCGTAACCCCTGGGATGTATCTATAACCCATGGGATAGGTCCATAACCCACAGGGTACATCTATAACCCCTGGGATGGATCCATAACTCCCGGGTGGGTGATCCCATTGGGATCTGTGCACTCCGAGACTGAGGATCCTCATCCCACTGGTGAAACCCCACAGAGAAGCCTCACATTGCAACCAGTACCCACAATTCCAGCGATTCCCCTGGATTCCCAGGGAGGAGGGACAGACAGGGACAACCCTTTCCTCCTGCTGGGAAGCCCCTCAGCTGCTGGAACGCCGCCAATTTCAGCATTCCCGGGACGAGCAGAGGGAATTTTTCCCAGAATAAACAGGAACACATCCCGCGGGTGGAGGCGTTAATTAACATCCAACACTCCCAACACCTCCGCAAGGTGTGATGTTCCCGGGAACAGGTGTGAACACGGATCTGCACCTGGAGAGCTCCTGAGAAAGCCTTAGCAGGAGATGGGGTGGCAGAATCCGCTCGGAATGAGGCTGGGAACACCCAGAGCTGTTCCTTGGTCCCAGTGCAGGCATCTCTGGGGTTGCACCAGATTTGTGTAGTTGGTTCCAGGATGGAAACTGGGAAAATGACTTCTTTTCCCAGTGGAGCTCAGGAAAAATAACAGGGAAGCAGGAGAGGGAGGGGAAATCCTTGGAGGCTCCAATCTGGCTCCATGCAGCAGGAAAGGAAGGCGAGCTGGGTTGGGCTGGGCTTGGAAAATGGGAATTTGGGAATTGCAAACAGGGTTTGGTGGATTTGAGGTGTCAGACATCATTCCCTGGTGCTGTGTGGGATTCCTGGGATGTCCAGAAAGGGTGGGAATGGAGGGAAGCCCGCAGAGCTCTGCCTCCATTAATTAGAGTTTGGTGCTCAGGGTAATTAGCGGGAAGGGAATGAACTGGGATTGCAGGGAGCAGGGCCCTGGCATTGCTCCTGGTAGTATCCCTGGAGTATGGGAATTACTCTGTGTGGTATCCCTGAAGTATGGGAAAATCTAAATCCAGAGTTTTCCAGCATAATGAATTTTTCCCATTGGTTGTGATTCCCAGGGAATGGGTGAGGGAGGCAGGAAAAAACCTAAACCAGGAGTTTTCCAGGATAACAAATTTTCCTGTTTGCTTCTCCAGGGAATGGCCAGGAAAATCCTAAATCTGGAGTTTTCCAGGATAGAGTTTTCTGCGTTGATTCTCCAGAGAATGAGCAGGAAAAAGTGAAACAATGAATTTTCCAGGATATTGAGTTTTTTCCAGTTGATTCTCCAGGGAATGGGCAGAAAAATCCTAAATTTGGAGTTTTCCAGGATAAAGTATTTTCCTGGTTGATTCTCTAGGGTATGAGAGGGAAAAACCTAAATTCAAAGTTTTCCAGGATAATGAGTTTTCTCCAGTTGATTCTCCAGGGAATGGCCAGGAAAATCCTAAACCAGGAGTTTTCCAGGATGAGGAGTTTTTCCCAATGTTGTGATTCTCCAGGAAATGGGCAGGAAAATCCTAAATCTGGAGTTTTCCAGGATAATGAGTTTTCCTGGTTGATTCTCCAGGAAATGGGCAGGAAAATCCTAAATCTGGAGTTTTCCAGGATAATGAGTTTTCCTGGTTGATTCTCCAGGGTATGGGCAGGAAAATCCTAAATCTGGAGTTTTCAAGGATAAAGAGTTTTCCTGGTGTCTCTGACGTGGACATTGCATCCCCCCTCCTCTTCCCCCGCAAACACTGGGAGTGCTGCAGCTGCTCCAGGGAATTTTCCCTCTTTCCAGAGCCATTTCCATTTGCTTGGAGAACGGGAATCCATTGATCCGTCCTCGGCACACAGAGCCTGGATCAGATCCCAGTTCCGGCCCTTTCATCCCACATCCATCACTTCCCGATGATTTTGGTTCCTTTGGGCGTTCTAATGGGACACTCCAGAGATCTGAATGGATTTTGGGAACAGCAAATGTTCATTTTAATGGATTTTGGGATTTGTTCGGGTCACTGTGGAGGGGAGGGAGTTTTGTCAGGAATGAGATTTTTCCTGGGATTTATGAATAACGCAGGAAGCAGCACCCGGAATGTGCTCCTGTGCCCCTTTTCCCAAAATTCCTGGATGTGAAGACATCCATTGGAATAGGAACCATGGGATTCTGCTCAATTATCCTCCTTTTTTGATTCCCAGCAGGAAGTGTTGGGCTGCAAATTGCTATGGAGTTTCTCTTCCCAAAAAATCTCCCCCAGGCCTGGATAAAAGGCTGGAATTAGGGCTGATCCCTGGAGAGACAGAATTCCTGATGAGCCTTTTCCTGGAATTCCCTCAGGATTAGAAGCGGTTCCTCCAGTTCTCAGGGATTGTGAGGATTCCTAGAGGGTGATTCCAGCTCCCCTTGGATGGGGCAGGATTTGGACCCACATCTGTTCAGATGTGCTGGGAAAATCCCAAGGCTGCAAATTCCCGATCCATGGGCACCACCTCCACCATTCCCAGCACTCCCCATCCTAAAAGAATCCCTTAAATCCCTTTGGATTTGGATCCCTTCTCCATCCTGAAGCAGCTCCCAGGTTTCTCCTCAAACCCAAAGAAAATCACAAAAAATCATTGGAAAGTTCCCTGGAAACTTCCCAAGGCCGGAGATTTACAACTCCCGTCCTTTTTCCCGCTTTTCTTTATCCCACATGCGTGCTAGGGTGGAATTTCTTTCCCATAAAAGCCTCAGCCTGGGATAATAAAGTGGAAGAGTTCTTTTAGTGATGGATTTTTTTCCCTCCTTTTCCACCACTTTTTGCCATAAAAAAGTGGGAAAAAAGGAAATAGAGAATAACGGTGGAATTTTGGCGAAGTGTTGTGTGGGGATTTGGGGTTTTGTCCTTGGGAAATGTTGAATTTGAGGATTAAATCCTGAAATCTTCTTCTGTTGTTCTTGGTTTATTTTAAAAAATGGGAATTTTCACTCTCTGCTGGAAGCTGGTTTAGCCTCAAAATTCCCATTTTCCTCCATATTTTTCCACCAAAGCTCCTCAAAAGCAGGGAAGATAAATCCAGAGGCATTGGGAGGCACAGGGAATAGAGTCCTAAAAAAAGCAATTTTCCATTTAAAAAACTACAATTCCCAGCTGGAAAATGGAATAACGGGATGGAAAACGTGGATTTTGATTTCACCTCAGCAGGGGCATCATAAATCCATAAATTCCAAGATGAAAGATGCTGGGATTCAATGGATAAATGTGGAAATCATTATATAATAAAACAAAAACAAAATCAAAATAAAAATAAAAACAAACCTTAAAATAAACATAAAATAAAAACAAAAACAAAAAGTAAAATTCTAATGTAAGTATCAAAATGCATAACATAAAATATTAAAATCAATGTATTTACACCATTTAATACAGATTAAAATTCAAATTAATTTATCCAAATCTAAATAAATACCAAAATATTAAAAATTATTTCAAAATGCAAATAAATCTATTCAAATCTAAACAAATACATTCAAATTTAAACAAATCTATTCAAATCAAAATCAATTTACTCAAATTCTCAGAATGAAAACCCTTTGAAATATTCCAAAAAGGGCCCAAAATTCCCAGATTTGGGACACTGGGGTTGTTTCCCGCAGGTCACTGACGGTGGCACCATCAAGCAGAAGATCTTCACCTTCGATGCCATGTTTTCCACCAACTTTTCCCAGATGGAAAACTACAGGAAGCGGGAAGACCTCGTTTACCAATCCACCGTGCGGTGAGTCCTATGTTCCTATTAATGCAAATTTTTAGCAATTTTTTTCCCTATTTTTGGCCCCGTTGAAAGGATTCCAGCAGAAACCACACCCCATCCAAGCGTTGTTCCCGTTTTCCTGATGATTCTCAGGGAAAAAGGTGGGAAAAATGGGGATTTTTAGAGGTGGGAATGGGCAGAGAAATCCAAAGCTTGGGAAAATTGGGAAAAACAGATCCATGTTTATTTATAAAACAGGCATGGGAGCGCCTCCTTGCTTTTATTCCAAGTGGGAATCACTTCCAGAATTCCAGGTTTATTCCTGATTCCACACCTCCTCCATTCCCGCTGCTCTAAAACCAACTCTGGAGCTTGGAAAAAAGGTCAGGAGAGGCTTCATCCAAGGGGGAAAAAAATGGGATGAAAATTCCCTTCCTCCCAGTTTCTTTCCAGCTTTGTTTCCTCTAGAAATGAGAATTTCCTGATTGGATTTTCCCAGCTCATTTTTCCTGGAATGGGGGGGTAAGAAAACTAGGATTTCCTCCGGTCACAGGAGGTTTTCCCACCTGGAAATATCCGGAATGGCCTGGGCTCATCCCATAGGATGAGCTGGTGGGAAGTGGGAAATCCTTCCCAAACCTTTGGGATAAATTTGGGAATTTTTCGGGTTTTTTTGCTGGTTTTCCCTGCTACGTTTGGAGTTGGTTTTTATCCTGAAGGAAAAGAGCGGCTGTGTGGAATGAACGTGGATTTAGAGTGGGAAAAGGGTGGGGAAATGGGGCTGGGGAGGGGATATTATGGGATGGATCAGGAGGATCCTCAGGCCCTGCTCAGGAGAGGCTCAGGAGGGGTTTGGGATGCTCAGAGGAGCCAGGAGATGCTCAGGGATTACTCCAGGAATGCTCCAAGAATGCTCTGGAGATGCTCAGGGTGCCTGGGGGGCCACTCAGAGGATACTCAGGGCTTACTCAGAGGATACTCAGGGGTCATTCAGAGGATACTCCAAGGTTACTCAGAGGATACTCCAGAGATGTTCAGGAGAAGCTCAGAATGGCTCACGTGGATGTTCAGGTAGGTCAGGAGGTACTCCAAAGTTACTCAGAGGATACTCCAGGGATGTTCAGGAGAAGCTCAGGATGCTCATGTGATTCTCATGCAGAGAGGAGTTACTGCAGGATTACTCAGAGGATACTCAGGAGAGACAGGGGATATTCAGGACACCCAGAGGTTACTCAGAAGATGCTCCAGAGATGTTCAGGAGAAGCTCAGAATGCTCACGTGGATGTTCAGGTAGGTCAGGAGGTACTCCAAAGTTACTCAGAGGATACTCCAGATATGTTCAGGAGAAGCTCGGGATGCTCATGGGATTCTCACACAGAGCAGGAGTTACTGCAGGGTTACTCAGAGGATAATCAGGAGAGTCAGGGGATGCTCAGGACACCCAGGGGTTACTCAGAGGATGCTCCAGAGATGCTCAGGAGAAGCTCAGAATGCTCACGTGGATGTTCAGGTAGGTCAGGAGGTACTCCAAGGTTACTCAGAGGATACTCCAGGAGTGTTCAGGAGATGCTCGGGGTTTTCACGTGGATGTTCAGGTAGGTCAGGAGGAACTCCAAGGTTTCTCAGAGGAGTCAGATGATGGTTGGGATACTCAAGGGTTACTCAGAGTGTGCTCAGGGGATGTTCTGGAGATGCTCCAAGGATGCTCCAAGGATGTTCCAGGGATCCTCAAGGGATACTCCAGGGATTCTTGAGATACTCTGGAGATGCTCCTGGGATGCTCCAGAGTTGCTCCATCCCTGTTTTTTTTTTCCCTGGATCTTCGGAGCTGCTCCTTGGATGCTGAACACGTTCCTGACTCCTGTGTGGAGAAGGTTTTGGCAGCTCCAGGCAGGAATTTCACATCCCTGACTCCAGGGCTGTAAATCCAGCTGTAAATCCAGCTGTAAATCCAGTGCTTCCCTTGGGATTTGGCCATCACTTGCCTCCAGATGGGAAAATCAGGGAATTAAAAATTAAAGTGGATTAAAACATTCCCTGTGTGTGGAATGAGGGATCAGGAGAATCTCTGGAGCAGGAACAAAGATCAAACATTCCCTGGAATGAGGGTTTGGGAGAATCTCTGGAGCAGGAACGAGGATCAAACATTCCATGGAATGAGGGATTGGGAGAATCTCTGGAGCAGGAACAAAGATCAAACATTCCATGGAATGAGGGACTGGGAGAATCCCTGGAGCAGGAACAAGGATCAAATATTCCATGGAATGAGGGATTGGGAGAATCCCTGTAGCAGGAACAAGGATCAAATATTCCATGGAATGAGGGATTGGGAGAATCACTGGAGCAGGAACAAGGATCAAACATTCCCTGTGGAGGGAGTGAGGGCTTGGGACAATTCCTAGAGCAGAAACAAGGATCAAATATTCCACAGAATGAGGGATTGGGGAATCCTGGAGCAAGAACAAGGATCAAATATTCCCTGTTCATGGAATGAGGGTTTGGGAGAATCCCTGGAGCAGAAACAAGGATCAAACATTCATGGAATGAAGGATTGGGAGAATCCTGGAGCAGGAACAAGGATCAAACATTCCCTGTGGAGGGATTGAAGGATCAGAAGCATCCCTGCAGAAGGAGAACAAGGAATCACACATTTCCTGCTCATGGAATATTTCCCGGACCTGACAAGGAAAGGCTCCCACTTTTCCTGGCTGCAGTTCCTTGTTTTCCTCCCTTTCTCCACATGTTGTAGAACGAATGGAATTTGGGAGCAGAAAATTCCCCCAGCCCAGTGCCAGGCACTTGAAAGCCTCGGGAATGTCCGGGAAATTGGGCATGGAGCTGGGAGATGTCGGCAGGAAAAGGATTTTCATGGCATGGCCTTTTATTTCCAAGGAAAACAGGAGCCAGCCTGAGGAGATCATTCCCAGAGCTGCTTTTCCCAGTCATTGGAATTTTTGGGAAGGTCCTGCTGGATTTTGGGCTCTCCCAAAGAACTGGGGCAAAGCCAGGAAAAGTTTGGGGATGGAGGAAGCATTTCCCAATCCAGGCTTTTCCTCCTGTTCATTCTCCCTTTTTTCCCCCATCTATTTATTCTCTCCCTTTTTGGGAATCTTTGCCATGGTTCAGACACAGCTGGAGCCATCCCAAGGAGCTTTATTCCAGGAGGAGCTGTCCTTATCAGTGTTACCCTGGTCCTTATCAGCATTATCCCGGGCAGAATTATCCCGGGAGAATCCCGCCACTTCTGCATTTTCCCGGTTTCTTATCAGCGTTTTCCCACATGGAACCCTCCTTATCAGCTTTTTCCCGGGTGGAGTCAGCTTTATCAGCGTTTTCCCCGCTCATGATCAGGGTTATCCCAGGAGGAACCATCCCAGAGAAGTTATCCCAGGAGAAGCCAGCCACATCTGCGTTTTCTCTGTTCCTTATCAGCCTTTTCCCGCTCCTTATCAGCGTTTTCCCGGCCTTATCAGCGCAGCCCAAGGGCTCCAGCGCCGTCTCTTTCCATCCTGGCTCTGTGCCATGAAGAGCAAAGCTGGGAGAGATCCAACCCCTCCAATCCCGTTTTTTTCCCCTTTCCCTCGATTAAAATTCCACCCTCATTAGGAATTCCCAAATCCCTTTGTCCCTGTATTTCCAACTCCAGGATGTGCCAGGGAGCGTTTGCCTTTCCAGGGCTGGTTGTTCCCTGTCTCCCATCCTTGGGAATTCCAAAGTGAGTCTGCCAGGCCCCAAAATCCGCGTGCAAATCCAAAGGAATCCTTCCAAAAGGGCTGGAGCGGGATCGGAGCCGCTCCGAAGTGCGGCTAATGGGAGATTCCCGATCCGTGCGTGGATAATCGGAGCCTGGAACAGATGGTGGAGGCTCCGTGGGAAGCGTTGTATCCATGGAAAGGAGGGAATGTTCACTTCCAGGAGGATCTTTGGAGCGGGAAGGTGGCCAGGGGCTGGGAGAAGCGAAAAGTGGAGTTGGAATCCCCCCGGAAGGGAAAATTCCTCTGAGTGGGATTTTTAACTGGGGTGCTCCATGAGGGAATTGCTCCTGTCCACATGGGGTGGGTGAGGTGGGATGAAGCTGCTGGAGAGGTGGGATGGATCTCCTGGAAGAAGGAATGTTGCCAGCCAGAGAGGAGGAATGGATCTGCTGGAAGAGGGAACATCACCATCCAGAGGGTTGGATGGATCTCCTGGAAGAGGGAACATCACCATCCAGAGGGTTGGATGGATCTCCTGGAAGAGGGAATGCTGCCAGGTAGAAGGTGGGATGGATCTCCTGGAAGAGGGAATGCTGCAAGCTGGAAGATGGGATGGATCTCCTGGAAGAGGGAATGCTGCCATCGAGAAGGTGGGATGGATTTCTTGGAAGAGAGAATGAAGGAATGCTGCCAGGTAGAAGGTGGGATGAATCTCCTGGAAGAGGGAATGCTGCCTGGTGGAGAGGAGGAATGGATCTCCTGGAAGTGGGAATGCTGCCAGGTGGAAGGTGGGATGGATCTCCTGGAAGAGGGAATTCTGCCAGCCAGAGGGAAGGGATGGATCTCCTGGAAGAGGGAACATCACCATCCAGAGGGTGGGATGGATCTCCTGGAAGAGGGAATACTGCAAGCTGGAAGATGGGATGGATCTCCTGGAAGTGGGAATGCTGCAAGCTGGAAGATGGGATGGATCTCCTGGAAGAGGGAATGCTGCCATCGAGAAGGTGGGATGGATTTCTTGGAAGAGGGAATGAAGGAATGCTGCCAGGTAGAAGGTGGGATGAATCTCCTGGAAGAGGGAACATCACCATCCAGAGGGTCGGATGGATCTCCTGGAAGAGGGAATGCTGCAAGCTGGAAGGTGGGATGGATCTCCTGGAAGTGGGAATGCTGCCAGGTGGAAGGTGGGATGAATCTCTTGGAAGAGGGAATGCTGCCATCGAGAAGGTGGGATGGGTCTCCTGGAAGAGGGAATGCTGCCAGGTAGAAGATGGGATGGATCTCCTGGAAGAGGGAATGTTGCCAGCCAGAGAGGTGGGATGGATCCCTGGAAGAGGGAATGTTGCCAGGTGGAAAGTGGGATGGTGCTGGGATGCTCTTCTCCACCACAGAGGGATGGCTGTGCCAGCTGGAAAGGTGGAATGTTGCTGGAAAAGCTGGATGAGGCTTCTGGATGGTGGGGTGGGATAATGGTCCTGACTGGAGGGGCAGGATGCTTCCAGTGGGAGAAATGGGATAATGACAACTGGAAAGGTGGGATGTTTCCAGCTGGAGAAGCGGGATGACTTCTGAAGCTTCTGACTGGAAAGGTGGGATGTCTCCAAGCAGTGAGGTGGGATGATGCCGACTGGAGAGGTGGGATAATGCTTCCGACTGGAAAGGTGGGATGCTTCCAACCATTGAGGTAGGATGATGGTCCTGACTGGAAATGTGGGATGCTTCCACCTGGAGAAGTGGGATGATGCTTCTGACTGGAAAAGTGGGATGTTCCCAGGTGGTGAGGTGGGATGATGCCAACTGGAAAGGCGGGATGCCACCATCCAATGAGGTAGGATAACGCTTCCAACTGGAAAGGCCGGATGTTTCCAGCCATCGCGGTGGGATGATGGTCCTGACTGAAAAGGTGGGATATTTCCTGCTGGAGAGGTGGGATAGCCCTTCCGACTGGAAATATGGGGTGTTTCCAGCTGGAGAGGTGGAATAATGCTTCCGTCCGGAAAGGCCGGATGTCCCCGGGTGGTGAAGTGGTATTGGAAAAATAGCTCCCAATATTACCAGTTAGATTGTGCCTGGGCCAGTCTGACCCTCACTGCCGGGCCAAAGGCAGCAACTGCGGTGTATCACCCCAGAGATACCTTGGCTTGCTGGTGGTTGCAGCTGGGCACTGAACAAGTCCAGGCTTGTTAGGAACCCCGTTTACCTCAGGAGGAGAGCTTCAGGCGATGGTGAAGAGAAAAAGAGATGGATTCTGCTGGAGGGTTTAATGTCCAGAGGTTTATTCCATGGTTACAGAGGTCTGAACATGAAGAACTGCTCCAACAGAACATCGGCCGCATGGTCTGATCACCCTTTTAAGCTCAGGGACAGGGGGAGGGGAGGTACAGGTGAGCCACCAACCAGGTGAGAGGGGCAGGGTCTCAGGGGAAGATGACACCCAGACAGGCCAATGACCTCTGGGCACAAGGGGCATCCTTTGAACTTGACCAACCACACGACGCCTTGCTGGAACGTGAAGCCTGATTGACAGGACTCACTCAGCATGGGGCCAAGGGGGAAGGGAGAGAGGCACAGGCACACCTGGGGAAATGACCTGGAAGGCCAAAATGGGACATTACAGCACACCACAACAAAGTGGGATGATGCCAACTGCAAAGGTGGGATGCTTCCTGCTGGAGAGGCAGGATGCCGCCATCCAGTGAGGTGGGATAATGCTTCCAACCGGAAAGGTGGGATGCTTCCATGCAGTGAGGTGGGATAACATTGCCAACTGGAAATGTGGGATGTTTCCAGATGGAGAAGTTGGGATGGTGCTTCCAGCCAGGGAGGTGGGAAGTCACAGACCAGCAAGGAGGGATGGGACCAGCTGGAGAGGTGGGATGATGCTGCCTGGAAATGTGGGATGCTCCCAGCTGGAGAGGCGGGATGGGATATTGGCTGGAAAGGCAGGATGCTCCCAGCTGGAGAGGCGGGATGGTGCTGCCATCTGGGAAGGTGGGATCGTTCCAGCTGGCACTGGGGGATGGTGCCGGCTGGAAAGGTGGGATGGTGCCGGCTGGTGAGGCGGGAAGGTGCTGCTGAACAGAAAAGTGGGATTCTAAGGACCAGAAAAGTGGGATGCTGAGGATCAACAAGGTGGGATGCTGAGGACAAAAAATGGGATTCTGAGGAGCAGAAAGGGGGGATGGTGAAGTTAAGAAAGGTGACACAGTGAGGACTGGAAAAGGGGGATTCTGGGGATCAGAACTGTGGGATGCTGAGGAGCAGAAAGAGGGGGATGGTGAGGACCAGAAAAATGGGATGCTGAGGATCAGAAAGGTGGGATACTGAGGACCACAAAGGTGGGATGGTGAGGATTAGAAATGTGGGATTCTGGGGATCAGAAAAGTGGGATGTTGAGGAGAAGAAAAATGGGATTCCAGGGAGCAGAATTGTGGGATGCTGCTGGCCAGGGAGCCGGGATGTTGCCCATCAGCCAAGTGGCCCCTATGCAGCCTCCCAGGATTTCCCAGCTCCAGCAGCACGGATCCTTTGGCACAACTCCTCCTCTCCTGTTTTTCCCAAGTCTATCTAAAGCCTCCAGATAAAAGGTGGACTGATAAGCACTCAGGGTTCACTGGGAATTTGGGATTTGCTGTACTGGAGTGGCCTCACAGGGCTGGTGTCAAGGTTTCCCATTGGCATCCGCAGGCAGGCGATGCCTGTGGCCATGGATTTGTGCTCCATCCACGTCTCCTTCCAATAACGCAATTCCTTCCCCTCGGAGGAGCTGTCAGTGCCGGGGAACTCCGGCTGCTAAAGCATTCCCAAGCTCCTCCCGCAGCCTTTGGAGTTATTAAGAGTTTATTGATCCCTGTCCAACGCCGCTCTATCCGGGTGCCGATCGATGAATCCCAGGGGAAAACGGGGTGGGGATGGAGTGGTGAGCACTGTCCCTCCTCCGCAGCCTTCCCGAGGTCCGGATCTCGGACAACGGTCCCTACGAGTGCCATGTGGGGATCTACGACCGAGCCACGCGGGAGAAGGTGGTCCTGGCCTCCGGGAATGTGTTCCTGAATGTGATGGGTGAGTGCTGGGATCGGGATCAGGATTGAGGGAAAACCACTGCGGGGTCTCAGGGATTGGGATCGTTCTGCCGTCCTCGGGGGTAGGAACAGGGGTGGGGATGGGGATGGGGATGAGATGGGATGGAGACAAGGATGGGGATGGGATGGGATGGAATGAGGATGGGCTGGGGATGGGATGGGCATGGGGAAGGGGATGGGGAAGGGGACAAAGATGGGGACAAGGATGGGGATGGGGGCAAGGATGGGGATGGGGATGAGGATAGGATGGGATGGAAATGGGGACAGAATAGGGATGGGGATGGAATGGGGATGACGACAAGGAGAGGGATGGGAACAATGACAGGGACATGGACAAGGACAGGGATAGGGAATAGGATAGTGGCAAGGACAGGGATGAAGATGAGGGTGAGGATGGTGTGGGGAGAGGGATGAGGATGCCCATGGGGATGGGAATGGATATGAAGATGGGGATGGGACACGGATAGGGACAGGGATTAGGACAGGGAATGGACTGAGGGTGGGGATGGGGATGGGAGCATGGAATGGGCATGGGAATGGGAACAAGGATGAGGATGGGGATGCGGTAATAATGGGGATGATAATGGGGATGAAGATGAAGGATGAGGATGGGATGGGGGTTGTTGAGGACTCCACGCTGACCTCCCGGCTGTCCCCCTGCAGCTCCCCCAACGTCCATCTCGGTGCTGGCTGCAGACACCCCGGCACCCTTCAGCCGCTACCAGGCACAGAACTTCACCCTGGTGTGTGTGGTGTCCGGCGGGAAGCCCGCACCCCTGGTGAGCTCCCGGCGGGATCATCCCTCCCACTGGCACATGGAACAACCCACCACCTCCACTGTAAAACCCACCAGATCCTTGTGCTCTTCCATCAGGCCAAACCCGCTCCCCAGATCCCATCTTTCCGTGGAGACTGTGGGATTTGGGAGTGGGAAAAGGACCAAACCTTCGGGATTTGGGAGCAGGGAACAAAG
Organism: Melospiza melodia melodia; assembly: GCF_035770615.1. NCBI lineage: Eukaryota > Metazoa > Chordata > Aves > Passeriformes > Passerellidae > Melospiza > Melospiza melodia. The sequence goes on from NC_086219.1 coordinate 6,439,335, forward strand.
CAAATCTTTGGGATTGGGGAACAGAGAATGAAACAAACCTTCAGGATTTGGGAGTGGAGAAAGGACCAAACTTTTGAGATTTGAGAAAGAATGAACCAAACCTTTGGAATTTGGGACAGAATTAACCAAACCTACAGGATTTGGAAGTGGGGAAAGGACCAAGCCTTCGGGTTTTGGGAGTGGAGAAAGGACCAAACCTTTGGGATTTGGGAAAGAATGAACCAAACCTTCAGATTTGCGAGAGAATAAAGCAAACCTTCGGGATTTGGGAGTGGGGAAAGGACCAAACCTTCGGGATTTGGGAGAGAATGAACCAAACCTTTTGGGATTTGGGAGAGAATGAACCAAACCTTCAGGATTTGGGAGTGGAGAAAGGATCAAACTTTTGAGATTTGAGAGAGAATGAACCAAACCTTTGGAATTTGGGACAGAATGAACCAAACCTACAGGATTTGGAAGTGGGGAAAGGACCAAGCCTTCAGGATTTGGGAGTGGAGAAAGGACCAAACCTTTGGGATTTGGGAGAGAATGAACCAAACCTTCAGATTTGCGAGAGAATAAAGCAAACCTTCAGGATTTGGGAGTGGGGAAAGGACCAAACCTTCGGGATTTGGGAGACAATGAACCAAACCTTCAGATTTGCAAGAGAATAAACCAAACCTTTGGGATTTGGGAATGGGGAAAGGACCAAACCTTCGGGATTTGGGAGAGAATGAACCAAACCTTCAGATTTGTGAGAGAATGAACCAAACCTTCGCGATTTGGGAGTGGGGAAAGGACCAAACCTTTGGGATTTGGGAGTGGGGAAAGGACCAAACCTTCAGGATTTGGGAGAGAATGAACCAAACCTTTTGGGATTTGGGAGTGGAAAAATGACCACAGGTTCCATCCGAAAGGATACTGAGGACACTCCCACACTCCTCATCCCTTTTGTCCCCTCCAGGTGTACTTCAAGCGGGACGGGGAGCCCATCGAGGCCACCCCGCTGCCGGAGCCGCCGGCCGGCGCCAGCAGCTGGGCTCCCCGGAGCCTCCTGCACCGCGACCTGGACGACACCAAGATGCCGAAATCCCTGGCGGCCGACGGCGAGCTGGGAATGGGGAACCCGTTTCCCACGGCAGATCCTCCACGGGGGCTGGCGGCCGAGCGGGATTCGGTGACGGAAACCATTCCCGAGACGGTTGTGAGCCGGGAATTCCCGCGCTGGGTGCACATGGCCGAGCCCATCTATTACTTCCGGCACACGCACGCGCCCGTCAGCGACGGCACCATCGAGGCCAGGGCCACCCTCACGTGGACCCTGAACCCCCAAATCGACAACGAGGCCCTCTTCAGCTGCGAGGTCAAGCACCCGGCGCTCTCCATGCCCATGCAGTCTGAGGTCACGCTAGGTAAGCCAAGGGATTTGGGGCTTTTCCTGGGTTTTAGGTAATTTTGTCCATTTTTGTGGAAATTTTTTCTTTCTTTTTGGCTTTTTTCTTTTAATTTTTGGCCTTTCTCCCAATTTTTTGGCCTTTCCCTCCAATTTTTGCCTTTTTCACCCATTTTTGGTATTTTAAATTTGTTTTCACTCCTTTTGGCCTGTTTTCCTTTTATTTCTTGCTCTTTCCTTTTTGTTTCTGACTTTCCTCTCAATTTTGGGGTTTTTAAAACTTTTTTTGCCTTTTTCTCCATTTTTTCTTTCTTTTTTAAATTTTTGGCTTCTTTTTTTTCTTTTTTTTTTTGGCTCCTTTTTTTATTTTTGACTTCTTTTTTTCTTTTTTTTTCTTTTTTTTCTTTTTTTTTTTTTTTGCTATTTTCCCCACATTTTTTCTGGATTTTCCACAGGATTTTGGTTTTTGTTTTATATTCCATGTGTTTTGCTTCCCTTGCACCCATTTTCTCCCTCCTTTTCTCCTTTTCCTTTTCTTTTGGGGGCCTTTAGGCACGCATGGGGATCCCATGGGGCTGCATTGGGATAGAGGTGGTGATGCCGAGGCTCCACAAAACTTGGGATGAGAGGAAAGAATCTGGGATGTCCATCAGGCAGGAGAAGGGATTTTCCAGGTGTTTATGGCCCCCCATCCATGGGCAGTGTTCAGGGTGGGATTTGCTGGGATAAAAAAGGATTTTTGGGGAATCTGTGTTGTGATGAGCAGGAAGGGGTGTTGGAGCTGTGGATGGAGCTGTCACCTCCATCTTCAGGAGATCCAAGAACATCCCATGATCCTTATTGGTTGCCACAAAGCTCATCCCAGTGGGAATTGCCAGGGAGGGAATTCCCGAGCTGGCTCCTGCCCATGGAGCTGTGACAGGTTGCTGGGATTGAAGCCAAGGAATTTGGCTCCCCACATTCCCAGGTTCCTGGAAGAGCAGAAGCTCCTCAGGTGTCCGTGGGATCCACGGGTCCATCACCACCCCTCACCCTGCCTGAGGCTCCCCTCCGCTCTCCTGGCTCCTGCTGGAAGAGGCTGAGCTCTCCACGGGGTTTTCCAGCCTCAGGACACTCCTCTGGAAAGGCTCTCCCAGCCTCCAGCCAGGTGGAGCAGCCTGGGCTTTGCTCCAGGCCAAGTGGAGCACTTGGCTCCTCATCATCTCCTGGAGAGCTTCTCCTTGGCTTCCCGACATCTTCGCACTAAATCTCTTCCCCAGCATCCAAAATGTATGGAAATCCTGCATTTTCCCACTTCCTGGAGCTCTTCGGGTTTTGATCCAAGGTTAAAACCTTGCGGTTTTGCTGCTCTTGCCCAGGAGGTCCAAGACCTGGATTGGCAAAGCTCAGCCCGCATTGTCCTCAAATCCAGGACTCTCCTCATCCCTGGGGGTGTCCCTGCAGCTCCTTGGGTGCCCATCCACTCCCGATTTTTGGGAATCATCCCAGCAGATCCTCTTAATCCTTTCCCTACATCCATAGCATAAATACACACTGTGGGTATAAATAAAATATAGATTCCCAATAAAAGAGAAGATATTCCCAAAAAAAGCTGCATTAAACCCAACACCAACCCAAAAGCTGCCTTTTGGTCCCAGTCAGGGTATGGTGGGATCACCTTCAGCGCATCCTGCCTGGTCCCACTCTAGAAGGTCACATCCCACATGGAAAGAGCAGTCCATGGTCTCAGGGTGTCCAGGCAGAGCATCCCAGGGCAGGGATGGCGATTCCAAGGGATTCCAGCGTCCTCCACCACAGCTCTCTGGTGACTCTTTGTCCCTCTGTGTCCTGCTGGGGTCACATCCAGGTCCATTTTGTCCCATCCGTGACAAAGCTTGGATGGACAAAGGTGACACATCCTTCCTCCTGCCCATTTCCCCTTCTCCTTCCATGAAAGTCCAGGAAGTTCCTGGGATGTCCCATCCCAGTTCTGGCCCAGCAGGGACATCCACACAGCCCCAGGTGGAAGCTGGAGCAAATCCTGTGTGGTGTCGCTCCATCCCAGTGGAGGAGCATTCCTGGTCTTGCATGGGAAAAGGCATTCCTGTTTTTTTCCACGCTGTCCTTGGGATTTTGTGCCAACCAGGCTTTGGGGTTGTCTCCTGTGTTAACGGCACCTGGGTGAGACTCTGGGTGAGACTCACCAAGGCCACATTTTTTGGGAATGCTCCTCCGGGGTGTCCATCTCCCTGCCTTCAAACCAACCTGATCCTTCTTGGCCTTTTTTTCCGAGCGGAGAAGGGTTTGGTTGGGAAATAACTCCTTCCCATCAATCCATCCCACCCCAGCCATCCATCAGCCTCACACTTCTCCCGTTCTCCCGCCTGGGGGTCCTTCCCTCCCTGTCCATCCGTCATTCCGGTGTCACTCAGCCCAGCCATCAGTCACGGAGCTGTCACCCCCTGGGCTGCCACCCCTCACTGGGATCATCCATCAAAGCCTCGTTAACCCCTCCAAGGGCAGCCCCGGCGCCGGGAATGTCACTGACGGCTCCTCCTGTCCCCTTCCTGTGCAGTTGCTCCCAAGGGTCCAAAGATCACGATGACGCCGACGAGGGCGCGCGTGGGGGACACCGTGCGGATCCTGGTGCAGGGATTCCAGGTCAGCATTCCCACGGCCACGGAGGCCAACGGACAGCCTTGATCCAAGGATGGGGATGTGGGCTTGGCTTGGTGGCCTTGGTGGCATCATGGTGCCCGTGTTGGGATGGGTTGGCCAAAGTTGTGTTTGTTCCACCCTGGAAGTGCCCAGGGACAGGGTGGGGGGTGGTTGGAGCCATCTGGGACAGTGGGAGGTGTCCCTGCCCATGGGATGGGATGGGATGGGATGGGATGGGATGGGGTGGGATGGGATGGGATGGGATGGGATGGGATGGGATGGGATGGGATGGGATGGGATGGGATGGGATGAGATGGGATGCAATGCGATGGGAGGAGCTTAAAGGTACCTTCTAACCCAAACTCAAACCTAAACTCAGACTCAGACCCAGACCATACTCAATCCCAAACCCAAACCCAAATCCAAACCCAAACTCAAACCCCGACTTAGACTCAGACCCAGACCCAAACCCAAACTCAAATCCAGACCCAAACTCAAACCCAAACCCAAACTCAAACCCAAATTCAAGCTCAGACCCAGACCCAAAGCCAAACTCAAATCCAGACCCAAACCCAAACCCAAATGCATACCTAAACTCAAGCTCAAACCCAAAGTCAGACTCAAACCCAAACCCGGACTCAGACCCAGATCCAGACCCAAACTCAGACCCAAATCCAGACCCAGACCCAAACTCAAGCTCAGACTCAGATCTAAACCCAAACCCAAAGTCAGACCCAAACTCAAGCTCAGATTCAAACCTAAACCCAGCCCCAGCCCAAAACTCAACCCCAAGCCGGGTGTGATGATTTCATCTCCAGCTTTGCTCATCCAGCTCCCCTCTGCCCCCTCCCCTCTCCCTGCAGAACGAGGTGTTCCCGGAGCCGCTGTTCACGTGGACGCGCGTGGGGAGCCGGCTCCTGGACGGCAGCGCGGAGCACGACGGGAAGGAGCTGGTGCTGGAGCGGGTCCCGGCCGAGCTCAACGGCTCCATGTACCGCTGCACGGCCCAGAACCCGCTGGGCTCCACCGACACCCACACCCGCCTCATCGTCTTCGGTACGGCCCCACCGCGGCCCTGCTGTGCCCTCCGTGGGTCCCCACGAGGTGCCTTGTCCCTAAAATTGTCTCTCTGCTCTTTGTTTCCCACTAGAAAATCCAAATATTCCCAGAGGACCAGAGGACTCCAACGGTGAGCGGTGCTGGTGGCAGCGGGATCTCCATGGAGATGCTCGGGGAGGGAAGGGCTGTGTGGAGAGGGCCTTGCCTTGGCCCCAGCCCTGGGCCACATCTCCTTGTCTCACTCCAAGCCCTCATCTCTCCTTGCCTTGTTCCAAGCTCTTGCTCATCCTTCCTTGACTCATTCCAAACCCTTTCTGATCTGTCCTTGCCTCATTCCAATCCCTTGCCCATCTCTACCTCACTCCAAGTCCTTTCCCCTCTCTCCTCACCTCATTCGCAGCCCTAGCCTCGTTCCCAGCCCTTTCCCATCTCTCCTCACCTCACTCCAAGACCTTTCCCCTCTCTCCTCACCTCATTCCCAGACCTTTCCCATCTCTCCTCACCTCACTCCAAGACCTTTCCCATCTCTCCTCACCTCACTCCAAGACCTTTCCCATCTCTCTTCACCTCATTCCAATCCCTTGCCCATCTCTACCTCACTCAAAGTCCTTTCCCCTCTCTCCTTATCTCACTCCAAGCCCTTTCCTCTCTCCTTGCCCCATCCCATGTCCTTTCCCATCTCTCCTCGCCTCATTCCAAGCCCTTTCCCATCTCTCCTAGCCTCATTCCAAGCTCTCACCCATCTCTCCCTGCCTCATCCCAAGCCCTTTCCCATTTCTCCTTGCCTCATCCCAAGCCCTTTCCCTTCTCTCCTCATTCCCACCTCTCTCCTGTGTCCTCAGGAATGTCCTTGCGCCAAGAGGGACCCTGCAGACGCTCCCACCCATCCCTCATCTCCACCCAACCCCCAGGCCAAATTTTGGGAGGGATCCCCTCCTAACCAGTGGTGCCCCCATCCTGCTCTGAACCCCAGCATTGGGATGTGGCTCCATGAATTCCTGATCCCTTTTTCCTCCTCTCCAGGTTCACTTCCCGGCCACTGCGGCTTCAGATTCGTTTTGGCACTCACCCTGACAGTGATCCTGGAGCTCACGTGAAGCTTCACCTCCTCCTCCTCCTCTTCCTCCTCAGTGTCCGGCTCCTCCTGGCATTCCTGCCTCCAGCCATCGGGTCTCCCGCTCTTTTTTTTTCTATACTCTTGACAGTCTCGGTCTCTTTCCGTGTCTTGGCTTCCTCAGACAATTGAATTAAAGGGAAAAAGGAAAAACCTCTTCTGGGAGAAGGTCGTAATTCATGTTTTACCTGTGCTGGGATTCCCAACTCCATCTGGGCATTCCCAGCACCATCTTGGGATTCCCAGTTGTGTGTCGGGGTTCCCAGCTCTGTCTCGGGGTTTCCAGCTCCATATTGGTGTTCCCAGCTCCGTCTTAGGGTTCCCAGTTGTGTGTCAGGTTTCCCAGTTCCATCTTGGTGTTCCCAGCTCTGTCTTGAGGTTTCCAGCTCCATGTCAAGGTTCTCAGCTCCATGTCAAGGTTCCCAGCTCTGTCTTGGAGTTCCCAGCACTATCTTGGCATTCCCAGCTCCATCTCGGGGTTCCCAGCTCCATCTCGGGGTTCCCAGCTCCATCTCGGGGTTCCCAGCTCCATCTCAGGGTTCCCAGCTGTGTCTAGGGGTTTTTAGCTCCATCACGGGGTTCCCAGCATCATCTCAGTGTTCCCAACATCATCTCAGTGTTCCCAACATCATCTCGGTGTTCCCAACATCATCTCGGTGTTCCCAGCACCATCTCGGGGTTCCCAGGACCATCTAGAGGTTCCCAACATCATCTCGGTGTTCCCAGCTCCATCTCGGTGTTCCCAGCTCCGTCTCGGGGTTCCCAGCTTTGTCCTGGGGGCATTGCAAGGTCTTGGAAGGGGGAGCAGGAGAATTCAAAGATTCAAGGACCGAATTTTCCCTGGAAAAACCCACATGCAGCATTCCCACTGCCCCGAGATGCTCCAGGCCTTGTGTCCCCCGGGTGAGGACTCGCACACGTCCCCAGCCCTCCCGAGGCCACGGAGGCAGCGCCGGGAGCCCAAAGTCGTGGATCACTGGGTTTATCTGGCGGGATTCCGGCTGTGCCGGGAGCCAGGGCCCGTGTGCGCTGCTCGTCCCGGGCTGGTTGAGGAATGACAAGTGACAGGCGGCTCCCGACCCCAAATGTCAGCGCTCACACTTGAGCGGGCAGCGTGTCCCGTCCCCTCGTGGCCAGCTGTCCCCATGGAAACGGGCTGGATCCGGCCATTCCCACCATGCCCCATCCCGGGATGGCGTCAGTCCCGCTGCACGACGGCCCCTGGCAATATCCAGGTGATTTTGCCCCAAAATCCTGGAGGTTTTCCAGCCTTTTCCTCATTTTGGAGCACCTGGTTGTGGGTTGGGATGTCCTGGGGGAAAAGGATCCCGAGGATGGGGCAGTCCCAAGCCTTTTCCTCCGGGAACTCGTAATCCTGGAGGATTATTTGGCAGCCGTGTGGCGCCTCATCTTCCCAAAGCCCTGCACGAGTGCTAAGCATCATTATCACTGTGATAATTAATTATTATTAAGCAGATTCCAGCCCTTCCCCGCTTCGCTGCCAACCTCGCTGCTTTCCCAGCCTCGGAGGAGCTAAATGAACCTGCGGCAGCTCCAGAGCTCCTTCCCATACAAAATCCCGGAGTTTTACCCTTCGGATTGGTAGCAGTGGGATCAGGACTGGCTGGGACGTGTGGGAGGATCAGCAGTTCCACCTCCACCCCGAGGGAATGGCAACCAAACATCCCAATCCCATCAGATCTGTGCTTCCACCCTGAAGGAATGGCATCCAAACATCCCAATCCCATTGGGTCCACTTGCACCCCAAAGGAACGGCATCCAAACATCCCAATCCCATCAGATCTGCTTCCACCCCGAAGGAATGGCATCCAAACATCCCAATTCCATTAGATCTGTGCTTCCACCCCAAAGGAATGGCATCCAAACATCCCAATTCCATTAGATCTGTGCTTCCACCCTGAAGGAATGGCATCCAAACATCCCAATTCCATTGGATCCGCTTCCACCTCGAAGGAATGACATCCAAACATCCCAATCCCATTGGATCCGCTTCCACCTCGAAGGAATGACATCCAAACATCCCAATCCCATCAGATCTGCTTCCACCCTGAAGGAATGGCAACCAAACATCCCAATCCCATCAGATCTGCTTCCACCCTGAAGGAATGGCAACCAAACATCCCAATCCCATTGGATCTGCTCCTCCACCTGGAAGGAATGGCATCCAAACATCCCAATCCCATCAGATCTGCTTCCACCCCGAAGGAATGGCAACCAAACATCCCAATCCCATTGGATCTGCTCCTCCACCTGGAAGGAATGGCATCCAAACATCCCAATCCCATCAGATCTGCTTCCACCCTGAAGGAATGGCATTCAAACATCCCAATCCCATTGGATCTGCTCCTCCACCCCAAAGGAATGGCAACCAAACATCCCAATCCCATTGGATCTGCTCCTCCACCTGGAAGGAATGGCATCCAAACATCCCAATCCCATCAGATCTGCTTCCACCCTGAAGGAATGGCATTCAAACATCCCAATCCCATTGGATCTGCTCCTCCACCCCAAAGGAATGACATCCAAACATCCCAATCCCATCAGATCCACTTCCACCCTGAAGGAATGGCATCCACACATCCCAATCCCATTGGATCCGCTTGCACGCCAAAGGAACGACATCCAAACATCCCAATCCCATTGGATCTGCTTCCACCCCGAAGGAATGGCATCCAAACACCCCAATCCCATCGGATCTGCTCTTCCACTCCATGGACGAGAAGAAAATCTTCATTTTTTTTCCAGAGGAAGCGTTGTTTCTTCAGAAATTCTCCCTTGCCTCAGTTTCCCCCCACGCTCTGGAGGGTCCCTCCCATGGATCCTTGTGGATTTCCTCATGGTTCGGAGCCGCTCCAGCGGCCTCATCCCGCCCTAATTAAACAACCGCCAGGATTAAACAGCCATTAGGCCTCTCCGCTTGGAAAAACGAGCATTTCCAGCCGCCCGAAGCTCCATTTAAATGCAAATGTGGCGGGTTTAGCCCGGAACCGTGGAAATGAGGAGCATTCCCGTGGAAACGAGGAGCAATTCCAGCGGCGGGGCCACCACCGGCTCCGCTCGGTGCCACCCCGGGAGCGCTGGGACAGGAACGCCGGGCTGGGTGGGGCTGCATCCCAAACCCACCCCCCAAATTCGGGATGCTCTGGGAAGAATCCCTGGGAAAACAGATGGATCTCCTGGCGTGGATAGTTCGACCAGACGCTGGGACTTTCCGAACGCCAGCACAGACAGATGAGTGAGGGCATTTGGGAGTTTTCTCCCCATTTTGGGGCAGAGCTGCTGCCTGTTTTCATGAATTCCTGCCAAAACGAGGCGCACAAAGGGATTCCATCCCAAAATCCTCCCCAAAGGGACCCATCCACGCTGTGCTGGACCCACCTTCCCCTCCCTATCCTCTCCCTGCAGGTAATCACACAGGACCCCAATTTCCCCCCCTTTTTTCCCCATTCCCGATCGCGTTGTTGGAGACGCCGGCAGTGAATAATGCAGGAGGAGGCTGGAGGGGAAAGGAGCGGCTCAGGTTGTTCCATTATTGATGAGAGCTGACAGATCCGCTCCTGACAACCTTCCGAGGAGATCTGATTAGCTCGGAAAAAAAAAAAAAAAAAAAAAAAAAAAAAGAAAAACCAAAAAACCACCGAAACCGCAGCGCCTTCGCGAGGGGCTGACGGCAGCTGAAAACCCCAAAGGAGCAGCGTTATCGACGTTCCCCGATTCCAGGGGACTTTCAAAAAAGGTTCGAGCAGATTGAGAAGAGGTAATTACGCTCAATTAGAGTCACAAGCGCCGAGACGTCAGCGCCGCTTCTCCCGCTCCCCTCGTACCGCAGGCAGGGATAAACGGGGATTTATCCAGCGGAATCCGTGGATTCTTTGGGATAGCGGGAACCGGGGGGGCTCCGGCCCTGCAGGAAAGTCAGCGGGAGCTTCGCTGGGCGCCTCCGCCGCCTCCCCCCTCATTGCCGGCTGGGTTCGCATGAATAATTCATCCTCATCCTCCTCCTGCCCGGCTCTCGAGTGCCGGGATCTTTGTAGATCCAACCTGGGGATGAAAGCCCCGGCAGGAGCGGTGGAGGGCCCCGGAGGTCGCGGCTGCCAGACCCTTTCCCAATTAGCCGAGCCCTGGAACGCGTGCCCAGACTCCACACGCGGCCCTCCTCCCTCAGCTCCGGCACAGCCCGCCTTTCCAGGCAGGAGAAATTCTCCCTTTCCCAAGGTTTTGGCCAAACCGAGCCCCCCAGGGGTGGATTTGGGGCTCTGTCAGGATGGAGGAGAGGCTGGATGGTGCTGTTTTGGATGCGTGACACCACCCATGCTCCAAAATCCAGCTTTTAAGTGAAATATCTCAATTCTCCCAAGCTCTCCTGTGCTGCATTTCCCCACACGAGGGGACAGCATCCCAAATATTCCCCTAAATATCCTACATTAATCCTAAATAAAATATCCTAGATATCCTCCACTGGTGGATTCGTGTTCCCAGCAGGGACGAGCGCAGGGATCCCTGAGTGCCAAACCAGCCCGGGGAGGGTCATTCCTGTGCTCCCTTTCCATCCTTTTCAGGGATATAAAAACATTTTTGGTGTTTAGGACGGGATCCTCCAGCTGGAGGGTCAGGGGACCCAGCCCCATCCCTTCCACCACAGGAATTTCAGCATTCCAGATTGGGCGGGGGGACACCTCAGCACCCAGGGATGCCAGGGATGGTGGAGAACCTGCCCCGAGGGGGTTCAGAGGCTCCTTTCTATCCCATAACGTTGAGAAGCAGCTGGTGGGATGATGTTTGGGAAGCTGAGGACACCGGGAATGAATTCTTGAGCTCCCACCTCCCACTGGAGACCCCTGGCAAGGCCCCCTCGCTCCGCAGCCCCCCACGGGCTGGGACCAGCGCACCTCCCACATCCCCCGCGTTCATCCCTGAGGAAAATCCCACCGGATTGGGATGCAGCCAGCAGGGAGCGAGTCCCTGAGTGAGAGCAGGAGCTTCCACCCACGCCCAGCTTGGCTCTTTCTTCCCTCGTTGTTTTCCGCCTCTCTCTGATGTTCCCCAGGGTCGGATCCCTTTGAGTTCCCCTCCATTGACAGCGGTGGCAGCGATGCCATTCCCCAGGCTCCCGCCTTTCCTCCCCACCGTGCTTCCTCCACTTTTGTCGTCTTGGGGACAAAAACTCCCCAAAATCTTCGGAATTCAGGCCAGGAGCAGATCCACCACCAGCACCTTCCCCTGCCGTGCCTCAGTTTCCCCACGGTGACTCCAATCCCTGCAGCATCCCTCAGAAATCCCATCCCTTCCCATCCCGAATTTCTCCCTGCTTTTATTCATTCCTCTCCTGGTGCCCACAGCTGAACTCCAGCCCCGATTTCCTGCCCAAACTCCCCTTCCCGACGCCCCCAGCTCCTCCTCCTTCCTCGGCGGCCTCCGTGAGACCCCCCAAGCTCCGGGGCTCTTTCCCGTCAGCCCTCGTTAGGCAGCGGGCGGCAAGCGAGGGCCGCTGAATTAATTAATCACTGAATTAATTAATCACGGAATCAGCTGCTGAATTCGTCACCCGTCCGTGCCGCGGAGCAGCTGCTCGGCATCAGCCCAAAGGGCTCCTGGCTGCTGCTCCCTCCCTTTTCCGGGAGCACCGAGGGATGAGGAGCCTTCACTGGGCACAACAACTTTTTCTCTTTTTCCTCTTTTTTCATTGCCTGACCCTTTTTAAAGCGGCACGGAGGAGCAGCAGCTCCCCGGGGATGTTTTCCCTGCCTTTGCGCCCTTCCCCGAGCCTCTCTCTCCGTTTCCCAGGCCAACAGAGCCGGCCCTGGGCCGCACCTTTCCCTGGAGCCCAGCCCATCCCAAACATTCGCGGCTCCTCCGGAAGCCTCCTGCCAGCTCTGCCCGCTCAAAGTCACCTTGTCCCGGCCCGCCGCGCTCCGGCCTCTCCCGGCAAATCATTAATCGGCTCCTCGGCATTCCCGCATGGAAAAATGCCCCAGCGGGTGCCCCCGGCCTGGCACTCGGACATGCCGCTGCCCGGGAAGCTGCTCCTGTCGGCGGCCGCGCTGCTGCTCCTCTCCCTGGCCTTCAGGTTTTATAGGAACCGCTCGCCTCCCCCCGGGAAAATCCCACCGGGAGAGCAGCGGGAAAACCGGGATGGGGATGGGGGTCTGAGGAGGAGGAGGAGGAAGGATGGGGCGGACAAGTGTGGGAATGGCCCCGGGATGCAGCACGAGGGTCTCCGGGGGGAGCAGAGCTTTCCAAGTAATGAGGAGGAGGAGGAGGAGGAGGAGGAAGGAGAAGAGATGGGTTCGGAGCTGATTCCCAGCAAAGCCCCGCTCAGTCCGGCCGGGATGGAAAGGGAGTTGGGAAGGGAACTGGGATGGAAGTTGGGAATTAAATCAGAAAGTGAAACAGGGGTTGAGCTGGGGAGTGATCCTGGGAGCAGGACGGGAAGCGAGCAGGGAAAAGAGCCGGGAAGTGAGCTGGGAAGTCAGCCAGGAAGCAAATCGGGAAGCAGGCTGGGAATCAAGCCGGGAAACACTCCAGGAAGAAAGCCAGGAAGCAAATTGATAATGAAGCCAGTTAATGAGTTGGGAAGTGAGCAGACAAACGAGCTGGGAAAGAAATTGGGAATTAAGTCAGGAATCGAGCTGGGAAATGAAGCGGGAAGCAAGCTGGAAAGTGAGGCAGGAATTGAGGTGGGAAGTGAACCAGAAAGCAAGCTGGGAAGTGAGCCGGGAAGCAAGGCAGAAATTTTGCTGGGGAGTGAGCCGGGAATTCTGCTGGGAAGCGATCTTGGAAGCAAGGCGGGAGTCGAGGCGGGAAGGGAGCCGGGAATGTCGCTGGGAAGCGAGCTGGGCTCTCACGACCCCGGGGCCGGGGCCGCAGCCCGAGGCAGCCCCGCAGGGAGGGACGCAGCTGCTCCGAGCTCCGGGAGCTCCCCGGGGATTCCCGACGCCCGGACAGAGGGGGATGGATGCGCCCAGAGCACGGAGCGGGATGCGGCTGGAGCAGGGAGGAGCAGGGAGGGCAGCACGGGGTCAGTGCGGACCCTCAGCGTCACCTCCAGCCTGGGGCTGCTGCTGACGGCGAGCGAGGTGGGCTCAGACACCTCCTACTGCTTCTCCTCGGTGGCCAAGATCCAGGTGGAGGAGAACTTCATCCCGGAGCGCCAGGACAAGGACAGGGACAGCCCGCCCAGGCCTGGCCTGCGGGGCAAGGTCTACGACTACTTCGTGCAGTCCAGCTCCGAGTCGGTGTCCAAGCAGACGTCCCTGCCCTTTGTCCCTGCGGGGACATCCCAATGTCACAGGGACAGGGACCAGGCAGAGCCACAGAGCTCCGGAACCCAGGGGGAGAATCCAGCTTTGGAAATTCCTGATCCCGACACCACCTCAGCTCCACAGGAGGGCACGGAGAACCTTCCAGAACCACCTTCTCCCGGCTGGAAGAGCGGCACCCCCCAGCTCCCACTGCCCGGTGGGGCTCCAGCTGCGGGTCCTGAGCCATCTCAGGCGTCACCACCCGCCCAGGTGCACCTGGGGAACTGCTCCGAGGTTCTGCGTGCGGCCAAGGCTCAGCAGCTGCGGGCCCTGCAGGACGCTGCCCTCCAGGTGATGAGCGCCAACCTCCTGCAGGCGCTGCGCTCCCCGAACATCTACGGCCGCCTCAATGCCGGCGAGCGGGAGCTGCTCCCGGCGCTCCGGAGCCGCGGGCGGCCGCGCCTGGTGGTGGCCGATGTCCCCCCGGCCGAGCCCGGCCACCGCCGCGGCCGCCTCTGCTACTACGACGAGGACGGGGACCGCTGGTGCCAGCTGTGCCAGCTGCCGGCCGGGGTGGCCGGGCGGGGCTGTGCCGCGTGCTCCATGTTCAATTACCTGTTCCTGGCGCCCGGCTGGGAGGGGACAGGCCGGGCGCGGAGCCCCTCGCGCCGCGTGCTCTGCTACGACCCTCTGAGGGACAGCTGGTGTGACATCTGTCCCCTGCGCCAGGCACGGCCACACTGCCAGCTGGTGGCCCTGGACGGGCACCTCTACGCCATCGGGGGCGAGTGCTTGGCCACCGTGGAGCGCTACGACCCCCGGCGCGACCGCTGGGCCTTCGCCGCCGCCCTGCCCAGGGACACCTTCGCCGTGGCCCACGCGGCCGCCGCGTGCGACGGGGACATTTACGTCACCGGGGGCACGCTGCGCTCGCTGCTGCTGCGCTACGACGCCCGCGGGGACAGCTGGGCCACCAGCCCGGCCGTCGGTGACAAGGACGGGACGGCCGAGCTGGTGAGCGCCCACGGGTTCCTGTACCGCTTCCAGCTGCGGCGCGGCGCCGGCGGCACCGAGGTGGCCGTGTCGCGGTGCAGCGCCAGCGCCAGGCTGTGGTACCGCTGTGGCAGCCGCCCCCTGCCCGAGCCGGCCGGGCTGCGCTGCGCTGCTCTGGGAGGCCTCGTTCATTGCCTGGGTCGTGGTTTCCATCTCCGCTTCCTGGCTGACCCCGTCTCGCCGCGCTTCGGGGCCAAGGAGCTGAGGCCCTTCCCGGAGCCCCACGGGAGCCTCCTGCCCGCGGTGCTGGTGCTGCCCGAGGGGGGCACGGAGACACCGCGGCCCTGAGGGGTCCCCGAGGAGTGGTGGCAGCTGGAGAAGGAGCTCCTAGCCCGACGTGTGCAATCCAAGCCCTCCATGGACCCGACTTCTTCCCATACCCGTGATGCAGGAAGGGATCAAACCCTTGGATCCGACCTGTTCCCACTGCCCAGGCTGGAGGAAGGGATCAGATCCTTGGATCTGACCTGTTTTCACTCTCCGGGATGCCGGAAGGGATCAGACCCCTGGATCCAACCTCCTCCCACCCCCTGGGATGGATCAAAGAATCAGATCCTTGGATCCAGCCTCTTCCTACTGCCCAGGATGCAGGAAGGGATCAGACCCTTGAATCTGGCCTCTTCCCAGTCCCTGAGATGCAGAAAATAATCAAACCCTTGGATCCGACCTGTTTCCGCTCTCCAGGATGCAGGAAGGGATCAAACCCTTGGATCCCACCTCTTAGCACTTCCTGGGATGGAGAAAGGGATCAGATCCTTGGATCCAGCCTCTTCCCACAGCCCAGGCTGGAAGAAGGAATCAGACCCTTGGATCCGGCCTTTTGCCACTGTCCAGGATGCAGGAAGGGATCAGACCCCTGGATCTGGCCTCCTCCCACCCCCTGGGATGGAGAAAAGGGATCAGATCCTTGGATCCGGCCTCTTCCTACTGACCAGGATGCAGGAAGGGATCAGACCCTTAGATCTGGCCTCTTTCTGCTCCTTGGGATGGAGGAAGGGATCAGATCCTTGGACCCAGCCTCTTCCCACTGCCTGGGACAGAGAAAGGGATCAGATCCTTGGATCCGGCCTCTTCCCATGTCCCAGGCTTGAGGAAGGGATCAAACACTTGGATCGGGCTTTTCCCCCACTGCCCAGACTGGAGGAAGGGATCAAAATCTTGGATTGCGCCTCTTCCCACACCCCGGGCTGGAGGAAGGCATCAAACCCTTAGATCCAGCTTTTCCCCACCCCCTGGAATGGAGAAAGGGATCAGATCCTTGGATCCAGTCTCTTCCCACACCCCGGGCTGGAGGAAGGGATCAAACCCTCGGGCGCTGCCGGGAATCGCAGCCCGGAGGAGGCTCCGGGAAGAGCCGGGAGGAGCTGGGCGGGCTCGTTTGCTCAGGGGAGGTCAAACAAGGCCATGTTTGTTTGGGCGGCAGCAAATCCCGGATCTCCGCGGGCTCCAGCTGTCCGGACACCCTTCAGGACCAATTCAGACCTGATTTAGACCCGACTTAGGCTCCAGGTGGGGAACGTTGACCCGGACACGGATGAGGAGTGGTTTAGGGTGGAGGTTGCTGGAGTTCTACCAGCATCGCTGGGACACCTCACTCACGCTGGGAAGAGTTCGGGGCTGGCCTCGTTATCTCTTATCTCGTTATTCCTCTCCTCCTCCTGAGAGCGCACTTGTCTGTGTTTAATCTCTGTGTAAAGCGGCGCCGGGGGTTTGGGCACAGCTGGGCCTAAATTAAAGCGAACATTCGGTGAAATGAACGCCGCGCCTCGTTTTAAGCCGAGCCTAATTGGAGGCAAGAGCGCGCTGCATGTTCGACATCTCTAATTAGGCACGGCCGGCAGCTCCGGGAGGCAAACAGGGAGCAGCGCTCCCTCATCCCCTTTTCCCAGGTTTTCCAGGACCAGTGCTCCCTCATCCCCTTTTCCCAGGTTTTCCAGGACCAGTGCTCCATCATCCCCTTTTCTCAGGTTTTCCAGGAGCAGATGCTCTCTCACTCCCTTTTCCAAGCTCAGACACTCCCTCATCCCCCTTTCCCAGCTTTTCCCATCATTTCCCTGCTCAGACACTCCCTCATCCCCCTTTCCCAGGTTTTCCTGGCTCAAACGCTCCCTCATCTCCTTTTCCCAGCTTTTCCCCCTGTAGACACTCCCTCATCCTCTTTTCCCAGGTTTTCCAGGAGCAGTTGCTCTCTCATTCCCATTTTCCTCCCAGCTTTTCCCAGGTTTTCCCAGCTTTTCCTGGCTCAGACACTCCCTCATCCCCTTTCCCAGCATTTCCTGGCTTAGACATTCCCTCATCCCCCTTTCCCAGTTTTTCCCAGCTCAAACGCTCCCTCATCCCCTTTTCCCAGCTTTTCCCCCTGTAGACACTCCCTCATCCCCTTTCCCCAGCTTTTCTTGGCTCAAATGCTCCCTCATCCCCTTTCTCCAGTTTTTCCCACTTCAGACACTCCCTCATCCCTTTTTCCCAGGTTTTCCCAGCTCAAACGCTCCCTCATCCCCTTTTCCCAGCTTTTCCCAGCTCAGACACTCCCTCATCTCCTTTTCCCAGCTTTTCCCCCTGTAGACACTCCCTCATCCTCTTTTCCCAGCTTTCCCAGGAGCAGATGTCTCTCATTCCCATTTTCCCCCCAGCTTTTCCCAGGTTTTCCCGGCTCAAACACTCCCTCACCCCCTTTTCCCAGCTTTTCTTGGCTCAAATGCTCCCTCATCCCCTTTCTCCAGTTTTTCCCACTTCAGACACTCCCTCATCCCTTTTCCCCATGTTTTCCCAGCTCAAACGCTCCCTCTTCCTCTTTTCCCAGTTTTTCCCAGCTCAAACGCTCCCTCATCCCCTTTTCCCAGCATTTTCCAGCTCAGACATTTCCTCATCCCCTTTTCCCAAGTTTTCTAGGAGCAGATGCTCTCTCATTCCCATTTTTCCCCCGAGGTTTTCCCACGTTTTCCCAGCTCAAACGCTCCCTCTTCCTCTTTTCCCAGTTTTTCTGGGAGCAGACGCTCTCATCCCCCTTTCCCAGTTTTTCCCAGCTCAGACGCTCCCTCATCCCCTTTTCCCAGCTTTTCCCCCTGTAGACATTCCCTCATCCCCTTTTCCCAGCTTTCCCAGGAGCAGATGCTCTCTCATTCCCATTTTCCCCCAGTTTTCCCAGATTTTCCCAGCTTTTCCTGGCACAGACACTCCCTCATCCCCTCTCCCAGCTTTCCCAGGAAATCGCTGCTTATCCCACAGTTCCAGAGGGGCGGGGAAAAGGAGCTTAAACCCCCCCCAGTTCCACCTCCCACTACCCCAGACTGCTCCAGCCCGGCCTGGGACCAGGATGGGAATTCCAGGGGTTTTTTTTTGGGAATTTTGTGGCGGTTTAAGAGACCCTGGATTAATGTTCTCTCCCAAAGCGCTCCCAGAAGGATTCCTGGCACTGCCTGGAGCCTCCGGACAGAGGGCAGGGAACCTTGGGAGGCTGCGTTAATTAATGAGCCTGGGGCCGCGGTAATTAATTAACCCGGGGCTGCGTTAATGAACAAACCTGCCCAGGCTGTTCCTGCTGGTGGGGGACCCCTCCCTGTCATGGGAAACGCAGGAATATGTTGGAGTATGAGGATTTTTTGGGATTCGTGGAATTTCCCAGCTGAAATATCCCAAAAAAGAGACTCTGGGGTATGGGAGGTGACAATTCCAGCAGCGGGATGATCCCTCTGGAATGGCCCCGGGCCAGCGGGGGGGAAGGACTGGAATGAGGGAGGGGGAAAATAAAGGGAAAAGGACAAATTCAAACCCACACTCAGACCTGGAAGTTTCGCTCCCTACTCCCAAATCCCAAAGGTTTGGTTCATTTTCTCCCAAATCCCAAAGGTTTGGTTCATTCTCTCCCTAATCCCAAAGGTTTGGTTCATTCTCTCCCAAATCCTGAAGGTTTGGTTCATTCTCTCCCAAATCCCGAAGGTTTGGTTCATTCTCTCCCAAATCCCGAAGGTTTGGTTCATTCTCTCCCAAATCCCAAAAGTTTGGTTCATTTTCTCCCAAATCCCAAAAGTTTGGTTCATTCTCTCCCAAATCCCGAAGGTTTGGTCCTTTCCTCCCAAATCCCAAAGGTTTTGTTCATTCCATGCTCCCGAATCCCAAAGGTTTTGTTCGTTCTCAGCTCCCAAATCCCAAAAGTTTGGTTCATTCTCTCCCAAATCCTGAAGGATTGGTCCTTTCCTCTCTCCCAAATCCCAAAGGTTTGGTTCATTTTCTCCCGAATCCCTAAAGTTTGGTCCTTTCCTCGCTCCCCAGTCCCAAAAGTTTTGTTGGTTCCCAGCTCCCAAATCCCAAAGGTCCAGCTCCAGCCTCCTTCTCCCACCCCGGGGCCATTCCAGAGAGATCATCCCTCCACTGGAATTCTCACCTTGCTCATCCCAGAATCTTTTCCTTTTGGGATGTTTCAACCCAGAAATTCCGTGGATCCCAAAACCTCCTTATTTTCCCCATCATTATTTAACTCCTCGCCCCTCTCGCTCGTGCTCCCCCACATTTCTGCTTTTCCCACGGCGAATTCCCGGTGTTGGAGCTTTCCACCCCCCTTGGATGGTGCGAACCCATCCCAAATCCCGATTTTTGCCCTTTTCCCGTGACCGCTGCAGAGGAGAGCTCCCGGTAGGTGGGAACACGGCCCTGGAGCCCTTCCAGAGGACATTGGATTGTTTTCCATCGCAGGAAAGCTTTCCCAGATCCCGCCTTTCTGCTGGCGCCGTTTCGTGTTTCACCTTGCCTTTAACCCCTTCCTGCCCGTGTTCCCCAGGGAAGAGCGCCAAGGACGGGCCGCGGGCAGCGCTCCCTCCCCCGATCCTGCACTCGCCAAGATTAATTTTGGGAAGCATTTGGGAGATTAAAAACTCCCGGGGACATCCCGGCCTTGTCCTGCCGGGAAGGACACATAGGCCGGGAGGGTGTGGGAATGACTTTGGGATGAGGGAAACGGAAAATAAAGGGAAAAGGACAAATCCAGACCCACGCTCAGACCGGGAGGTTTTGTTCCCTGCTCCCAAATCTCGAAGGTTTGGATTGATTCCTGATCCCAAATCTAGGAAGTTTGATTAGTTCCCTGCTCCTCAATCCTGAAGATTTTGTTCATTCTCCAATCCCAAATCCCAAAAGTTTGGTTCATTCCCTGCTCCCAAATCCAGGAGGTTTGGCTCCTTCTCTTCCAAATCCCAAAGGTTTGGACTGTTACCTGATCCCAAGTCCAGGAGATTTGATTAGTTCCCTGCTCCCAAATCCCAAAGGTTTGGTTATTTCCCTGCTACCAGATCCTGAAGGTTTGGTTCCTTCTCTCCCAAAAACCAAAGGTTTGGATCGTTCCCTGCTCCCAAATCCAGTGCAGGGAGGAGCCTCTGGAAGTCTCCCAAATCCCAAAGGTTTGGTTCAATCCCTGCTCTCAAATCCCAAAGGTTTGGATCATTCCCTGATCCCAAATCCAGGAGGTTTGATTAATTCCCTGCTCCCAAATCCCAAATGTTTGGTTCATTCCGTGCTGCCCAATCCTGAAGATTTGTTTCACTCCCTGATCCCAAATCCCAAAAGTTTGGTTCATTCCCTGCTCCCAAATCTCAAAGATTTGGTTCCTTCTCTCTCAAACACCAAAGGTTTGAATTGTGACCTGCTCCCAAATCCCGAAGGTTTGGATCATTCCCTGATCCCAAATCCAGGAGGTTTGATTAATTCCCTGCTCCCAAATCCCAAAGGTTTGGTTCATTCCATGCTCCCCAGTCCCAAAGATTTGGTTCACTTCCTGATCCCAAATCCCAAAGGTCTGGTCCTTTCCCTGCTCCCAAATGCCAAAGGCTTTGGATCATTCCCTGTTCCCAAACCCAGTGCAGGGAGGAGCTTCTGGAAGTCTCCTAAGTCCCGAAGGTTTGGTTCTTTTCCTGATCCCAAATCCCAAAGGTTTGGATCATTCCCTGCTCCCAAATCCAGGAGGTTTGATTAATTCCCTGCTCCCAAATCTCAAAGGTTTGGATCATTCCCTTATCCCAAATCCAGGAGGTTTGATTAATTCCCTGCTCCCAAATCCCAAAGTTTTGGTCCTTCCCCTGCTCCCAAATCCCAAAGGTTTTGTTCATTTCCCATTCCCAAACCACGAAGGTTTGGTCCTTTCCCTGCTCCCAGATCCCAAAGATTTGGCTCCTTCTCTTCCAAATCCCAAAGGTTTAGGATCTGTCCTGCTTTTTGAGGATAATTTCCACGGAATTGGGATCTGTCCTGCTTTTTGAGGGGAATTTCCATGGGACTGGGGCCTGTTCTCATTTTTGGGAGCATTTCCATGGGATTTTTGGAAGCATTTCCATGGGATTGGGGTCTGTCTTCCTTTTTTGGGAGCATCTCCATGGGATTTTGGGAAGCATTTCCATGGGATTGAGTTTTGTCCTCCTTTTCCCGCACTGGGATGTGACTTCCAGGGTTTTGCTTCCCTAAAGCAGCGGCGCTGGAAATCCCAATCCTGGAGAAATTCCATAAAAATCCATCCAGGCCCCCAAATTCCAGGGTTTTTTTGCACACTAGGAATTTTGGAGCTGGAGAATGAAATTCTGGGATTTTCCTTTCCTGGGGGATCCAGATTTTCCAAACCAGCTGGAGAAGAGGATGAAGAATCCCAGGAATTTCCTGAAGATCATAGGGACCCTAAAAGAGAATTTGGGATTATCTCAACCCAGAATTTTGGGATTTCAATGGAGGATTTTCCCTAAAATGGGAAAAATCCAGGAATGAGGAGAGGAGGAAAATTCAGGAGCACAGGAGGAGTTTTAAAATTTAGGAATTTTCAATGGAAGCTGAGCCCAACAGAGCCTCAAAAATCCCTTTCCTCAAAACTCCCAAATCCTCAAAATTCCCTTTTCCCGACATTTTTTCCCGAGGCGTTGCTGCCATCTAGGGGCTCCTGGTTGAAAACATAGAAAAACGGAATTTATTCGCGGTTTCCCAGCATTATTCCCAACTTTTTTCCCTTTGACTTTTCCAGCGGGTTTTTCCTGCTTTATTTGCAGCTTGGATATTCCCGGAATTTTTTATTCCTAGATTACATCCGGGGTTTTTCCAAGATTTTTCATCCCAGCAAAAATCATGTTTTATCCCTGGAAAAAA
Organism: Melospiza melodia melodia; assembly: GCF_035770615.1. Taxonomy (NCBI): domain Eukaryota; kingdom Metazoa; phylum Chordata; class Aves; order Passeriformes; family Passerellidae; genus Melospiza; species Melospiza melodia. Next base: position 6,460,948 of record NC_086219.1, read on the forward strand.
AATCCTGGTTAAGACTTGAATGTTCCCAGAAAAAACCTTGGAAGGCACAAAACATCCTCGGGGCTCAGCTGGGATGTAAAATTCCCAAAAATGTCAGGAATGTGGGAATTCCCAGCTCCTCATCCCAGCAAATCCCTCATTCCCACTTGGATCCTTATTCTGCCAATTTCTTGCCCCATTTCCATAGGAAAAAGCAGAAAATTCCATAATTTTGGAGTTTTTCCCCAATTTCTGCTCCTTCTCCCTCTCAGCTGCCCAAAGGTGTTTTGGGAATGAGGGAACATCCAGGGAAAAGTCGGAATTCTCCTCCTGCTCCTCCTTGGGATCCACTCAGATGCTGTTTTCCCAAAATATTTTCATTCCCAGGAATCCCAGATTCCTTTAATTCCCAGTGCTGCTCAATCTCATAGGGCAAAGCAGGCATGGAAAAAATTTCCATGACTTTGAAATCAATTGAAATCAAGGAATGGGAATTCCCAAGGAAAAGGGAACTTAGGGAGCAGCCAAAGAAATGGGAATTCAAAGAAATTCAAAGGAATTCCTGGAATTTTTACGGAAAAATGGGATTTATTCCTGATTTCCCCAGATTTTCCTGGAGGTTTTCCATTGAATTTTCCTGGATCCATCTGGGCTCATCCTGAGGAATCCAAGCACGAGGATCCCACTGGATCCTTCTGGGAGCAGCTCCATGCCCAGGGAATGCCAAAGGGGGAGGGAAAAGCAGGAATTCCAGCAAAAAATCACCTCAGAAAGAAGAAAATTGGGATTCCTGAATTTTCCTGAGGCCACACTTGGGGAATATTGGAATTTTAGGGATTTATCCAGGCTGTGCTGGGTTTTTACTCCATGGGAAGGGTTCAGTCCAGGTTTCATCCCAAATTCCTGCAGGTCAGGGAAAGGAAAGCAAGAGGGAAAAGTGGGAATTCCAGCAAATTCTGGATTTCTGGGAATTGCAGAAATCTGGGATCAGGGCAGTTTTTACAGCCTGGAGAAACCAAAGGAATCTTTTCCCATGGGATCATTTTTCCCATTTCTCCTCACCCCATGGGATTCCTTTGGGATCCATGTGCAGCTCTGACCCCCTGGAAAACCCCAGAGCATGAGGGAATCACAAATTCCCAGCCCCAGGCATTCCTTGGGATTCCAGGGGGAGGATGATCCCTAAAAAAGCCAGGACATCCATCCACAACCCTTCCCATCCCTCAATTCCAATGAAATTATCCCAATTCCCATGGAAATTATCCCAATTTCAATGAAACTATCCAAATTCCCATGGAAATTATCCCAATTCCCATGGAAATTATCCCAATTCCAATGAAATTATCCCAATTCCCATGGAAATTATCCCAATTCCAATGAACTGGTCCCAATTCCAATGAAATTCTCCCAATTCCAGTGGAAATTTGGATAATTTCCCACTTCCAGTGGAAATTATCCAAATCCTGATGAAAATAATCCCAGTTTTGACAGAAATTATCCCAATTCCAATGAACTGGTCCTGATTCCAATGGAAATTACCCCAATTCAAGTGAAATTATCCCAATGCCAATGGAAATGATCCAAATTCCAATGGAAAATATCGCAGCTCCAATGGAAACTATCCCAATGTCAATGGAAATTATCCCAATTCCAACAAACTGGTCCCAATTCCAATGAACTGGTCCCAGTTTCAATGGAAATTATCCCAATGCCAATGAAGTTATCCCAGTTCCAATGGAAATTATCACAATTCCAATGGAACGATCCCAATTCCAACGGGAATGATCCCCATTAACTCAGATTCCGCGTTTTTCCAGCCCTGAACTTCCAGATCCTGGTGTAGGCAGGGATTTGGGATCATCTGGAATGAAGGAATTCTCCCAATGTCCTCCAAAGATGAATCCAGTCCCACATCCCGGTGCAGGTGGAGATTTGGGATCACCTGGAATGAAGGGATTGTCCCAGTGTCCTCTAAAGACAGCCCAACATTTCATGGCAGGTGGAGATTTGGGATCACCTGGAATGAACACATGGGATTGTCCAGGATGAAGGTGTGGGATCATCCCAGTCTCCTCCAAGGCCAGATCCAGCCCCAGATCCTGGTTCAGAGAGGGATTTGGGATCACGTGGAATGAAGGGATTGTCCCAGTGTCCTCCAAAGTCAGATCCAGCCCCCCATCCCAGTGGAGTCAGAGATTTGGGATCGCCTGGAATGAAGGCCTGGGATTGTCCAGGATGAAGGCACAGGGCTGTCCCAGTCTCCTCCAAGGCCAGATCCAGCCCCAGATCCTGGTTCAGAGAGGGATTTGGGATCACCTGGAATGAAGGGACTGTCCTAGTGTTCTCCAAAGATGGATCCAGCTCCACATTCCAGTGCAGGCAGAGGTTTGGGAACACGTGGAATGAAGGGATCTATGGAATTGTCCTGGTGTCCTCCACAGTCAGATCCAGCCCCACATCCCTATGCAGGCAGGGATTTTGGATCACCTGGAATGAACACATGGGATTGTCCAGGATGAAGGTGTGGGGTTGTCCTGGTGTCCTTCAAAGATGAATCCAGTCCCACATCCTGGTACAGGTGGAGATTTGGGATCACATGGAATGAAGGTGTGGGATTGTCCTGGTGTCCTCCACAGCCAGATCCAGCCCCAGATTCCAGTGGAGGCAGAGATCCAGAGAATGAACACATGGGATTGTCCAGGATGAAGGCACAGGGCCGTCCCAGTCTCCTCCAAGGCCAGATCCAGCCCCAGATCCTGGTTCAGAGAGGGATTTGGGATCACCTGGAATGAAGGGATTGTCCCAGTGTCCTCCAAAGACAGATCCAGCCCCACCTTCCAATGCAGGCAGGGATTTGGGATCACCTGGAATGAACACATGGGATTGTCCAGGATGAAGGTGTGGGATCATCCCAGTCTCCTCCAAGGCCAGATCCAGCCCCAGATCCTGGTTCAGAGAAGGATTTGGGATCACCTGGAATGAAGGGATTGTCCCAGTGTCCTCCACAGTCAGATCCAGCCCCCCATCCCAGTGGAGGCAGAGATTTGGGATCACCTGGAATGAACACATGGGATTGTCCAGGATGAAGGTGTGGGATTTTCCTGGTGTCTTTCAAAGATGAATCCAGTCCCACATCCTGGTACAAGTGGAGATTTGGGATCACATGGAATGAAGGTGTGGGATTGTCCTGGTGTCCTCCACAGCCAGATCCAGCCCCAGATCCCAGTGGAGGCAGAGGTCCAGAGAATGAACACATGGGATTGTCCAGGATGAAGGCGCAGGGCTGTCCCAGTCTCCTCCAAGGCCAGATCCAGCCCCAGATCCTGGTTCAGAGAAGGATTTGGGATCACCTGGAATGAACACATTCGATTGTCCAGGATGAAGGCGCAGGGCTGCCCCAGTCTCCTCCAAGCCGAGATCCAGCCCCAGATCCTGGTTCAGAGAGGGATTTGGGATCACCTGGAATGAAGGGATTGTCCTAGTGTTCTCCAAAGACGGATCCAGCTCCACATTCCAGTGCAGGCAGAGGTTTGGGAACACCTGGAATGAAGGGATCTATGGAATTGTCCTGGTGTCCTCCAAAGACACATCCAGCCCCACATCCCAGTGGAGTCAGAGATTTGGGATCACTTGGAATGAAGGCCTGGGACTGTCCAGGATGAAGGTGTGGGATTTTCCTGGTGTCCTTCAAAGATGAATCCAGTCCCACATCCTAGTACACGTGGAGATTTGGGATCACATGGAATGAAGGTGTGGGATGGTCCCATTGTCCTCCACACCAGATCCAGCCCCACATCCCAGCACAGATTCCCGTGGACTCCAGGATCTCCAACATCTTTCCCCAAGGCATCTCCATGGCTCTTTGGTGGGAACTGGGGATCAAACACTGGGAAGGCCGAGGGAGCTCATCCCACAGTTCCTCCCCATCCTGGCCCTGCGCACCTTGGGTCCTTCCCTGTCCCAGGACAATTCCTTCCTTGGCAGGTCCTTCCCAATCCCAGCTCCCCCTGCTCCAGGCTCCTTGGACCCTTCTGGATGCTCAAGGTCCCACTTGGAGCTCCCTGGAATTCCCCATCCTTGACATCCAGGATTTTTATCCTCACCAGGAGGTGAGGGAGGAGCTGGGGGCTCATCCAAATCCCCAGATGGACCTGGTGGGAGGGCTCAGGATTCCATGGAATTCTCCCTGTCTGATCCAAGGCTCAGGCAAGGAGGATCCGAGGTCCCAATGCTGCTCGTTCCATCCAGCCCAGCATTCCCAAGTGTCCAGGGCCGCTGGAACCTCCTCAGAGGGGTTTTGGAGGTGTCATTTTAATAGAAAATACAGTTTTATAGAAAATATAATTTAAAGAGAATAACCTTTTATAGAGAAAATATGATTTTATATAAAACTGTGGGATCTCAGCACCTCAGGACTGAGGTGCAGAGTGACCGAGACCACCCTTGGGGGGCTCAGGAGTCCTGGAATGTTGCCAGCAGTGTCTGGTGGCTGGACTTTGATCCTGCACGGGAGACGACACCTGTATGAGGATGGGAGGATTTCACTGGGGTGAATGGTGAAGGGATAAGTTAGTTAGAGTGAAACACAGGGTTTAGGATTTCTGTACAGGGGGGTCTAGAGAAGTAAGATGGAGGCATTGGGGCGTGTCCTGTTCTTCTTCTTCTTCTTCTTCTTGGCCTCCATCTTCTGTGGTGATGTTGGCACTTTGGGATTGGTTATTACTAAAAGTGCACTGGTTAATAAGGGTAAAAGGTATTGGGGAAAAATGATAAATATTGTATACGTAATTTTGAGTATAAAGATAGGTGACCGCCCCGGGGGCTCTCAGTGAGCTCATGGCTGGCTGCTGTGCAGACTCTGTAGGGCCGAGAGAAAATCTTTTAGATAAACAATTAATAAACACCGAGACCAAGAAAAGATCTGAAGCCTCTTCTCGTCCTTTGGAGCGCGGGCTGTCCAAGGCCACCCTGGGCCTTTCCAGGTCACCTAAACAGCCGAGAAACCGACATAAAAGCATCCATGGATCACCCTCCATTATCCTGGAGAGGGAAGGAGGGAGGGAGGGAGGGAGGGAGGGATGGATGGATGGATGGATGGATGGATGGATGGATGGATGGATGGATGGATGGATGGATGGATGGATGGATGGATGGATAACGGGGAAAAGCAGGGAATCTTTTCCCGAACCTTCCCGGCCGGATCCACACGGTGGCAGCAGGGATCTGCCGATGGAACGCCGAGAGCAGCCGCTCTGCTTATCCCAAAAAAAACCCCAGGGATGCGAGCCGAGGAACCGCTCCATGGAAGGGGTTCAGAGATCCCCGGAGAGATCCCAAAGGAATTCCGATTACAGGGAGAAAGGGAAGGAAAGGTCCCTGACCTGTGTCCAAGCTGTGTCCGAGCACATCGGTCCCAGGACATGCTGATCCCTCCAGAGCTGGGGATTCCAGCAGGAACTCCGGGAATTCCCCCTTCAGGTGGCACTGTGGGACAGGGAAAAGGACCCCGGAATGGTTCAGGTTGGGTTGGCGGGACCTTCGAGCCGATCCCGCCATGTCCGGACACCTTCCCTGGCCCCAGGTGCCTCCAGCGCCAACCAGCCCAGCCTGGGACATTCCAGGGATGCAGGGGAGGCACAGCTTTTCAGGAGAGCTGTGCCAGGGCCTCGCCTCCTTCCTGGGCAGGAATTTCTTCCCAAATTCCACTCAAATCACTCTATCTCAGTCTGACCCATTCCTGCTCATCCTGGCACTCCTCTTCCCAAGGAACATTCCCTCTCCAGCTTCCCTGGAGCCCCTCCAGACACTGGAAGTTGCTCCAAGTTCTCCACATCCCTCCTTCCATCCATCCATCCATCCATCCATGGATTCCATCCATCCATCCATCCATCCATCCATCCATCCATCCATCTTTGGATTCCATTCATCTCTCCATGGATTTCATCCATCCATGGATTCCATCCATCCATGGATTCCATTCATCACTCATCCCCCATCCATCCATCCATCCATGGATTCCATCCGTCCGTCCGTCCATCCGTTCGTCCGTCCAAGCTGCTCCAATCCCTTTGACATCTCCATGGCCTCCTGTGGACCTTCTCCAACAATTCCGTGTTGGAGCAGAGAATTCCAGGTGGGATCCCTTCCCTTCCCTTCCCTTCCCTTCCCTTCCCTTCCCTTCCCTTCCCTTCCCTTCCCTTCCCTTCCCTTCCCTTCCCTTCCCTTCCCTTCCCTTCCCTTCCCAAACCTTCCCAAACCTTCCCAAACCTTCCCAAACCTTCCCTTCCCAAACCTTCCCTTCCCAAACCTTCCCTTCCCAAACCTTCCCTTCCCAAACCTTCCCAAACCTTCCCAAACCTTCCCTTCCCTCATTCCTTAGGATGCACCTGGGACATGGATTTTGGGCTGGGAATGCTGGGATGAAGATGGGAGAGAGGGATGGGATCCACAAAAATCCCATAAAAATTCCTAAATTCCTATTCCTGGTCTAAAACCCTGGAATGTGGTTTTTTTTTTTCCCCATGGAAAAATCCCTTTATTTTCCCATTTAATTCTGGATGACTCCAAAGGTTTGGGGGCTTTATTCAAATATTAATAAAATATTAACAAAAACTGTAGTGTGAATATAAAATCAATAATTAATGTAAATAAATAATAAAATACTAACAAATACTTTAGTGTGACTATAAAATCAATAATTAAATTGTAAATAAATAATAATATAAAAAACCAATACTAATTAAGTGTGAATATTTAAATAATTCCTGTTGAAGTCTCAGTCCTACAATTAAAGGAGTCCCAAATTATTTTATTTTTCCTTTGTTTTGATTGTTTTATCAATTTATTTGTGTGGTTTAGAGGTGACAATACTATTAGTAGTAATATAGTAATAATAATAATATTTTCATCAATATTTGGTGAGTTCATTATTGATAATTTCTGATTTAACCAATATTTGTGTGAGTTTATTATTGATAATCCCTGATTTAATCAATATTTGTGACAGTTTATTATGGATAATTGATTTTCATAATTGATATTGATTTCCATCAATATTTGGTGAGTTTATTATCTATAATCCCTTATTTTGATCTATATTTGGTGAGTTTATTATTGATAATTCCTGGTTTCCATCAATATTTCATGAGTCTATTGATAATTCCTGATTTTTATCAATTTGAATGAGTTTCTTGCTGATAATTTCTGATTTTGATCAATATTTGGGATCACTGAGTCGGTCCTGCTGAGTTTTTTAACCTTCATGCTCCTCCTGCTGGAATTCCTTGGGTTTCCAGTGGGATTTAGGCCTGGCTTTACAACACCTGCTGTGCCAAGTGAGGCTTTGTTAGACCCGGTATCAATAATTATCAATCATTATCAATAATTATTGTCATTAATCCCTGTCCTGCTTTTTGGGACATGCTCCCCAAAAAGCAGGACAGGCACCAATCCCACGGAATTTCTCCTCAAAAAGCAGCACAGATCCTAAAACCCATGGAAATGCTGCCCAAAAACCCATGGAGATGGTCCCAAAAATCAGAACAGGCCCAATTCCATGGAGATGTCCCCAAAAAGCAGGACAGACCCCAGTCCTGTGGAAATTCTCCTCAAAAAGCAGGACAGATCCTACAACCCCATGGAGATGTCCCCCGGAAAATCAGGACAGATCTAAATACCATGGAAATGTTTCCCAAATTCCCATGGACATGCTCCCAAAAATCAGGACAGATCCCAAAACCCATGGAGATGCTCCCCAAAAGCAGAACAGACCCCAATCCTCTGGAATTTCTCCTCAAAAAGCAGGACAGGTCCCAATTCCATGGAAATTCTTCTCAAAAAGCAGGAGAGACCCAAAAACCCATGGAGATGTCTCCCAGAAAAGGAGGACAGAACCCAATCCCATGGAAATGCTCCCCAAAATCCCGTGGAGATGTCTCCCAAAATTCAGGAGAGGCCCCAGTCCCATGGAACTGCTCACAAAATGCAGAGTAAGACCCAATCCCAAGGAAATTCTCCTCAAAAAGCAGTACAGACCCCAAACCCATGGAAATGCTGCGCAAAATCCCATGGAGATGCTCCCAAAATTCAGGACAGGCCCAAATCCCGTGGAGATATCCCCAAAGAGCAGGACAGACCCCAATCCCATGGAAGTGCACCCAAAAAGCAGAATAGGACCTAATCCCGAGGAAATTCTCCTCAAAAAGCAGCACAGATCCAAATCCCATGGAAATGCTTCCCAAAAACCCATGGAGATGCCTCCCAAAATTCAGGACAGGCCTCAGTCCCGTGGAGATGTCCCCAAAAATGAGTACGGACCCCAATCCCGTGGAGTTTCTCCTCAAAAAGCAGGACAGATCCTACAACCCATGGAGATGTCCCCAAAAAGCAGGGCAGACCCCAATCCCATGGAATTTCTCCTCAAAAAGCAGGATAGATCTGAAAACCCATGGAGATGTCCCCCAGAAAAGGAGGACAGAACCCAATCCCATGGAAATGCTCCCCAAAATCCCATGGAGATGCTCCCAAAATTCAGGACAGGCCCAAATCCCGTGGAGATATCCCCAAAGAGCAGGACAGACACCAATCCCATGGAAGTGCACCCAAAAAGCAGAATAGGACCTAATCCCGAGGAAATTCTCCTCAAAAAGTAGCACAGATCCAAATCCCATGGAAATGCTTCCCGAAAACCCATGGAGATGTCTCCCAAAATTCAGGACATGCCTCAGTCCCGTGGAGATGTCCCCAAAAATGAGTACGGACCCCAATCCCGTGGAGTTTCTCCTCAAAAAGCAGGACAGATCCTACAACCCATGGAGATGTCCCCCCCAAAAAAGCAGGAAGGACCCCAATTCCATGGAAGTGCTCCCCAAAAGCAGGACAGATCACAATCCTATGGAAATTCACCTCAAAAAGCAGGACAGATCCTAAATCCCATGAAGATGTCCCCAGAAAGCAGGACAGACCCCAATCCCATGGAATTTCTCCTCAAAAACCAGGATAGATCTGAAAACCCATGGAGATGTCTCCCAGAAAAGGAGGACAGAACCCAATCCCATGGAAATGCTCCCCAAAATCCCATGGAGGTGCTCCCAAGATTCAAGACAGATCCCAATTCCATGGAGATGTCCCCAAAAAGCAGAATAGGACCTAATCCCGAGGAAATTCTCCTCAAAAAGCAGCACAGATCCTAAAACCCATGGAAATGCTGCCCAAAAACACATGGAGATGGTCCCAAAAATCAGAGCAGGCCCAATTCCATGGAGCTGTCCCCAAAAAGCAGGACAGACCCCAGTCCTGTGGAAATTCTCCTCAAAAAGCAGGACAGATCCCAAACCCCGTGGAGATATCCCCCAGAAAATCAGGACAGATCTAAATACCATGGAAATGTTTCCCAAATTCCCATGGACATGCTCCCAAAAATCAGGACAGATCCCAAAACCCAAGGAGATGTCTCCCAGAAAAGGAGGGCAGAACCCAATCCCATGGAAATGCTCCCCAAAATCCCATGGAGGTGCTCCCAAGATTCAAGAAAGATCCCAATTCCATGGAGATGTCCCCAGAAAGCAGAACAGACCCCAAACCCATGGAGATTCTCCCTAAAAGCAGAATCAGACCCAATCCCAAGGAGATTCTCCTCAAAAAGCAGGACAGATCCCAAACCCCATGGAAATTGTCTTCAAAAACCAGGACAGATCATAAAACCCACGGAGACGTCCCCCAAAAAAGGAGGACAGACCCCAAATCCGTGGAGATGCTCCTCAAAAACCCATGGAGATGCTCCCCAAAAAGCAGGAGAGGCCCCAATCCCATGGAGATGATCGGGATGGGAATCCCACATGGATACGGCTGGAGCAGTTTGGGAATGATCCTGGGTGGGAATCCCACATGGATGCAACTGGAATGGTTTGGGAATGATGTGGGAATGGGATTGGGATGGAAATCCCACACGGATGTAACTGGAATGAGGAATTTAGGGAATTGTGGATTTTTATGGATCCCATCCCATCCCATCGGGCTGGAGATCTCCAGGAGGAAACTCCCTGGAAATCCCAATCGCAATTTCCCCCATCCCGATTTTCCCCATCCCTGCCCCTTCTCCAGAGCCCTTTGGGAATCTCAGATTCCCTCGGGGATCACAGCCCGGGACAATTCCCTCTCCCCGCTGGATTCCAGGCGTTATTCCGGAGGCGGATCGAGCCCCGGGATCCCGGGAAATCCAGGAAAACCCCAGCGGCGCCCGGAGCGGGGCCGAGCCTCGGGCAAAGGGGATTTAATCCCGCTCCGAGAATCTGAGAAGGGACGGGAATTCTGTGGGGTCGGGAGTGTCGGGATCCACAGCGGGAACGGGGCCGCTGCAGGCTCGCGGTTGGGATTTATCCCGTGAAAATTCCCGGCTCATCCCAGAGATGTCGGGCTTGGATCAGGGAACGGCTCCAGGCCGAGTTAAACCCGGCCCAGGGCGGGGCCGCTCCGCCCTTTGAGCCCCGCCCGGGACTTGGATCCTCGGGTCTGGGCTCTGGGAAAAACAAACTGGGGACACCCCTGGGGACACCGGGACCTTCTGGGTACACCTGAGACCTCCTGGGGACACCCAGAATCTCCTGGGGACACCCTTGGGGACACCCAGAATCTCCTGGGGACACTTGGGATCACCTGGGGACACCCGAGGTCTGCTGGGGACATTCCTGGGACACTCCTCAGGGACACCCAGAATCTCCTGGAGACACTTGGGATCGCCTGGGGACACTGCTGGGGACACCCGAGGTCTGCTGGGGACACTCCTGTTAAACTCCTCAGGCCGGTCCTGCGGACACTGCTGGGGACACGTGGGATCTCCTAGGGACACCCTGGATCTGCTGGGGACACTCCTGGGGACACTCCTGAGGACACCCAGAATCTCCTGGGGACACTTCTGGAGACCCTTGGGATCACCTGAGGACCCTCGGGATCTGCTGGGGACACTTGGGATGATCTGGGGACACTGCTAGGGGCACCCAGAATCCACTGGGGACACTAGGGCTCACCTGGGGACACTGTTGGGGATACTTAGAATCTCCTGGACGTGCTTGGGATCACCTGAGGACATCGCCAGGGATCTCCTGGGGACACCCCGGGGGATAGCCAGGATCTGCTGGGACTCTTGGGATCACCTGGGGCAACTCTGGTGACACTCAAGATCAGCTGGGGACATTCCTAGGGACACCTGGGATCTCCTGGGGACGCTGTTGGGGATAACCAGGATCTGATGGGGACACTCCTGGGGACACTCAGAATCCCCTGGGGACACTGGGGATCACCCGGGTATGCTTGGGATCAGGTGGGGACATTGCTGGGATCTCCTGGGGACACCCAGAATCTCCTGGGGACACCCTCAGGGACACCCAGGATCTGCTGGGACGCTCTGGAGGACATCTGGGATCTCCTGGGGACATTGTTGGGGACACTGCTGGGGATAACCAGGATCTGATGGGGACACTCCTGGGAACACTCAGAATCTCCTGGGGACACTCGGGATCACCCGGGTATGCTTGGGATCATTGCCGGGATCTCCTGGGGACACTCCCGGGGACACCCAGGATCTGCTGGGACACTCTGGAGGACATCTGGGATCTCCTGGGAACATTGTTGGGGACACTGCGGGGGATAACCAGGATCTGATGGGGACGCTCCTGGGGACACTCAGAATCCCCTGGGGACACTCACGATCACCCAGGTATGCTTGGGATCATTGCCGGGATCTCCTGGGGACACCCAGAATCTCCTGGGGACACTCCTGGGATACTCCTGGGGACACTCCCGGGGACACCCAGGATCTGCTGGGACGCTCTGGAGGACATCTGGGATCTCCTGGGGACATTGTTGGGGACACTGCTGGGGATAACCAGAATCTGATGGGGACAATTGGGATCACCTGGGGACACCCTGGATTCGAAGGGGACATTGTCAGGATCTCCTGGGGACACCCTCAGGGACACCCAGGATCAGCTGAGACACTCCTGGGGACACTGTTGGGGACACTGCTGGGGATAACCAGGATCTGATGGGGACATTCCTGAGGACACTCAGAATTCCCTGGGGACACTTGGGATCACCTGGGGACACTGTTGGGGACATTGCCAGGATCTCCTGGAGACACTCCTGGGGACACCCCCGGGATCTGCTGGGTCACTCCTGAGGACACCTGAGATCTCCTGGGGACACTGTTGGGGGTAACAAGGATCTGATGGGGACAGTCCTAGGGACACTCAGAATTTCCTGGGGACACTTGGGATCACCTGGGGACATTGCCAGGATCTCCTAGGGTCATTCCTGGGGACACCTCCAGGATCTGCTGGGACACTACTGGGGACACTCCTGGGATCACCTGGGGACACCCCGGATCTGCTGGGGACATTGTCAGGATCTCCTGGAGACCTTCCTGGGCACACCCAGAGTCTCTTGGGGACACTTGGGATCATCCTGGGGTCTGCAGGGGACATTCCTGGGACACTCCTGGGATCATCTGGGGACACCCTGGACTCGAAGGGGACATTGCCAGGATCTCCTGGGGACACCCAGAGTCTCCTGGAGACACTCGGGATCATCCTGGGGTCTGCTGGGGACATTCCTGGGACACTCCTGAGGACGCTCCTGGGATCATCTGGGGACACCCTGGATCTGCTGGGGACATTGCCAGGATCTCCTGGGGACACCCAGAGTCTCCTGGAGACACTTGGGATCATCCTGGGGCTCTGCTGGGGACATTCCTGGGACACTCCTGGGATCATCTGGGGACACCCTGGGTTCGAAGGGGACATTGCCAGGATCTCCTGGGGACACTTGGGATCATCCTGGGGCTCTGCTGGGGACACTGCTGGGACATTCCTGAGGACACTCCTGGATTCCCCGCTCCTGGAAAAGGAGAATTCATTGAATTAATTACTTCATTAATCCATTAATTGCTCTTTCCACACCTCCCAGCCCCTTTTCCACCGCTTTCCCCGCCGCTCCCTCGCTCCTTCCCCGGCCCCGCTCCCATCCCGGCTTCTCCCGGCACTAAAAAACTCCGGAAAAACGCGGAAATCCCGCAGAAATATTTTCCTTTCAATCCCCGTTTTTCCAAGGTGGATTTCTCTCCCTTTAAAGGGAGATTCCTTGGGAAAATAACGCTGGGATCTCCCACGGAAAACCTTCCCACATCCATCGCCTTCCTGGAACCAACTTTTCATCGAGGAATTCATCCCCGGCCGCTTTTGGGCTCGGTTTGGTTTTGCTTTTTCCCCTCCTTGTGTTGAAAATCGGGATCGAATCCTTCGGGTTTTCCTCCTGAAGGATTTTCCTGGGAAATTTCTCCTTCCTGGGTGCGCCCCGCTCCAGAAATGGGCTGATATCCCTAAAAAAATAATAAAATTTTTTTAAAAAATAAAAGGACTTTTTGAGGAGAATCTTAATTAATAAAAATATTTTTAGAAGGGGTTTTTGAGGAGAACTGCAATAAATAAAATCGCTGATTGGGGAGATTTTTCCAGACGGGTTTAATCAACCTGAGAGCGTCTTTTCCATGGAGAAAATGGGATGTGGAGCCTTTTTATCCCAAAAATCCGCATTTCCAAGCGCGCATCCGAGTTGGAAACGCTCCCGCGAGGGATGCGGGGGATAACGGGATGCTCCTAAAAAAATCAAAAAAATCCCAAATAATCCCAGCGCGCGTTCCCGCGGGAATCGCGGCATTTATCGAGCAGGAACATACCTTAGGAAACCATGGAGATGCGCCGGGAAGGTGGGGAGAGAAATTCCCGCCGGGAAAGCTCCGGGAATTCCGCGCTCCGCATCCCGACGGATGCCGCCTCTAATCCAGAGAACCGCGCTCGGCTTTTGTCCGCCAGGCAGAGCCGGGAGAAGATGGGAAAACTGAAATAAAAAGGAACAAAAAAAGAAGAAAAAAATAAGAAAAAAATTCAAATTTAACCCCAAAAAGGATTTGGCGCAGGTGACTCCTCCTGGAGCGGATTTTTGGGGTGATGGGTGGGGACAGGGCTGTCCCTTCCCCAGGTGGGGACAATCCCTGTCACCCCCTGACCCCGACTGGACAAACCCCAGGGTGCGGCCGCAGCCGCAGCCTGACCCCTCTCAAAATAAATTAATAATAATAATAATAATAATAATAATAATAATAATAATAATAATAATAATAATAATAATAATAACGACAACAACAACAACCATTGGAGCTCTTTGCGTGGCCATTGCCCGGAGCTGCAGGAGGGAGAAAATGAATTTTTTTCCTATTTTTTTCTAATTTTTTTTTTTTTTTTTGCCGAATCTTCCCCCAATTCCAGCAGAACGGGGCGGGGGAAGGAGGGAAAACAACGGCGGCGTTTGAAGTGCGGGATTTTCCTGCGGGCTCGGTGACCCCGGCGGGGAAGGAGGGCTCGGGCTCCGCTCCCGGGGTTTCACCTTCCCCCAGCGCCGCCAGAGCAGAAATATTCAATTTTCAACTTTATTCCCAGGCTCCTTCCCCACTATCCCGGCTAATAATTCAATTACTGCGGCAGGAATGCGGCGGGGACGGGGTTTTTATCCCAAAAAAAAACCTGCGGGAATTGGCGGTTTTTGGGAAGCGGGGAAGGAGCGAGATTTATTTTCGTTCTCCAAAGTCGCGCCTGAGCCGGGCTCAGAGTCCGGGCGCAGTTTGACGCCTCGGGAAGAATTTTAAAATCGCTTTTTTTTCCCCCTCCCCGCACTATCCCGATTTTGGAGGGGGATTGAGGTGGATTTGAGGGTGGAAAAGCAGAAAAGCCCAAATCGCGCAGGTTTAGGCGCGGCTTAGGCCGAGGTTGGGCTCCGGGCTGGGTTTAACCCCACAGCAAAGCCAAGGGAGGAGCGGGGCGGGCTGGGGGGGGCCAGGCCGGGCTTTGGGGTCCCCTTTGGGGCCGGGGGCGGCGCGGCCGCTCCTGGGGGGGGTTTTGGGGGGGTTTTGGGGGGGTTTTGGGCAGGGGGCGGCGGGGGCGGCGGGGCCGAGTCCCTTTTACAGCTGCGAACAAAAGGCAGCGCCGGCGCCGGCGTCACGTCCCGCTGCGCGCTCATTCCCGAGGCTCCCGCAGCTTTTTGGGGCAAAATCGGGAATTCTCCGCCCGGCCCCGAGCCCGCCCCGTAATTAACGCGGTTGTTAATTAATGAGAGCGGCACCTGGGATGGGGAAGGTGTGGGGGCGCTGGGCCGGCCCCAAAGACTTGGGGGGAGTCGGGGTGGGGACTTTGACACCCCCCAGGGAGGGATGGAGGGATGGGAATAGCGGCTCCAAACCTTGGCGATGGAGAGTATTTTATTTATTTATTTATTTATATCGCATTTATTTCTTATTATTCCATTTATTTCTTATTGAAGTTGTATTTCTTTATTTCTTATTATTCCATTTATTTCTTATTGAAGTCGTGTTTCTTCTCACTTTCTCAAAATACTCTCTGAATATTTGAATTCCATATTTTTAACTTCAACTTTTAAAAGTTGTTGCCTTCTTTAATTCCTATTCCACTTAATTGCCATTCATTTTAATTTTTATTCATTTTTAATTTTTTATTTATTTATTAAAACCTTGTTTTATTTCCTTTTTTTTTTTTTTTTTTTTTTAATTTGCGTTTTTAAATTTTATTTCATTTTTCGATCCACGCCGCAATTCCCCCACCCTGATCCCATGCCCCGCCCGCTTTTCCCCTCCTGGAATCCGCTTAGGGGGGGAAAAAAAACCCTAAAAAATCCCCCAAAACCCACTAAAAAAAACCCCAAACTCCCGCAATTCCTGATTCCCCGTGCTCTGTTCCACCCCAAATCTCTCCCAGCCGCTCCATCACCCCATCTTTCCACGAGGAGCCTGAGAATGACCAAAAACATCCCAAAAAAAAACGCTCTGGGAAGGAGCGCGGGGCTGCGCTCCCATTGGTGCCGGCGCCGGGCGCGGATCCCCCTTCCCATAAAAGAAAGGAGCCGGAGCCTATCAGAGCCCGCCCGTCCTTCCCACCGCCCCAAGTTCCCCGCCGGAGCAACTTCCAGCCCCCTCCTCCTCCTCTCCTCCTCCTCCTCCTCCTCCTCCTCCAGCGCTGCCACAGCCGCGCCGCGAGGAGGAAGAACCGCAGCGCACGGAGCGAATCCGGGGGGCCGCGGCTCCCCCCGCTCTGCCCCCCGAGCCAGCCCCAAACCAGCCCCGAGCCAGCCCCAAACCAGCCCTAAACCAGCCCCGAGCCAGCCCCGAGCCAGCCCCAAACCAGCCCCGAGCCAGCCCCAAACCAGCCCCGAGCCAGCCCCAAACCAGCCCCGAGCCAGCCCTAAACCAGCCCTAAACCAGCCCCGAGCCAGCCCCAAGCCCAGCCCAGCTCCCTTTGGCAACTTTGGCCGTGCCTGCTCCTCCCGGGTGACATTCCAGCGGAGCGGCCGCTCGGGACGCAGCCCCCAAACTTTCCCGGCAATTTCTGGTGGGTGATCCATCCCCCACCCTCCTTTCATCCCCCACCCCTTTCATCCCCCAGCGTTGCAGCGTTTTGATTTTTCCGCTGATTTTTAATTTTTTTTTAACCGTTCTCGGGGTTTTTTTTTTTTTTTTTAATAATTTTTTTTGGGGCGGTTTTTTCCCCACTCGCTCGGAGCCCAGATTTCTCCCTTGTTTTTGCAGCCGCTGGAAGGGCTGGGAAGGTCGGAGGAGGCGGCTCCGCAGCACCCCCCCGGTTGTGCCCGGTGTTCCCCCGCCCCGGTCCAGCCCCGGTCCGCACCGGAGCCCCCTCGGCCGCCCCCCGACCATGGCAGCGCTGCCCGGGACGGTGCCGCGGATGATGCGCCCGGCGCCGGGGCAGAACTACCCCCGCACCGGCTTCCCGCTGGAAGGTAGGTCTGGGAAAGCTGGAAAAGCGCTCTGGAATCACCCAAGGTGGGGGGCTAGGTCTGGAAAAACACCGCTCCATCCTTCTGGAATTCTTGGGGGGGTTCTTAGGTTTGGAAAATTTCTGCTCCATCCCTCTGGAATAACCTGGGGGGCCCTAGATCTGGGAAAACGCTGTTCCATCCCTCCGGGATTTTTGATGGGGGGGGTTCTTAGGTCTGGAAAAGCGCTGCTCCATCCCTCTGGAATTACCCGAGGGGGGCTCTTAGGTCTGGGAAAGCACCGCTCCATCCCTCTGGAATTATGAGAGGGGGCTCTCAGGTCTGGGAAGGTGCCGTTCCATCCCTCTGAAATTATGGGATTATTGGGGGGGTTTCTTAGGTTTGGAAAATCTCCACCCCATCCTCTGGGATAACCCTGGAGGTTCTTTTAGGTCTGGAAAACCTTCGCTCCATCCCTCTGGAATTACGAGGGGGGGGCTCTTAGGTTTGGAAAAGCGCTGCTCCATCCCTCTGGAATAACCTGGGGGGGTCTAGATCTGGAAAAACGCTGTTCCACCCCTCCGGAATTACGGGGGGGCTTTTAACTCTGGAAAAGCGCTGCTCCATCGCTCTGGAATCACCCGAGGGGGCTCAGAGGTCTGGAAAATCTCCGCTCCATCCCTCTGGAATAACCTGGGGGGCTCTCAGCTCTGCAAAAGCGCCGCTCCATCCCAAAAATCTCCTCTCCATCCCTAAAATCTCCGCTCCGTCCCTAAAATCTCCGCTCCGTCCCTAAAATCTCCGCTCCGTCCCTAAAATCTCCGCTCCGTCCCAAAAATCTCCGCTCCATCCCTAAAATCTCCGCTCCATCCCTAAAATCTCCGCTCCATCCCTCAAATCTCCGCTCCATCCCTCTGGAATCACCCGCAGGGGCAGAGGGAGCGGCTGAGCTCCGCTCCTGAGGGGTTCCCGAAATTCTCCCAACTTCTCACCCCTTATCCAGCCCCTTCCCTCCGCTCTCCCCGCCAATTCCCGGGATCCGCTTTGCTGGTTTTTTTTTTCCGTGTTTCCAGCATTCCCTGGCATCCCGCAGGATTTTTGGGGCAGCTTCTCCCGCTTTGGGGTTTTTTTGGGGCCGGTTGGGTCGATTTTTTTTAATGTCCCCGTGTCAAAACGGGAGGGAAAACAACCAAACTGCCGGGATTTAACTTTTTTTCGGAGGGGGAAAACAGGAATAAAAACCTTGATCCGGGGAGCAGCGGGGAAGCCGGGATGATGTCCTTGGCCGGGGGACTCGGGAGCTGTCACCTCGCCGAGTGTCACCCATCCTCCCTCCGCCGTGCCTTTGTCACGAGGGGGGCGATTATTTCCAGGCACACACGCTCCAAAAAAAAAAAAAAAAAAAAAAAAAAAAATTAAAAAAAAAATAATAAAAGAAAAAAAAAAAAAAAAAAGGCAAATTTTCTATCCAGGACCCCTCTGGCCGCATTTATTAAAAAGCGGAGAAAATTTCATCCCGCCCGTGCTCAAGTGGCGAATCGCAAACCCGCGGAAAACCACGCAGGCTGCAAAACACACAGGGCGCGGGGATTTGCTGAAGTGCTTTTCTGTAGCAAATGAAGTAAAACAGACGGCAAGGGAAAGGATCAAAGGATTACAACAATATTTGCACAACATGACTGGGAATAATGAAAGGAGAGAGCGGCCGGCGCTTTTAGCGGCTCTTGAATGTAAAATTGGCCACTCGAGTGTTATCTGTCGATAATGATACATCCAGGGAGCGCCGGCCAAAGTGACTCGGAATTAGCGGTGCATGATTCTCGCTAAATCGCCAGGCAATTTCTGGAATCGACTTTTCTTTGTAGCGAGAGAAGGGGAGGGGGAAAAAAATTATATATATATATAAAAAAAAAAGAAATAAAAATCCGCCCCCCCTTCGCCTCGCCTGGCGCAAATTACCCAGCTGAGTTCTGCCCCCTCCCGTGCTGCCTCCCCTCCTTTTCGCTTTAATTTCCAGCCTGTGAAATCGTATTAATCTGCGAGATCTGCGGCGCGAGGTGTTCGATAAATTGGGGAGGGGGCGAAGGAGCCCGGAGAGGCGGCGGCGAAGCGGCCGCGGGGTAAAATCCCCCCAAAACCACCCCAAAAAAACCCCAAAACCACCCCAAAAATCTCCCTGAGGGTGTTCCAGAGGTGATGCCCAAAAGTTTGTTTGAGAGCGGAGCTCTGGAAATCCAGGCGTGATTTTTTTGGAGGGAGAAAGGAGAAGTTTTGGGAGCGTTTTGTTGTGCGGGTTTGGATCTGCTCGCGGAATGGTTTCGAACCAAGGTGCGAAATCCCAAATGCGGACAAATTTCCAGGGATGGACACACGCGGGGGGTGTCTCGGGGATGGGAGAGCGGCTCGGAGGGGGGATTTTTATTTTCCCTTTTTCTTATGGGGAAAAATCTCACGCGTGGTGCCGGGATAAACAAACAGTGGGAAAAACAAACAGCGGGATAAACACGGAGAGCAGGGCACGGGCGAGACTTTCCCCCTTCTTTCAAACCTCCAAACCCCGATGTGCGAGGAAAGACGCGCCGGAATTTCCCCCTCTAATTTAACTTTTCCCCGGTTTTTTTGGGTCGGGTTTTTTTCCCCCCTCGTCCCTCGCAGTGTCCACCCCGCTGGGCCAGGGCAGGGTGAACCAGCTCGGAGGGGTTTTCATCAACGGGCGCCCGCTGCCCAACCACATCCGCCACAAGATCGTGGAGATGGCGCACCACGGCATCCGGCCCTGCGTGATCTCCCGGCAGCTCCGCGTCTCCCACGGCTGCGTCTCCAAAATCCTCTGCCGCTACCAAGAGACCGGATCCATCCGGCCCGGGGCCATCGGCGGCAGCAAGCCCAGGGTGAGTGCGCTGCGGGCACCGAGCCCCAAAATTCCGCCGTGTTTTGGGGAGCAGCGAGAGTTTCCCCAGTGGTTTTTGAAGGGGAGAAACCCAAAATTCCGCCTTGTTTTGGGGAGCAGCGAGAGTTTCCCCAGTGGTTTTTTAGGGGAGAAACCCAAAATTCCGCCGTGTTTTGGGGAGCAGCGCGAGTTTCCCCAGTGGTTTTTGAAGGGGAGAAACCCAAAATTCCGCCTTGTTTTGGGGAGCAGCGAGAGTTTCCCCAGTGGTTTTTGAAGGGGAGAAACCCAAAATTCCGCCGTGTTTTGGGGAGCAGCGAGAGTTTCCCCAGCGGTTTTGAAGGGGAGAAACCCAAAATTCCGCAATTCCGCCGTGTTTTGGGGAGCAGCGCGAGTTTCCCCAGCGGTTTTTTAGGGGAGAAACCCAAAATTCCGCCTTGTTTTGGGGAGCAGCGCGAGTTTCCCCCGTGGTTTTTGAAGGGGAGAAACCCAAAATTCCGCCGTGTTTTGGGGAGCAGCGCGGGTTTCCCCAGTGGTTTTTGAAGGGGAGAAACCCAAAATTCCGCCTTGTTTTGGGGAGCAGCGCGAGTTTCCCCAGTGGTTTTGAAAGGGAGAAACCCAAAATTCCGCCGTGTTTTGGGGAGCAGTGCGAGTTTCCCCAGTGGTTTTTGAAGGGGAGAAACCCAAAATTCCGCCGTGTTTTGGGGAGCAGCGAGAGTTTCCCCAGTGGTTTTTTTAGGGGAGAAAAGGTTTTAATAAAGTTGCGGTTTTTGGTTTTTGGTGGGGAGAAAGCGAGGCCCGAGCTGGAGGTGGTGATGGATTAAGAAAAACACTTTTGTTTTTCTTTTTTGTGGTTTCCACGTGCAACAAGTGGTGCGCGTTGGAGAGATCCCGGCGGGGTGTGGGGAGCAGAGAATTCGCGATTCTTCGGGAATAGGAAATCCCATAAAATCCCCAAAAAGCGTCCCCTGCACCATCTCCCTGGAGCTCAGGGTAATCCCATCCTGCCGGTTCTTGGAGATCCAGCTTTTGGGATTTGGGGGAGCAGGGTCTTTTCCCAGCTTTATTTCCTTCCTATCCCCGCTTTTAAGATTTAGGGGAGCAGAGCCTTTTTTTAGCTTTATTTCCCTCCTTTCCTGGCTTTTGGGATTTGGGGGAACAGGGCTTTTCCCCGCTTTATTTCCCTCCTTTCCCCGCTTGTAGGATTTGGGAGAACAGGGCTTTTCCCCGCTTTATTTCCCTCTTTCCCTGCTTTTAGGATTTGGGGGATCAGGGCCTTTTCCCACTTTTATTTCCCTCCTTTCCCAGCTCCCAATCCCCATTTTCCACCCCAAACCCCGCAGCCCGGCCGGGCATGGCTGAGCTGCGCTGCTTCTTTTGAATTAAAAGCGCTTTTCCCCTGCTCTCCCTCCCTCCCTCCATCCCCTCGGGGACACCCCGGCGCCCCTTGGGCACAAAAGCAGGTCGCGACTCCCGACGTGGAGAAGAAAATCGAGGAATACAAGCGGGAGAACCCCGGCATGTTCAGCTGGGAGATTCGCGACCGGCTGCTCAAGGACGGCCACTGCGACCGCAGCACGGTGCCCTCAGGTGAGAAGGCAGCTTGGCCACACTCCCCGGGCTCCGAGGGAATGGTTATCCCGAGGGAAAGGTTTTCCAGAGCATCCAAACACCCTCCAGGCTCTGCTTGGATGGAGCGGGGAAAATCACCCAGAGCAAAGCCCGGGGTTGGGGGGGATTTGTGCTGCAAAACCGACCCCAAACCGAGCGCTTTTCCCAGGTTTTTCCAGCTCCCTGGAAAGCCGGGGGGATGATGGGGCAAGGGAGATCCCTGGGGGATCCAGGGGGAAAGGGGAGCCCCGTTGGTCCCGCTGGGATTTGTGCTGTGGGGGCTGCGCATGAACATCCCCACAGGGCAGAGATCCACGGGATCCAGAGATCCCGAGAGATTCTGAGATCCAGGAGATGCCGAGACATTCAGAGATCCGTGAGATCTGTGGATCCTGAGATCCAGGAGGTGCCGAGACATTCAGAGATCTGTGAGATCTGTGGATCCTGAGATCCAGGAGGTGCCGAGACATTCAGAGATCTGTGAGATCTGTGGATCCTGAGATCCAGGAGATGCCGAGACATTTAGAGATGCGTGAGATTTAAAGATCCTGAGATATCCATGAGATTTAGAGATCCGTGAGATTCCCCAAACATCCATTAGATCCATGAATCCAGAGATCCATGGGGACCTGAGATTCCGAGATCCAGGAGGTGCCAAGAGACCCAGAGATCTGTTAGATCCAGGGATCCATGAAATCCTGAGATCCAGGATATCCCAAAAGAACCCGAGATCCGTGGGCAGCGAGGTTGCGCCCCAAAGTTCAGCCTGCAGGGCCGTGTTTGGGGTCTGGGGGCTCCGCTGTGGGGTCCCTGCGGGTTTTGGGGCCAGAGCAGGCCTGGAGCTCCATCCCTTTGAGAACCGGAGGAGGAATTTGGGAATTGTGCGGTGACCTGGGGATGGCGCATCCCGGGACTTTGGAACATCTCGGTGGTGCTTAGGTCACGATGTGAATTTGGGAATGCTCAAATCGGGGAATTCGGGAATTCCGGGGGCTCGGCGATGGTGGCAGGTGCATTCTCACACGGGAAGAGCAGAATTCCCGGCCATTCCCACTCCTCGCAGGCAGCTTATACTCGCCTTTCTGCCTTTGACTGTCCGAGGTTTAGTGAGTTCGATTAGCCGCGTGCTCCGCATCAAATTCGGCAAGAAGGAGGAGGACGACGACTGCGACAAGAAGGAGGAGGACGGCGACAAGAAGGCCAAGCACAGCATCGACGGCATCCTGGGCGACAAAGGTACCGCAGCGCCGGGGGTGGGGGGACAGCGGGGACAACGGGGACACCCCCTGCCCGCCGGGGGTGGTTCCAGAGCCGCCGCGTTTGGCTCTTCCCAAAAAAAAAAAAAAATAAAAATAAATCCCTGCGGGGAGCGGGGCTGGCAGGAGGAGGAAAGAGCTGTCGGTGCTTTGCTCGGGATCAATTATCCATAAAAAAAGGGCCGGGAATGGCCGGAGGGGGGGAGAGGCACCTCGTAAATGAATTTGTTAAACAGATTTCGCCTAAGTGGTCCCCTGGAACCGGGGCTGACAGGTGACCGATGGCGCCGATCAATATCAATTAAGGGACGAGGGGACACACGGGGAAGGATGGAGGTGGTGGGGGGGGGTGTCCCCGGAGTGGCGCCGCACCCCCCAATTATCCTGGGAAAAATGATCCAGGGGAAAACATCCAGGGGGAAACGATCCAGGGAAAACCATCCCGAGGAAACGATCCAGGGGAAACGATCCAGGGAAATCCGTGCAGGGAAATCCATGCAGGGAAATCCGTGCAGGGAAATGCTCCCGGCCAGGCGGGGGAAGGCTCCGAGCCAGGCCGGTGGCGGGGCTCTGTTATCACCTCCCAAACGCGGCGTTTTCTCTCCCGCTGCCAGGAAAATTCCAACTTTTCCCAGCTGGGAATGCGGGCTTGGGGGTGGGAATCGGAGCGCTGCTCCTAAAAACAACAACAAAATGAAAAGGTGGAATTTTGGGGGAGCAGCCGTGAGATCCGGCAGGGAAAAAGGGGGAGTTGGTGCAGCTCCGGTAGGGCATGAAACCAAAGCGTTTTTTTGGCGATTCTTGGGGAGAAACTGCGATTTTTTTGGGGGGAAAAAGGGCGAATTTTGGGAATCCTCGGCAGAGGGGAGTTAAAATTTCCCAGTTTTCTCCCGATTTTGTGCAAAGCGAGGACGGGCAGGTCTTGAGCCGAAATTGGGATTTTGGGGGATTTGTGGCATCGCCGCTGTGGGGGTGAACGGGATTCACCCCCAATCCCGAATTTCCCCCAGTTTGGGACACGTGGAGGGGGATTTTGGGGTAAAAACGCTGCCCCGAGCCCCCATCAGTGGAGTTGGAAATGAAGGTGACAAAAGGGATTTTGTTGGGTTTTTTTTTTAAGGATCCGACCCCCCCCCCCCCTTTTTTTTTTTTTCCAACCTTGAAGATGAACTTCACTTACAAAGACCTTGGGGTCTATTGAAGCTTTATAAGGAAAAGATTCCCGACCACAAAAGCAAACAGCGGAGGAAAAAAAAAAAAAAAAAAAAAGAAAAAAAGAAAGAAAAAGGAGGAAAAAAGAAAGGAGGGGGGGAAAAGGGGGAAAAACCCGAGGCTGCCTTAAAAATGGAGTAAAGGGATGGGGGAGGGAGGGCGCGTCCATTCTCATTCAAAATTCCGCGAGGAGGAGAAAAACTTTTGGACAAAGGGCCGAGGACGGGAAGAAAGGGAGATAAATTATTCAAAACTCCCTGCTGTTAGATAGTTTTGTAATATTATCGGAGCGGCTGCTGCAGAAAGGCAGAGCCGTTGGACGCTGCAAAATGTTGCTGTGATTTGGGAGAAGGGCGATGCTCATTTGCAAATCGGGGCCATTGTGTCGGCCAGAAGCTCCCCCCGCTCACTTTCGGGGTGTTTTTAATTTTATTAGAGGGGGGAAAAAGGAGATTTGGGGGGGTTTAAGTTGTGTTTTCATCCAGACTCGCCGCTCGGAAAAAATATCTTTATTTTTGAAAGCGCGGGTTGGGTTTTTTTTTTCCCCCCTCATCCTCGCGGTTTCGCTGTCGCCACCCCTAAAACAACAACAACAAAAAAAAAAATTAAAAAAAAAAAATAAGAATGAAGGAGCGGGGAGCTTTTTATCCCTGATTAGCACGCAAGAATTGCGTGTCAAGAGGCAAAACAAAACGCTCCCTTCTGCCTTCATGGGTGAGGCCGCGGACAAATCAAACACGAGCCCCCGTTCCTGGATGAAAGGGGGCTAATTTGGGCAAATTCCCGCGGCCGGAGCCTGTGGAGCGCCGCGCTCCCTCCGAGAGCGCAGAAATCCCAATTTCTCCGCAATCCCCGGCTTTTTATGGCCGCGCCGAGCAGAAATCCCCCCTAAAAACCGCGTGAATTTGGGTTTTTTTTCTGGTGGTTCTTGCGTATCTCCAAAAGGAGCGTCCGAAATTCCGAATTTCCCGCTGCCCCGGCGGATTTTAACGCCTGGGAAAGTTTTAATGGCCCCAATTAAGATAATTGATGAGGCCGCTTGTAAAAGCATTGGCGGGCGGCGGCTGCGCGCTGGGAAACGCCGCGATTTCTGCTGGGGAGAAAAAAATCGGAATTTCTGCTCGAAAAAGCCTCAATTTCTGCTCGAAAACCCCTCAATTTCTGCTCGAAAAACTCGCTATTTTTGGTCGAAAAAACCGCGAATTTTGCGCGAAAATCGCCCTATTTTTGCTAGAAAAACTCGCAATTTCTGCCGGAAAAAACCTCGGTTTCACATCCCGCAATGAAAACCCTTCCGAGCCGTTTCTCCCTCCACCCAATTCCCATTTCCAGGTTGTTCCCACTAAAACCAACCCAACCTCGCACGCCTTGAGAGAAAGGGGGGGAAAAATTTTTTCTCCATTGCTGCGCCCAACGCGACTTCTCCCTCGGAGAGCTGCGGGGGAAAAAGGGACGCAAAAACTTTGGTTTGGCTTTTTTTAATTATTTTTAATCTTTTTATTTTTATTTTTTTTTTCCTTCCAAGCGCTCCGTGGCGGGTTCTCCTCGCGGGGAGCCGGGGGAAGACAGCCCTAAATGCTCTCTCTTTTTAAGTGGGAAAGAAAGCTTCCACCCTGCGCCTGTTTCTTTCTATCGTCTGCTTGGCATTTAATAATGTTAAGACTTATTAGAGCTGGTAATGAAAACTGTGGCTGTTGAATAGGGAGCTGTGTTGGAGAAGGGTGTAATAGCTCCAAGGCATGCTAAGAAATGTATTTATCCCCAATCAGTACTCACTCTCTGAGTTCCCAGCACAAACGTTAAGTTGAAGGGTTTTAAGGCAGATTAAATTGAGCCTTTATTTCTTTGCACTTTCATCTTTAAACGGCTCACTCCAGCTAGCCCTGGGCGGATATTCATGAGGCTTCACTTTGGTTTTTTTTTTTTTTTTTTATTTTTTATTTTTTTAATATATGTTTATTTTTATATATATATTTATGTCTCCTTGTTAAGAGCGAGTTGTTGTTGTTATTTATTATTATTATTATAATTCTAATTATTATTTGTTGTTATTTATCAGGGAGGGGATGCGCCGCTCTCTACCTCGCTGGGGGGGGGGGGCAGAGCTTGGGCACCCCCAAATTTCGGGGGGCACCGCTGGGAATTGGGAGGGACAGAATTAATTGAGACCAGATCTGGGGGTTCTCTGGTGTGTCCCCCTCATTTCGGACCTGTCCCCCCATCCCGGGTCTGTCCCCCCAAGCGCTGCCCCCCCCGGAGCCCCGCGGGGTGCAGAGACCCCCGGGTTTTATTTTTGGGGTGAAAACGCGGTTTTTTAGGGAATCTTCCCTTCCCCTCCTCACTGTGCACCCCAAGTTTGTGCCCTCAGCTGATTCTGGGGGATCAGCGGGATGGAGGTTCCGATTTTGGGGGGAAAAGAGGCGGGATCGGGGTTCTGGTTTTGGGGTAACAGCGAGAGAGGGGCGGGACGGGGGTTCTGATTTTGGGGGAACAGCGGGATCGGGGCTTCGATTTGGGGGGAAAAGGGGCAGAGCTTCAGGATCGGGGCTCCGATTTTGGGGGAGCAGCTGGGGAGGGGCGGGATCGGGGTTCCGATTTGGGGTAACAGTGGCGGGATCTGGGTTCCGATTTGGGAGGAACAGCGGGATTTGGGGCTCCGTTTTGGGGGAAAAGAGGCTGGAGCGGGGCTCCGATTTTGGGGGGAAAAGAGTTGGGATGGGGGTTCCCATTTGGGGTAACAGTGGCGGGATCTGGGTTCCGATTTGGGGGAAACAGCGGGATTTGGGGCTCCGTTTTGGGGGAGAAGAGGCTGGATCGGGGCTCCGATTTGGGGCGAAAAGAGGAGGGATCGGGGCTCCTGTTTTGAGGGGAAAAGAGGCAGGATGGGGGTTCTGATTTGGGGGGAAAAGAGGCAGGATCGGGGCTCCGATTTGGGGGGAACAGCAGGATTGGGGCTCCGTTTTTTGGGGGAAAAGCGGCGGGATTTGGGCTCCGATTTTGGGCGTAAAAGGGGCAGAGCTTCAGGATCGGGGCTCTGATTTTGGGGCAACAGCGGCATGGGGGTTCCGATGTGGGGAGAAATGAGTCGGGATCCGGGTTCCGAACTGGGGGAAAAGAGGCTGGATCGGGGTTCAGATAAAAGAGGCTGGATCGGGGCTCAGATAAAAGAGGCTGGATCGGGGTTCAGATAAAAGAGGCTGGATCGGGGCTCAGATTTGGGGGGAATAGTGGGATGGGGGACAGCGCGGGAGGGGGGGACAGGGACAATTCCATCCAGGAGCTGCTCCCGCCGGGTTTTGGGAGGGTTTGGAGGATCCCACCCGATTTTCGGGAGCTCGGGAGGAGCAGAAAGAGCCGGGGGAACCCCCAGAGCTGGGCCGGGCTTTGTTCGCCGAGCCGGGAGAGCCGAGCGGGGCTGCGGGGCCGATTTATCGGCGAACAATCGGCGCTGGGTTTAAAAACCAACACGCGGCTCCTGCTCGGTAAATGTGTGTTTAGAAGCTCGGGGAGGGGGGGGGGGGCCGCGAGCAGACACTTCATCAAATCAAGGGATTACCAAAGGTTGGCAATCTAATCAAACAGAGCCCAGGCGGGATTTGTGAGTGTTGCGAGCGGGATCAGCTCTAATAATGGGGGGCAGGAGAAGAGATAGGGAGGTGTCAAGCAATTCATTGGCTTTAGGCTGAGTTATTCTGTGCATATTTCAGGCCGAGAGGAGAGGGAAGAGAGGGGAAGAGGAATAAAAAAAAATTAAAAAAAAACCACGCAGGGAGAAGGGAGAGGGAGAGGGAGGGAAGGGGGGGCTGGATGCGGGCGCACACGGAGCTTACATGTCACAAAAAAAGCTGAGACAAATGAGGTACAACAATAAACACAGATAACAATTACAAAGGCAAACAGTGGCTTTTGGGAACGGGAACCTGGGCTACATAAACAAAGTCGGCAAATGTTCGCAAGATAAACTCCTGCCTAAATCGAGTGTGACGGGGAGGAGAGAAGAGAGGAGGGAGAGATAAGGCTGGAGAGGGGAATAAACGGGAATCATCGAACACGAGGCGTTTGAAAAAACAAACTTGAGACAAGGATGCGGCGAGCGGGGCTCGGCTGTGCGGCAGGGAGCGAGGGAATTGCGGGGACAGGTTGGGGAGCCGGGGCTCGGTTGGTTTTGGGGGTTTTTCCCTCTTTTCCCCCATTTTTGGGGAGAAGCAAAGGAGGGGCAAGAAGAACAGGGAGGGAAATCTCGGGGTCAGAGGCAGGTGGGGAACCCTGGCCGGGAGAGGAAACGCGTTGGAGACGTTTTAATGTGGGATTTGGGGGTGACTCCATTACCCAGGGTGGGTAAGAGACGTTTTAAGGAGGAATTTGGGGGTCATTCCATTACCCAGGGTGGATAGGAGAGGTTTTAATGTGGAATTTGGGGGTGATTCCATTACCCAGGGTGGGTAGGAGAGGTTTTAATGAAGATTTTGGGGGTGATTCCATTACCCAGGATGATAGGAGAGGTTTTAATGTGAAATTTGGGGTGATTCCATTACCCAGGATGGATAGGAGATGTTTTAACGTGGAATTTTGGGGCGATCCCCTTACTCAGGATGGATAGGAGATGTTTTAACGTGGAATTTGGGGGTGATTCCATTACCCAGGGTGGGTAGGAAAGGTTTTAATGCAGAATTTGGGGGTGATTCCATTACCCCACCCAAGGTGGGTAGAAGATATTTTAATGAGGAATTTGGGGGTGATTCCATTACCCAGGGCCGGTAGGTTCAGGTTTTAATGTGGGATTTGGGGATCATTCCATAACCCAAGGTGGGTAGGAGAGGTTTTAGTGCAGATTTTGGGGGTGATTCCATTACTCAGGATGGATAGAAGAGGTTTAATGTGGAATTTGGGGGTGATTCCATTACCCAACCCAAGGTGGATAGGAGACGTTTTAATGTGGGATTTGGGGGTGATTCCATTAAGAGAGGTTTTAATGTGGGATTTGGGGGTGATTCCATTACCCAGGGCCGGTAGGTTGAGTTTTCAATGTGGAATTTTGGGGTGATTCCATTACCCAGGATGGATAGGAGACGTTTAACATGGAATTTGGGGGTGATTCCATTACCCAACCCAAGGTGGGTAGGAGATGTTTTAACGTGAAATTTTGGGGTGATTCCATTACCCAGGGCCGGTAGGTTGAGGTTTTAATGTGAAATTTGGGGGTGAATCCATTACTCAGGATGGATAGGAGACGTTTAAGGTGGAATTTGGGGTGATTCCATTACCCAGGGTAATGGGTAGGTGAGGTTTTAACGCAGAATTTGGGGATTATTCCATTACCCAGGAGGGTAGGAGAGGTTTTATTGAGGAATTTTGGGGCGATTCCATTACCCAGGGCCGGTAGGTTGAGTTTTTAATGTGGAATTTTGGGGTGATTCCATTACCCAGGGCCTGTAGGTTGAATTTTTAATGTGGAATTTTGGGGTGATTCCATTACCCAGGTGGATAGGAGAGGTTTTAATGTGCAATTTGGGGGTGATTCCATTACCCAGGTGGATAGGAGAGGTTTTAATGTTGGATTTGGAGATGGGAAGCAGATTTGGGGCGAAGCGGGGAGATGGAGCCGCGATAGAGCAGCGCAGGAAGGAAGAGGGGAGGTCTCGTCCTAATCCCAAATTTGGGCCCTAATTGGGCCGGGACGGGGGGGGCAGAGCCGGAATTAAGGCAGGAGAGGCTGAGAGGGGAACGCGGGATCCAGGGCTTGCTGCAAACAAACAGATCTCCCCCAAAAAACTCCGCTTTTAACCCGAAATCATCTCAAGGAGCAGCCGCAGGCCGCGCTGGGGTCTCGCTCTCCCGTGGAGGATTTTTTCCAAGCGGGAATTGCGCGTGTCTGCAGCGTGGTTAAAGGAATTAGATATTTACCAGTTTGAAATAAGCCTGGGTATGGAAAAAGAAAAAAAAAAGAAAAAAAAAAAAAAGGGAAAAAAAAAAAAAAGCGGGGGGAGAAAGAGAGAGAGAGCGAAGATGAGACGGGAGAACACTTCAAACGAATTCATCATCTGGAGTGGCGAAGGGGAGATTTAGAGACAGTATTGGGAAGTTATTTAGATATTAATAACATATTTTCCTGAGGCGTCAGGAGTGCCTCCATACGCACTTTTCCCTCGCAGCTATTTGGCTGGGTGAAATATGGGAGACCCAAATGTTGGGGAGAGATAACACAATCAGCCGAGCCCTGGTCCTGCGACTGCATCGCGGCGTTAAACCCGGATTAACCTCCCCTTCCTCCCCCTCCCCCGCCGCCGTTTCACAACCCCCCCAAACTCCCCAAATTCCACCCCCACGAGAAGCTTTTTTCCAAATTTTTTTTTCAGGGGAATTTCCTCGGCGGGGTTTTAAAGCGCACAGAACAGCGGGGAGGGACTCCGGCATTAGGGTGAAGGATCTTTGGGAAAATTGCGTTTGCCATAAAAGAGAGAGGAAAAAAAATAAATAAAAGCGAATCAGGGCCCCTCTGCTGCAGACCTGGCTTTGCGGATATTCTGTATTTATGGGCATTATTCTTAAAAAGAAGTGGGGGGAAAAAAATCCCGTTTCAATCTGCTGCCACTTTTCTCTCCCTTTCCCCACGCGGTTTTCGTCGCCTTTTAAGTGGATTTGATTTTATTTCGTATTAAATCGGAACTTCAGGCTGGTTTGGGCTCTGGGCTTTTTGGGGGGCGAGGAGAGGGTCGGGAAAGGAGGGATCCGAGCGGGGAAAGGGAAGCTCTGAGGGGGCAGGGAGAGATGCAGACCCCCAGATTTGGGGTTTTGGGGGGCTCTCCGTCCCCTTCTGCCCCCTCATCCCAGAAAAATCAGGGATGGAGCAGTTGGGAAGCGCAGGTGCAGCTCAGGGAGGGAGCAGAGTTGGGATGGGGATGCGGCTTCGCAGAGGAGAGGGAGGCTCGGGGTATCCCCCTCCCCAAAACCCCTCCTGCTCCTCCTCCTCCTCCTCCTCCTCCTCCTCCTCCTCCTCCTCATTCCCGGCTCATCCCGAGGCTGGCGCTCGGCGGGGCCGCGCCACAAAAGGACTTGGATGTCACTAATGCCACTTTATAAAGACATTTGTCACCCGCGGTGGGACAACGGGGGGAAGGAAGGGTCGGGGGTGGGAGCCGCCAGCGGAGCGGGGTGTGACAGGGGCAGGGGATGATGATGGTGATGATGATGATGATGATGGTGGTGGTGGTGGCGATAACTCGGGGGCACCGCCTGGTTCTGGCCCGTGCACTTAAACGGCCATGGGGGCTGTGGGGAGGAACAGGGGGACTTGGAGCTCCTTGGAGAGGGTTTGGAGCTCCTCGGAGAGGGTTTGGAGCTCCTCGGAAAGGATTCGGAACTTCTCGAAAGGGGTTTGGAAGTCTTCGGGGGGAGCCGCATCCCCTTGGAGGAGGCTTGGAGTTCCTCCTCAGGGAGGGTTTGGAGCTCCTCGAAAGGGCCTTGGAGCTCTTCGGAGGGGGTTTAGAACTCTTCGGGAAGGGTTTGGAGCTCTCTGGGGAGGGTTAGAGCTCCTCGTGGGGAGCTGCATTCCCTTGGAACTCCTCGGGGAGGGTTTGGAGCTCCTCAGGGAGAGTTTGGAGCACCTCAGGGAGAGTTTGGGACTGCTCGGAAAGGGGTTGGAGCTCCTCGGGGTAGTTTGGAGCTCCCCGGGGAGGGTTTGCAGCTCCTCGGAGTAGTTTGGGACTCCTCGGAGGGGGTTTGGAGCTCCTCAGGAAGGGTTTGGAGCTCCTTGGGAAGGGGTTGGAGCTACCCGGGGAGGGTTTGGAGCTCCTCAGGAAGGGTTGTAGCTCCTCGGGGTAGTTTGGAGCTGCTCCTCAGGGAGGGTTTCGAGCTCCTCGGGGTGGTTTGGAGCAGCTCAGGGAGGGTTTGGAGCTCCCCGGGGAGAGTTTGGAGCTCCTTGGGGTGGTTTGGAAATCCTCAGTGAGGGTTTGGAGCTCCTCGGGGAGTGTTGGAAGCTCTCGGGGGGAGCCGCATCCCCTCGGGACGCTCTGGCGAGGGCAGAGAGAGCGGGGCCCGGGAGCAGAAAGCAAGGGCGAGGGAAAGCCGAGGCGGGCGAGGGAAAGCGGCGGCGGAGGCTGCAGGAAATGGAGCCGCTGCGAGCCTTTGATCGCGGCTGCTCTCCCTTATCGGGAGCGCTCCCCCACAAA
This sequence comes from Melospiza melodia melodia, assembly GCF_035770615.1. Taxonomy (NCBI): domain Eukaryota; kingdom Metazoa; phylum Chordata; class Aves; order Passeriformes; family Passerellidae; genus Melospiza; species Melospiza melodia. The sequence continues at coordinate 6,492,891 of NC_086219.1, forward strand.
GGGAAGTTCATCACATTACAGCGGCTCGCGCCGTTAATTAGCGGCCGCGGCTCTGGCGGGACCGCGCGATCTGAGGGCGCGTTTCGTGCTTGGCTGGCTCCGGGAATGAACGGGAATGGGAGCGGGAACGGGAACGGGAGCGGGCCGGGGGGCGGCTTCTCCCTCGGGAATTGCGCTGGGATAGAGCTGGGAATAGGGCTGGGAATAGTGCTGGGGATAGGACTGGGGATAGGACTGGGAATAGCGTTGGGAATAGCATTGGGATAGCACTTAGAATAGTGCTGAGATAGCACTGGGATATCATTAGGGTAACACCGGGATATCATTGGGGATAGTGTTGGGAATAGCGCTGAGATAGCATTGGAATAACATTGGGGATAGGACTGGGAACAGCGTTGGCAATAGCACTGGGATATCATTGGGATAATATTGGGAATAGCATTGGGGATATTGTTGGCAATACCATCGGGATAATATTGGGAATAGCATTGGGGATATTGTTGGCAATACCATTGGGATAGCACTGGGATATCATTGGGGTAATATTGGCAATACCATTGGGATAGCACTGGGATATAATTGGGGTAATATTGGGAATAGCATTGGGGGTATTGTTGGCAATACCATTGGGATAGCATTGGGATAGCATTGGGATAGCATTGGGGTAATATTGGGAATAACATTGGGGATATTGTTGGCAATACCATTGGGATAGCACTGGGATATCATTGGGATAATATTGGGAATAGCATTGGGGATAGCGTTGGGAATAGCACTGAGATAGCATTGGGATAGCATTGGGAATAGCACTGGGATATCATTGGGGTAACACTGGGAAATCATTGGAATAGCACTGGGATATCATTGGGAATAGCATTGGGAATAAATAGCACTGGGAATAGAGATGGGATAGCACTGGGAATAGCACTGGGGATAGCATTGGGGTATTGCTGGGATGTCGTTGGGATGGCACTGGGAATATTGTTGGAAATAGTATTTGGAATGGCATTGGGATATAACTGGGATAGCACTGGGATAGCATTGGACAGCAGCGGGAATATCACTGGGGATAGCACTGGGATAGCATTGGGATAGCACTGGGATATCATTGGGATAACATTGGAATAGCGCTGGGATATCATTGGGATAACATTGGAATAGCGCTGGGATATCATTGGAATAGCATTAGGGTAGCACTGGCATATCTTTGGGATAGCACTGGGAATATCACTGGGGATAGCGCTGGGATAGTGCCAGGAATACCACTGGGGATAGCGTTGGGAATAAATAGCACTGGGATAGCACTGGGACAGCACTAGGAATAGTGTTGGGATATCACTGGGAATAGCATTGGGATAGCACTGGGGATAGTGTTGGGAATAGGACTGGGAATAGCGTTGGGAATAGCATTGGGAATAGCATTTGGAATACTGCTGGGCTAGCACTTAGAATAGCGCTGGGAATAGCATTGGGACAGCACTGGGAAAAGGATTGGGAAAGGATTGGAAGA